>NC_069681.1:30725209-31028239 GCF_023699985.2 Odocoileus virginianus | reverse complement strand
TATCAGAGGTTCCTCAAGGGAAAAGATGCAGGGAAGCTAAGAGCAGAACAGCTGGTAAATGACAAAGGAGGGACAAGTCTGGAAAAAGGTGTATAAAGATAGTAAGTCTGGGGACATTCGAGAGATGAGCTTGGCCCTGATGGATCCAACGGCAAAATCAGCTTAGGAATTGGTGGATTTCCTGCTTTTTTAAAATTTCCTAATCACTGGAGTACAATCTGTGGGACACATGATATTTTGATGCTGTGCCTTCAAATGTTATATTAAACATCAAAAACTTTCTGATCATTTTTCCAATCATTAAACTTTTTCTTAAAATATTCATAATTTTTTCCTAAGAGAATAGCTAAGGGATGACCCAGGAAAATAAACTGGCTCAAGAATTCTTAGCTGGGATCCAGGCAAAGAGAAACAGCCTTCCCACAAATAAAAGTACCCAGAATTCTTCATGACAACAATTTTAGACAAGAGTTATACACATGTGTTACGGGTTAATGAGGGTGGAATTCACGGTACACTACAGTGCACATTGCTTGAATAAGGGAATCGGGCATATCTTGGTTCAAATCTAAGTTCAGTAAGTTACTAATTGTGTGACCTTCACAAATTGCCGTAATAGACATATTTGTGCCACTTCCATTCTATTTTCACTCGGCAAACAAAGAATAGTAGCACCATTTCCTTCCTTATGACACCAGATTGCCCTCTCCTTCAACTTATTTCAGCCAATGTTTATATAGACTTCTTGCCCTGAAAAATTGCCGTCAGTGAATTAATTCAGTTACCGTTCAGAATAAATGTACAGGTAAGGTCTACTAGGTCAATCTCACCATTTATCAGAAGACCCAAAGGAATTAACTAGGATTAATTCCTGAATCCATTGTATTGCTATTGAAACTCAGTCATTGTTTGTTTCCTCAAGGAAGCAGTATCTCCCACTGGGTACGGGGAAGGAAGAAGAAAACTTTGCATTTTTATATAATTTCCCCTTTAGAACAATCTCATATTGTTAACAATATCACTTAAGCTGGTAAAATTCATATTCCTCATTACATCATTTTTGTGCTTAGAGAATTTTTACTGGGTTTAGCTGCAATACTTATTCTTTCCTACTTTCATTTGTTTTCTATACTTAAAAACTATTAATTTTTTTTTTGATGTGGACTATTTTTAAAATCTTCATTGAATTTGTTACAACATTGCTTCTGCTTTTATGCCTTGATCCTTTGCCTCAGAAGCATTAAAAATCCCAGCTCCCTGACGAGGGATTAAACCTACACCCCTGGAATTACAAGGTGAGGTCTTAACCACTGGATCACCAGGGACCCTGCTTTCTATACTTACAGTTCTCTGAATAACATGTCAAGGGAGGAGCTTATATTAAATAAAGGGTAATACCAAACTAATATAAAATATATATATTTAAACTGACACTATCTTATATATCATGTGTCATGTATAATATGTATCCTTGCTGTTATGGGTAGAATGTGAAAGGAGAAGAACTGTTATAAATTTATGGCTGGGAAAACACTCCTCAAGTGTAAACTTATTGCCTACAGGCTCAAATTCCTCAGAAAACAAACACAAATAAGAAGCTGAAACCGTTTAAAAAGTTGCAAAACTTTTTTTTTTTCATTTATTTTTATTAATTGGAGGCTAATTACTTTACAATATTGTAGTGGTTTTTGTCATACATTGACATGAATCAGCCATGGATTTACATGTATTCCCCGAGCAGTTTTAAAGCACAAATTAAACGAAGAACAATTCGTATTCATTTGGCCTCCACCGGTACTTACTTATCTTTGTGTTTATGAGCCTGAGGAGGGAACGCCAGTTAAAGCCAGGATCCCTTGCTCAAGCTGAACTACATTGCCCCTTCGGAGTGTCCTTTGTAACACATTGGCTTTCATAAATTCTATTTGAAGTGGGACAGCAAGCATATCGCCCGTTCTTCTCCTAATAGTTTCATCAGAAGGAAGAATAACAGACAATGCAACGTAAAGGGTTAATAGTATTTTGACCTGAAGATACCATAAAACTTAACAACACAGACTTTAAGATTTAGATTGACCACCAAAAGTTTTCTATGTCCATTGAGCAGTCCACTCAGGTTAGAATATCATAACTTTTCAGTTGTGTAGATGTGTGTACATATATAAAGACCACCATGGCCCCATAGGGTGAATCTTATGAAGCTTAACATTCCTGGCAAGCTAAACATACAACCCTCTGATCACTTTTTGTCAGTTTACTGTGGCACGTAAGAGCCAAACTGTAGGTAACTTTTATATGGTGCAATCTATCCCAATTAAGAAAGCAATGATCTTGGATGCAAGCACAAATGAAAAATATAAGGCAGAAAACTAAAGAAGGATATTACAATGACTGACCCGGAAGGCTACTTGTTCCTCTCCATTCCCACCCTTATTCATGCCCCTTTCCCCACCCATTTGTTGTTTTTTTTGCAAGTATATCATGACTTGTAACAGACTGTTTATAATTTAAATAACCCCACCCAAAAGCCTGAAACACTAAAAGATGTAAAAAAAGTCACCATCTACAATCAAAGTGACTACCTTCAAGGAAGATTACACCTCATGTTCTACATAAGGAACCATTTGTGGTAACAAGAATACTGCTACAACATGATCTGAAGTCTGAAAAAATATGACTATTATTAAGAAGGACACTGATTTCTCCATTTAAAATAAACTGTACTCTGAGGTGACAACATCCTTCCATATATCAGCTTCATCATCCACCCATTCACTCAACTACCTACCCACCCAGCCACTCATCCTTCCATCCACCCATTTACATTTTCATTCTTCTATCCATCTATGTAACAATGATCAATTAAGTGGCTACCATCCATTGGGAAATGAACCAGGGACTAGTAAGGCAAATGCTGGGCTTCCCAGGAGGCGCCCAGTGGTCAAGAATCTGCCTGACAATTCAGGAAGTGCAACAGATGCTGGGTGATCCCTGGGTCGGGAAGATCCCCTGGAAGAGGAAATGGCAACCCACTCCAGTATTCTTGCCTGGAGAATCCCATGGATGGAGGAGCCTGGTGGGCTACAGTTCATGGGATCCCAAAGAGGGATTGAGCACGCACACACTCAAGGCAAAGATGAATAAAATAACACTCCTAATTTCAAGTTTCTTAGAACCTCAGAAAAACGGCAGACATCCAAATCAAGAATTACAGCACATGTGGTAAGTGTCATAATAGGCATATTCGGTACTTGAGAAAGACATTGGAAACAATACTTACATTTACCTGACTGACTGGGGTTGAAGATGAAAGAAATGAGAAAGAATAAAAATATCACTGATATACTAGATAGAATTTGGATTAGGCAGAGGAATCTAACCTGCAAACACCAGGCATACAAAAGCAGGGATAAGGTAGAAAAAGTAGATTGTTTGAAATGGCTAAATGATAGGGTGTGTTGAGGAGTGGGAGGTGACCGGTGGCTGGATCTCGGAGGAACTTGTCAACATATGGCATTTTTGGACTTGAGCTTATCACACTAGGATTTCTTAAACTTGAGTAACATATGGCTGCTTTTTAAAAGGAAAATAGCTCTTGTGACTTCCATTGTTCACTTCAATTATTTTTACCCACATTCTAACTTACATAGGCATACATGTAAAACCAAGAACAAACTCCTTATGTACAAAGCTCTTATATAACCAAAACAAAATTGTAAGTTAAAAACACACAGAATTGTAAAATGATTGCAATTCAAAGTTGGAGGGATGCTGCTTTCTTTTTTGGTTAAAACACTGCTCTGATGTGAACGTAGTCTTGACTGCTTGGGTGTGGGAGTTTTGACTTTGTCGTGACTCCATCAACTCTGACGTGCGCCATTCCAGGACCAATTTGCTCACCACGTCTCTCTCTTTAAACCATAGGGAGGTCTTTGTGCATTTATATGCTATGAGCAATGCCATATGGATTTAAGACATTAAGTTCTTCTATGTCTTTTTTTCCTTTCTTAGAACAATGAACGTAGTGTCACCAGATGCTAATAAGATTGTTGGCACTGACTGCAAAGAAGGTGCTGATATCTTGTGACATCACTGTGTCAGAAGAATATATACTTGTATTTCTGCTTCTCTGGAATATATACATTTCTTATCTGGAATATACACCTATATGTATGCTGATATTTATGTTTTGGCTTATTATTAAAAAGCGTACAACTGGTAAACTCATAAAGAATTCTAGGACCCCTGAGATCAAGGACATGGAAATATCTTTGAAAAATACTGACTGAGACAAAAAAGGGGCCACTGAAGGGTTTCAAGCAAGGGAGAAATGTGGATGGATTTCCTTCTGAAACGCTCGCTCCGAAGAGCTAGAAAACTTTAAACAGCCTAGGTGAAAGATGATGAAGAATTTTGTAGCCGCCGTGGGGAACAGGGAGGAAAGGATAGATTTGAGAGTGGCAGGAGTATAATTGACAGGACTTGGTCTCAGATTGGATGTGGGAGGGAAGGGAAATTGAAAATTTGAAGATCGTTCTCAGATTTCTAGCACGGTTTCCTGGGTAGAAGGGGATAGCACTGGCTAACGGAGGGAATGTTAGGGATGGGGTAGGCTGTGGGTGGAAAACAATGAGACTGGCTTTGGAAATATTCCATCTGAAATGCCACAGTGCTGATGGAGAAGACAAAGTGAAATGTGAGCTTGGAGCCTGGGGCAGGGACCGGGCTGTGGTCGAGGTTTGGTCGCCATGGGCATACCTGTGGTCCTCGTGGCTTTGGACCTGTTTAAGATTCCTAAGGGGGAGCACAGGAGTTAGAAGAAAGCCAAAGATGACCTCACAGGGGACAGTGACACTTCAGGGTGGCCGGACGGAAGCGCAGCTCCAGAGCCCAATATGGTCCAGCCGGAGAGACAAGGAGGCCTAGGAGGGTGGGTGTCATTGGCGACCACTGAAGGCATTGAAGGCCATGTTTCACCTGAATTAACATTTCTGAGGGTCTCCCCTGGTCTCTCCTGAAATGCAGGAAACAGAGGTTTGATCCCTAGGTTGGGAAGATCCCCTGGAGGAGGAAATGGCAACCCACTCCAGTACTCTTGCCTGGGAAATCCCATGGACACAGGCTTCTCTGCCCATTTCTGAATCTTTGTTTTCTCACTCCCAAAGAGGGAAATGATTATTTCACAGTTGTACTGAGAAGTATGTGAGCACAAATGTCAACAACACTTAACATGGCTCATATTCTAGCATGTATTAATAAGCATCGCTATAAAACAGAATTCTTTTTCCATCACCCTCATGCTTATTCCTTTTTTACATTTTCCTGGGAGAATTGTTGAATATAACATGTTAGTGTCATGGAGATTGTGGCAATATCATGGATTTGTTCAAGTCTCCAAATTCTTATCATCTAAAAATTAACTGGTAAGTCAACCATGCAGGTCACTGAGGAAGGTTTGGGAAAAGAATCAGTGAAACTTGCCCAGGGTGGGAGTCCTACTGATAATCCTTGCCACACCCTGGCAGGAGACTCTAGTGGCCAAGACTCGAGTTTTAGAGAAAATATTAGAGCAAACTTGGGAGCTACTCTTCAGGTTCCACAGGGCTCTGTTGCGTTAGCCCTTTGACTTCAGTCCTGTTCCTGACCTTGAAGCTTTCTATTCTAAACCACCTATGAACTGGCTCCTGCATTTAGACTGAACTGGATCTAACTGACCATCATTTGTACATGCTGAACTAGAGGTCTTGGAATCACAGCTCACAGGCCAAATTTGGCCCTCACCTGTTTATGTAAGTAAAGTCTCATTGCCACGCCCATTTATTTGCATATTGTACAAGAGGGCTTCCCTATTGGCTCAGTGGGAAATAATCCACCTATCAGTGAGGAGAGGCAAGAGACTCAGGTTTGATCCCTGAGTCCGGAAGATGTGCTGGAGAAGGAAATGTCAACCCTCTCCAGTATTCTTGCCTGGGAAATCCCATGGACAGAAGAGACTGGCAGGCTACAGTCCACGGGGTCTCAAAGAATCAGATGCAACTTAGCCACTAAACAGCAATGATAGAGACCACCTGAGCCACAAAGTCTAAAATATTTCCTGTTTGGCCCTTTACAGTAAAGGCGCTCAGACCTGTGTGTTATTATCTCTAGATGTGTGGTTTGCCATCTTTTAGAAACAAAACGTATGTTGGGTACTTCCTCAATGCCTGTGGACTTGCTACTGAGAGCAGAGTGAGGAGCTAAAGAGGCTTCTATCCTCAAGGACCACACAGTCTAGACCAATAACTCCCAGCTGACTGGGGCATAAGAGTCTCTTAAACCCTTTCTCTCTTTGGTCTCTACTAGGAGGATGACATTAGGGAACTAAGAGTAAACAAAAAGATACTCTGTACAGAAGACATTTCTCATTTATGTCTAAAGTTTGTTTTGATTCAAATCTCCCTGGCATGGAGGTTTCAATGGTGGGAATAATTCATTAAAGGAAGAAAAATACCCTTTTCTCTCACCTTCCTCAAAATTCTTGGCTGAGCACCACCATGCTCCCTGGGATAGACTTTGAGAGTTCAGAGCTACTTTTTGTTTAAGACAAGTTGTGTATCAAAATTAAGGGGGGAAAAAAAAAGCATTTATTCTTTTCATAAAACCTTTCATGTTTTATTATAAAGTCTCTTGGTTGTAGTGTGCATCTGAGGCTGCTTATAAACTCTTGGAAATGTGTAAAGTGTTCTCTTTTGTTTGACTATAATAGTAGCATATTGTAAATTACAAGTAGAAAATTGTAATTGGGATGTGGGTGCAAAGGCAGCTGAGTTCAGATAAAACCTTTTCCCAAGATAATGAGATGTGTATGAATGTGAAATTCCATGCAAATGGGGCTCAGGTTTGTGGGCATCTGGGTTCTTTTATTTACACTAAAAAGTCACAGCAGAAGAGGCTGTGTTGATAGATCAGCTCAAGTCTCCAGAAAATGAATAATGTATATACTTTCAGATAATTCAATTAGTGCAAAAAGATACTAAATATACAGTGACACAACAACTTGCGATTTTCAAACCACTTCCCATGGTTCTCTGCATCTCTGAATTTATAGCAACAAATACAAAATTAGGGATTTTTTTAAACTTGATTTAAACTGTTATTATGCAATGTTTAAAGTTAATTTGTGAATAAAAATTTTAATGCATATAGAAAAAATAAGAAAAACATGATAGTCTAAAGAAGTTATATTCAAAACAGCACATTTATTATATTTTCACATTCACTTAGCAGAGTATGGGAGAGGTCTTATAAATTAAACATAAGGATATTATCTAATTCTATCTTCTCTTCATTTTTTCCCTTCCCTTTACCTCCAAATTAGATTTCTTAGTTATCTTCAATTTCACCTTGAAATACAAATATTTATTATTACATTATTATTATTTGTACTTTGACAATTCAAGTTTCTAACCCATAAAAAATTGAGTTCACATTAAGATTGCTCTCTGTACTAATGTTCTACATCGGGTAGAAAAATCCGCCACTTAGCAGGAGTTTTATAAAAGGGTGGGGAAACGAAGCCAGAGTGAAAACCGCATTTCCCACCTTCTCTGCACCTTGAGTGTCCACCGCATCATCCTCTTGCCTCTGATGCTCAGAACTCACAGGTCCGCCATTAGCACTTGCCCTCCTTGGCTTTGTACCTTGAACTAGTCTTACTGAGTTGCTCATCACCCAGTGTTTCTGATTTCGCACAGTCCTGGGCCCTGTGATACCTATACTTGTACCTTCTCGCTCCTCTCTGACTCACAGTGAAAAAGTGAAGGGGAAAGAGGTAGTCATGTCTGATTTTGCAACCTCATGGACTGTAGCCCATCAGGCTCCTCCATCCATGGGATTCTCCAGGCAAGAGTACTGGAGTGGGTTACCATTTCCATCACAGGACACGGGGCAAACCTTGGTGAGAAGCCATCTGTCCTCTCCTCTCCTCCCAAATTTTCCTCCATACCTGCTCTCCTCCCTGCAGCAATGATTTTATTTTTGTGGTTAACTCACCAGGTCATGTCCCACTCTTTGTGATCCCATGGAGTGTAGTATGCCAAGCCTCTCTGTCCCTCACCATCTCCTGGAGTTTGCCCAAGTTCATGTCCATTGAACCAGTGATGCCATCCAACCATCTCATCCTCTTTCACCCCCCATTTTCTTGCTTTCAATCTTTCCCAGCATCAGGGTCTCTTCCAGTGAGTCAACTCTTTGCATTAGGTGGCCAAGTATTGGAGCCTCATAGAACCTGGGTCTCTCACATTACTGGCAGATTCTTTACCATCTGAGCCTCCAGGGAAGCTCAGTGACTCTATACTCTTCTCCTAAGGCACAGAGTTGTCTCTGTGGCTCCCTTTTCAATCATACATCCATTTTTCTATTTCTCTCCTGCATCCTTGACTGAGGATGAATGATTGTGTTGATGCTAACACTAATTATGACAGTGAAGGTTATCTATAGAGCTCATACTGTGTTCTAGGTGTTGGGGGGAGTTATTGACATTCAGATAATCCTTTTAACTTCACCATCTCCCACTAAGGTTGATATAATTAGACTCAATTTCAAGTTAAGGGAACTGAGGCTTAGAAGAGTGTTCTTCCAAACTTGCCTATGCAGCTGAAGTCAGAACCAATGTCTGTGTCTACTCCAGGCTCACGCATTCAGCTCAGCGCTGTACTGTTAACACTTCATTTCCCAGCTGCAAACTCTTCCTTAAACTCTACGCGTACACTCTGGATTTCCAACCTGTACTTGAATTCTCCATCCCATTTTCTTTGTCTGGAGAAACCTCTGTGATCTGTGTTCATGGTCTCCTTTCTGTCCTGCATAGGCACTTCACCTAAGGCTGCATCATTTCATGTGTGTTTTGTATCCTTTTCAACTACTGTTTTTGTTGCATAATTATTATAGACCTTTTTTGTGATGATACAGTCTTGAGTGTGGATGGAAATACAAAGAAATGCAAAATACTATTCTTGATCCCTGGTTGGGAAGACAAAACTTTCACATTAAATATAAACTAAGGGCTTCCCTGGCGGCTCAGATGGTTAAGTGTCTGCCTGCAATGAGGGAGACCCAGGTTCGATCCCTGGGTTGGGAAGATCCCCTGGAGAAGGAAATGGCAACCCACTCCAGTACTCTTGCCTGGAAAATTCCATGGACAGAGGAGCCTGGTAGGCTACAGTCCATGGGGTTGCAAAGAGTTGGACATGACTGAGCAACTTCACTTTCACTTTCATTCAAATACATAAGGAGTGTTTGCTGTAAGATGTTTGGGAAATGTACATCTCATCTGTAACAAAGATATTTTGTTGGTTTTCACTTCCCCATAAATTCTTGATGTTTCTTCATTATGGCTTTCCTTCAACCTTCCCCTTCTTTACTTCCCTGCCTACAATCCACCCTACTCCCCTGATTATTCATCTTGGCTGCTTTTTCTTCTTTGTTCTATTTAATTATCCCGTATCTTTATTCTGAGACATTTTCTCTTCCTTCTCATTCATTTTCTTTGTTATGTCACTACTCTTAAGTGGCTCACATCTTTATCCTTCATCTTCACAAATAAGCCCTCTTTTTTTAGGTGAGGAGAAACTTTTAAAAAATAAGCGAGAAACTTCTCTAAGTTCCCATAGTTTCAGTTAAAATTCTTGGAGCTAAGATTCAATCTAGATGATGATGTTTCCACACCACCACCTTGGTTTTTTTTTTCTTTTTTTTTTTTTTCTATACTGAATAATTTGGATTTCTGACACTTTGAGAGTATTTCAAGCCAGCTTTATTGGAAGCAATTTGGTTTGGTTTAGTTCGACAATTTCATAAGAGGAGATGAAGGATGAAAGTAGGTCCCTGAAGCCAGTAATGAGGAGATTACAAAACTTCTGGAGTGCTATTCCAAACAAATAAACCCCTGTCTTAATTTTTACTGTATCTTGGGAGCTTTTGTTATGACTTCCAGCAGAGATTTCCAACCGTTATTAACAATTACTTCCCTAACTTTGTTTAAAAGTAATGGATAATGGATCTTGTCATTTCAACTTTGCTGGGGACAGCCCCAATAAGTGTTTTAAAATGTTTAACGATGCGGAGCAACTAATCCCGTGTGTGCCCCAACTAAGCCTATGCTCGAATCCTGAGATGCAGCTACGGAAGCGCTAGAGCCCTGGGGCCCGCGCCCTGCAACCAGAGAACCCGCTGCGATGAGAAGGCCACGTGCCCCAACTAGAGCGGAGCCCCACGCGCCGCAGCTAGAGAAGGCCCGTGCGCAGCAACAAGGACCCAGCCCAGTAACAAATAAATAGATTAAAATTTTTAAAAAGTCTAAATGAAGAGGAAATGATGCTGAAGCTGTGCAGTCCTTTTCCCCCCCACATCAGGATAAGAGGATGGTCGTCCATGAATAATGCCTTCATCTTCTTCGCCCTCGTCTCCTGCCCACCTTGCAGTTAGCAACCTTCTGGATAGGCCAGGGGATGGGAGAGCCAGAGGAAAAACGCCTTGTCCCCTTTCTCTGTAACTCTAAGCCCATTTCCTCTTGTCCTTTCTCAGGGGTAAGCTTGTATTTCCATTTTAAAGGCGAGCTCCCAAAGGGCATTAGCTGTGCCATTTTGACTTAACTGCGTTTTATTTTCTCCAGTGTGATGCTGTGCTCACAGAACTGAGCTACAGTCATAGAAGGAGGAAGATGAAAGCTGCATTCCAGTGACTATAAGCTAATATTTTATGGGCCCCTGTAATGAAGGTTTTGACCACTGGTATAAATCATACCTAGAACATACACAACTCATGGTCTATATTGACAATACTGGGAATATATCATATAATCCTAGGTGATGGATTTGAACTCTCCTAATTGGGGTTTCGCGATAATTAGGCAGAGCAGGATAACATTTACCTCCGTGCTCTGTGGGAAATGAGGACATTTATAGCCAAGAAATTGATGATATAAACAAAGTCATGGAGTCATGTTTTACTTCTTGGTGCAAACAGTTTTATAGAAGTGGATTAGACTGCTGTAAACTCATGCTAATAACTAGATATATATATTTTCAAACAGAAAATTTCAGTTTGAATTAAAATTGTAGAGTCACAGTACTTATGAAAGTACTTAGAATCTATTAAGCACTTGCTATGAAAGCTTTAATTTAAAATCATTTTGCTACAATTTAGTGAGAGCATATATATTATAATTTTCTTTATACCATTTTGTTTTTTTCTCTTTATTTCTTATAAAAGTCATTACCAACTATATGTAACTTAGTATATTATATAAATTAGATATATAAGATATATAAATTAGATAAATAAGAAGCATATCTTAATATCTCAGATAATAAGATACCTAAGATAATGTCTTAACTGTTAGATGGTTTCATTTTGAAAAGACTTGAAATTATTTGGCAGGGCAATTGGATGAATATCTTCATGAACAGATTTCTGTTTGATTCAGGGAAAATACCTTTACTTATTTCTTTCAATATTAGCTTTCAAATGGAAAGGCAGCTCATTTTGATTTCTTGGCATAGCTCAGTTGAAGACATCTTTTGCTTTGGTTTAAAGCTCTCTGTTTTCCAAACCCTGGGAGATTAAAAAGTTACCTTCACTGATTAACAGAAAAATGAGTGAATGTAGGCCCAGAGAGCTCTGTGTCTGGAGAGATGGGGTGGTGGAGGGATATACATTTTAAATGAATTCTGACTTTATTAATTCATTTGCATAATTTGAAGAATACTTGTGGGCTGTGTAAAAGTGCTGAATACATTTTAAGATTGCTCATCTTCATGAGTTCTGCAGTTTTGTGTCTATGATTGTGCAATAGAATTTCCCTGGGCCCCTCTCACTCCACCCCTTTTTAATTGATGGTTCTAATTCATTTGTGTGAAGTTAAGCCTCAGGTGATAAAAAAAAAAGAAGAAAGAAAGAAAAGAAAAATAGCAGGGAATGCCCAGATGCCCTTCTCTGAGAAGATTCTTAAGAGAAAATGATCTGCTATTGAGGAAAAGTCCTGTTTTTCCCCTTTGCGGGCCACCAGTAATGTCCCTATTGTGCATATTTGAAGGGAGGTCAGCCCAGCTGGCAAGCTTATTTCATTGACTAATGGGAATTGGACTTCCTGGAGCCCTATCAACCACAGAGCACTTTTATGAGGCTGGAGAGTGTTGGAAACAAGGTCGATAACTAACTCCTTTATCTTTTGCTTCTTTCTGACCAAATCCTGCATTTTCTAGCTGTAATGTTATTGTATTTTTGTCTACCAGGAAATTCTAGCTGCTGCACAGAGGATTACCCTACACAATGGAAAACTCAAAGATAAAATAGGTCACGTTTGGGCAGGAGAGGTAAATACGGAACCGCAACATAACCGGTGATTGATGTGTACCTGTGAACCTCAGAGTCACGCTTGTTCTTTATGTCAAACCACAAAGGCAGTATTCTGTGTTTCCACACCTTCTCTCTCCTGCAAAGTACCCCAAGTGGCCACGTTTTTTGACTGTTGAACTCTCTACAATGGACTGAACATTTGTGTCTTTGCAAAGTTCATATATTGAAACCCTAACCTCAATGTGACAGTTTTTGGAGGTGGGATCTTGGGGATGTAGTTAGGTCACAAGGGTGGGGTCCTCATGAGTGGGATTAGTGCCCCAATAAGAAGAGGTCAAGGAGTTATCTGGCTCTCTCAGCCACACAAGAAATTAGCAAGAGGACAGCCATCTGCAAACCAGGAAGCTGGTCTTCACCAGGCACTGTGCCTTCAGCTTGGACTTCCCAGCCTCTAAAACTGTGCCGAATAAATATCACGTAAGGGGACTTTCCTGGTGGTCCAGTGGTTAAGACTTCCTCTTCCAGTGCAGGGAGTGTGGGTTTTATCCCTGCTCCGGGTGTTAAGATCCCACATGCCTCATGGCCAAAAAAACCGAAACATAAAACAGAAGCAATACTGTAACAAATTCAATAAGACTTCAAAACATGTCACTTAAGTCACTCAGTCTATGGTGTTCTATTATAGCATTCATCTCCTTGTAATATACATATTACTCCTGCTATATGTCATGTCATACTTTGAATACCGACTAAAGTTCATAGATGTTTAAAAAATATTTTACCACTTTCAGTCTATGTGGGGTTGTGGACAGAATACTAGAGGTGTTGGAATTGAGAACATTTACCTGATTTAATGCTCTAACACCTACTGGTGATGGGTCAAGGGGGACCAGTCAGTGTCCTAGTTTCATGACTCCTACAGTGAAGTTACTTTTGACAGTAATAATGTAGTCACAAAAACAAAAGCAGTGACCATTTATGAGAGCTGTGGACTGCTCTGATAGGCATTTTATTGTATCATCTCATATCTCAGAACCACATGTGGGATAATGTTACTATTTACACATGATAGATTGAGACAGTAATTTTGGGGGCAAGACCACGGGACTGCTGTACAGTTTATCTGCCTGCACTGGTGTGTATAATTGATGACATAATTGTACATTAATTAGCACCATGCACAGATTTTGGCTTAAGGTGTTGGAGCAAAGGAGTACAAAATTGCCTGGAGAGAGGAAAGGTCATGGCCAGGTTTTTGATTCTTCCTTGGTGATTTGCTTCTCCTCTGCTTATGAACCTTATCCAGCACTACTGAAGGAAATAATTCAATTTTGCATTTTATGCCTGTCCATACACGTTTCTTCTCCATAAGAAAAGGATGTGTGGATGACTCTCGCAGTCCAAGTTTTCATCTGGCCCTGTGACACAGCTCAGAGAATCAGCGGTATTCCAAGATTTATTTCCAAGAGAACTGTGTCATCTTGTAACTTATTTGGGAGCAGACCAAAGGAAATGCAACAGAGAAGGAATCCATTTCCTAAATCTGAGAACATAGTTAAGGCAACTCCAGGTTTTCTGAGTCTCTGCAATTTTATTGGTGCTTCCTGGAGAAATCTAGGGACTGCTTGTCTTAGAATCCCTGAAGATAAATTTCAGAATGCAGATTCCAAGGCCATTTCTTAGACCTACTCTGGCAGAAACTCCAGGAGCCCCAAGGCTGCCTTTTAATAAGATTCCTAGTGCATTCCTCTCTCTCACTTGAGACCCACACTTACTTAAAGTTCTGAATGGCCAGTGGAGGGAGCTCACCTGTTCATATAGAGAGCAGTTAGTAGACAGCTGACTTGCATGGAAATTCACTTGTTTCATTTTCCGTCTGAACTG
The DNA here is from genome assembly GCF_023699985.2 of Odocoileus virginianus. Taxonomy (NCBI): domain Eukaryota; kingdom Metazoa; phylum Chordata; class Mammalia; order Artiodactyla; family Cervidae; genus Odocoileus; species Odocoileus virginianus. Next base: position 31,014,019 of record NC_069681.1, on the reverse strand, counting down.
GATTTTGTGTGTGGGTTCTAACAGTTCTGCAGTCAGATTCCCTTTCCAGAGGAGACCAAGAGATGGCATTTTCTCTATGGAAATGTTTCCTATTCTAATCCCTTCAAGTTGTGACATCTGCCTGGGAGAGTTGATGTCCCATTTTTCCTTTCTGCTGATGTTCAAGTTCTACATCGATAGCTTATTTCTTTGCTATTTGAAGGTAGGAATGGCTGCAAGAGCCATTCAAAAAAAACCAAAAAAACAAAAAAAAAAAACCTAGTCTGTGTTTTGAGGCAGATATTTTCTCTCATTTGAAAGTTTCTAACAATGATTGCTAAGAGGATAAGAACGTGCCAAAGAGTGTTAACTTATGAAATCTCTTTGAAATGAAATCACTAAAAGAAAATCTTGGGAGGTTGAACTGATTATCAGCCGAACAAAAGCACCAAACTTTTCTCATTGTTGTTCCTGCTTTTGATATTTGTGTTTGGCTCATTGTTGACTCAGCTCGGAACACAGCTGATAAGACTCAGGTCAGACTTTCTATTTGCTTTGGCACTGATAAAGGAGAGACGCTGGTCTTTGTACTTGTACTTTGTCTTAAAAAGCCACTCTGCTTTCATTTATTACCTATTTGAATGTATTTAACCTATCACCCTAGAAAATCGCTCCTTAGGAGCAGACTTTTTTGTGCTGGTGGTTCCTTGGGGTTCTATTTAAGTTCTTATTCTATTTTGTAATGGCACATCCTGTTTATCTCTAATTCAATAATTATTCTTTTTCCATGGTAAGCAGTGTCAGTGAACTTTTGCATGGTAAACAGTGTCAGTGTGTGTGTGTGTAAGAATGTTCAATACTAGAGAGAGATATTTTATCTAATATTAAAATCTTTATTGTTTTCATCCTGGCTTAAATATCACTATTGATTGATTTCTGTGGAATTTTAAAATAATTTGCTTCACTTGCCAACTAATGCTGTCTCACTTTCTTTGTGTTTAATTTTTCATACAGTCATTTAAATTGGAGCAGGTTTCCTACATGGAGTTTTCTCTTCTCCTAAATTTCTCCCAAGTTTTGTTAAAATCTAGGCATCAGAAGAAGTAGTCAGAAGGAGGAGATACAGTCTGAAGGGAGAGGGAACAGAGAAAGAGGAAGTGAAAGTTCTCATCATGTAAGATATGATCTTGGGAGGAGTAGTGCTGAAATGGATATTTCAAAAGCCCTTGTGGGGAAATACAGGTTACTGTTCATAATCCATCTTTTCATGAATCCATCTACTCATGCTGCAGCACCCATTACCAGAATAGAAAAGTATAGCCCTAATTTCAGATTATTAGGGGGGAAAGTGGAATGATAATAGTGTCATCCAACTCACAGAGTAAAATGGGAAATCACACTAGAAGGTAATGAACGGCACAGATACATAGAATGGCAGGCATATAGGCACATACATATCAGTGGACACTCCAAATCACAGAGAAGGGACTAACTTCTCTCTCTTTCTTTTCTTCTTTTTTAAAGGTAGAAACTCCCCAAGTAGATTAAAACAGAAGCGAGTATTAGTATTTGTGGCAGAGATGGTTAGATATTGGCCAAATGTGTTGCGTTTCTTCTGGGCTGTACCAACTAGACTGTGTCTGGATCTTCCCTGAAGCTAAGTGTGCTCCTGAGATGAGGTTCTGCCTGATGGAATATTGAGCAGGGGTGTCAGGCTGTTTCCTGGCCGTGACCATAAAACTCTCCCAGGTAAGATTCTCTCTCTTCCCACAAGTGCTGGCCACAGACAGCGGATCCAGCCAAGGCAGTGAGGGCCCTACTGGGTGATGGAATTACAAGAAGGATGAAGATGGACAAAGCTGAGGTCCCCGAGCAGCGGCGTGGCTAGCTGCCCACCCAAACACTGCACTGAACTGGCGTGTTGGCAAGAGGTGAACTTTTTGTTATGTGAAGTCTCTGAGATTTCAGTATTTTTGTCTCAGCTGTTAACCTATTTAACTCAGGCTATTGGATTGTCTTTCTGAAGTCATGTGGTTCAGGACCACACGGCTATGGCAGGCTATGCTACTGACAGTGATCTAGAGTCTGTCATATAGAGTGAAGTAAGTTCAAAAGAGAAAGGGTAATACTGCATATTAATATATATACATGGAACCTAGACCAGACATGTGAACTCAGGGTGGGGGAAAGGAGGGTGGGACCAACTGGGAGATTAGGATTGACATATATACACTATGCTGCTGCTGCTAAATTGCTTCAGCCCGCCAGGCTCCTCAATCCCTGGGATTCTCCAGGAAAGATCACTGGAGTGGGTTGCCATTTCTAAGTCGCTTCAGTCACGTCCAACTCTGTGCGACCCCATGGACAGCAGCCCACCAGGCTCCTCTGTTCACAGGATTCTCTAGGCAAGAATACTGGAGTAGGTTGCCATTTCCTTCTCCAGTACGCTACGCTGCCATGTGTGAAGTAGGTAACTAGTGGGAAGCTGTTGTATAATACAGGGGGCTCAGCTCTGTGCTGAGATGACCTAAAGGGGTGGGATGTGTGTTGGATGGGAGGGAGGTCCAAGAAGGAGGGGGTACATGTAAATATATAACTGATTCATTTCTTCCTACTGCAAAAACTAAAGTAACATTGTAAAGCAATCATACTCCAAAATAAAAAGTTACTTACCCCCCAGAAAGGATTAAATATTTAAAAACTGAGTGTGTTTTGCATATAGGGTTATCGTTACCATCTTTCTAAAGTCCATACATATGTGTTAGTATACTGTAATGGTCTTTATCTTTCTGGCTTACTTCGCTCTGTATAATGGGCTCCAGTTTCATCCATCTCATTAGAACTGATTCACATGAATTCTTTTTAATTATCTAGGGTGAAACAGATCACCAGCCCAGGTTGGGTGCATGAGACAAGTGCTCGGGCCTGGTGCACTGGGAAGACCCAGAGGGATCGGGTGGAGAGGGAGGTGGGAGGGGGGACTGGGATGGGGAATACATGTAAATCCATGGCTAATTCATTTCAATGTATGACAAAAACTACTGTAATGATGTAAAGTAATTAGCCTCCAACAAATAAAAATAAATGGAAAAAAAAAAAACTGAGTGTGAAGCAGGGAAAAAATGAGTTAGGATATCCATGACTTGTGGGGATGGTGGAAAAAAGACACTGTAATTAAACTGCTGCAGTGAGTAAATTGTACGATCTTTTTGGAAGGCATTGACATACCTCAACAGATAAAGTGATGTCCGTTTCCTGTGAACCAGAAAGATCACTTCTAGGAATTTTTCCTAAAGAAATACCAAGAGTTGTCTTTCTTTAAAGATAAGTCTATGTATGACTTTGTTTCATCATTTTTAACAAAATGATGGAAATGTTTACTAAAGTACAACAGGAGACTATTTAAATAAATTGCAGTGTCCTTAAGATATACTAATTGAGAATTGTTAAAATCACATTGAATATAAATATTCCCAACAGAAAAATTTCAAGTTAGATTGTTGTTTGAAAAATGTCAACATATAAAATAATATGTGTATTGGAAACAGAGGTACAAAAACACTAATTGTTTTGTGTCTGTAAGTTTTTTTGTGATTTCTAAAGATGAGCAGGTGTTACTTATGTGATTTAAAATTTTAATGAAAATACAAAAGCCGTATCGCCAGTCCATTTAGATCATTCAGAAAATACATGGGAGCTTTAAGGAACTGAACATTCAACATTTTTTCTTTCTGTGCTAGGAATTCTATTTCAGTCCAAATCATAGTAAACCAGCTACATTGTGGGATTGGATTTTTATCCAGTGGTCTCATTGTCCATGAGGATGATACTTTAAAATCAATACTTCAAGGAAAAACTGCATACAGACAAGATTATCACTAAAGATGTTTCAGGAAGTCACCACTTAAGAGAAGGTCATACCAGTTTTTCCTCTGTGCTCACATGCTAAGTCGCTTTAGTTGTGTCCAACTCTTTGTGACCCCGACTATAACCCATCAGGCTCCTCTGTCCATGGGGTTCTCCAGGCAAGAATACTGGAGTGGGTAGCCATTTCCTTCTCCAGGGGATCTTCCTGACCCAGGGATCCAGCCTGCCTCTCTTATGTCTTCGGCACTGGCAGGTAGGTTCTTTACCATAGCGCCCCCTGTAAAGCGTCAAATCCTTGTTCTTCACTTGGGGGACTGACTTGTGTTTAGGGGCTTACAGTGACAAGTCGATCATAACTGAAGAGGCAGAGGAAGGGTCCACAGGATTGATCTCCCTTCTCACCTTCACTCCAGACAGGCACTTCCTGAGCAGTGGGGTGGCAAGATTTCCATCCATTCTTGCTCTCTGACCGAGCACGAGATCAGAGCACATTTGCTTTAACTCTCAGCTCCATTAAGAAGAAACAGGCATCAGTTTGACACTATATTTGGCTCCTATCTATTTTGTTAAAAATGTGGTCTCTCTACCAGTTGAGAACATGCATTTTTAGAGGAACATGATCCCTTTTTTCAGAACAAGAAGTCACTTTTGAAAGTCAAGATTGCAAACAAGTGGCATCATTCTAAGACATTTGGTATTAGGGATGTTTATTGCACTCTAAAATCTTTCATCCTAACCCCAAAATTCATTTTTCCTCTTGTCTAACACAGGGGAAAAGAATCTGCCTGCAGTATGGGAGACCCAGGTTCGATCCCTGGGTTGGGAAGACCCCTTGGAAAAGGAACTGGCTACCCACTCCAGTATTCTTACCTGAAGAGTCCTGTGACCAGAAGAACCTTGCAAGCTAGAGTCCATGGGGTCAGAAAGAGTCAGACATGACCAAATGACTAACACACACAGTGTGGTCTCTGACTGAAATGACCGACAGGAGAAACTGCATAGGAATTTTGCCCATCAGAATATTTCAGGATCATGTGTGCATGCATCAAAGTTCATGTATGTGGTCTGTTCCTTTTTTTTTAAGTGGAGAATATGTAGCAAAGTTTTTAATGAGGTGCCAGAATTGGAGACTTCATGCAACTTTGTGTAATTTCACACCCATGTTGCATGTATTTTGTGTGGAGAAAATTACAACTTCCTGCTGCTGTTGCATAAGATGCACACGTCCCCAGTACACATATAAATGCTATTTCCCTCCACATGGGAGAGATTAGGACCACAGCTGCTACAGTTCAGGTGACAGGCAGATGGTGGCAAGAATCACACTGCTCTAGAGTCCAGGAAGAGAATGGGGGGCCACCACCCACGGAGGGACAAGGGTCACAGGTTCTTTTGGGACATCATTTAGTTAGGCTGTTTGAGATCCTTCGGTAAGATGAAATATTACACGCTACTCCCCACAAACTCATTTATGACGTTTGCCTACACGTGACAATAGCTTTACTCTGGAATATTTTAACGCTAAAATTGATTGAAGTCATCAGTCATGGTGGGTCTCCATGGTAATGAAACATGATCAAAGATACAGAAGCATTGCCATTGGTCACTATAGGCGTAAAGATAGATCAGCTCAGAAGAAAGTGACAGTTGGAACGTGTGTAGGTGGATCCTCGAGAGACCCCATCAGAGGGGCTGGGAGTGAAAGTATTATTAGCTCAGTTGTGTTTGTGTTTGACTCTTTGCGATCCCGTGGGCTAAAACTTGCCAGGCTCCTCTGTCCATGGAATTCTCCAGGCAGGAATACTGGAGTGGATTGCCATTCCCTTTTCCAGGGAATTTTTCCAACCTGGGGATCAAACCCGGGTTTCCCGCATTGCAGGTGGATTCTTTACCGTCTGAGCCATGGGGGAAGTGATATGCCTAAGCCCAAATTTAATGCTTGAGTGAAACTTGTTGTATTCATTGCAGAAAGAGGACACCGTTTAAAAATTGCACGCCTATGATAGCAGTGCAGCTATTTTCCACAAGGCATATTCGTCTATATGCAACAGCAAAGGCATGAACATAATTACCACAAGTCATTTTGATGTTCTAAGTGGTGTTTTGCGTTGCTTTGATAGAATAACCCTTGGCAACCTTTCTCAAACTGCAGTGCTTCTAATTGTTATTAGCTTCATTGTTTTCAACTCTTGACAAGGTGATTTTCTTCTACAATCTGAGATTTTCTTTTTCAAAAGCCTTGGACCCCTTTGAAATGTGTTTGGAGTAGAGAAGTTTTTTATGCATAAACTTGAATTGATGGAGGTTTTTTAAAAATGGGAAGTCTGTTGCCATCCCAGGTTTCATATTTTTATCAAGATCTTTTCTGTGTTTTTGCTGCCATTTCTCTGGATGTAACTCTGAAGATTGCAACTCTCTTCCAGGCAACTTGGTGGCCATCTGGAGATTCAAAGCTTTCATGGCCCATTGTTCTAGGATGAACATTCCAGCTGGCTCGGTGATAAAGAATCCACTTGCCAATGCAGGAGGCACAAGAGATGTCGGTTCAGTCCTTGGGTCTGGAAGATCCCCTGAAGTAGGAAATGGCAACTCACTCCAGTATTTTTGCCTGGAAAATCCCAGGGATGGAGGAGCCTGGCGGGGTACAGTCCATGGGGTAGCAAAGAGCTGGCAGAACTGAGTGGCTGAACACACTTTCTAGTATAGCAAATGGATAGCCTTAGTGTAACCTGGACCCTGAGAGTCCCTATCTTCTGGGTAATGATGCTTATCAGCAGTGATGAATTTACTCTGGGGATGATAACTTGCTCTCTGTTCTATACCCTGAAACTGCTTTTGACTATAAGTTTAGAAGCAAAGATTGTGATGAGTTTTTCTGACTTTTACTTTAGAAACCTCTAGGGTAGCATTCGGCTCAAAACTCCTCTACCTTAATTAGTTTGCTGAAACATTAATCCATGTATGCCGTGCTAGAGGACTCAATGCGTGTAACTGTTTATTGGCCTCCAAGCCATCTACAGAGCTGAGAGTCAATATAGAATCTAGCCACTAGATTAAGATAAGGAATATAACGTGTAATGAGAAATCGCCCAGTAAAATTGTGCTTTATGACTCAGCAAGCAGCACCGTGAGTCACCTGAACATGGGGTGCCCGTTGAGTTTGCTGAGCCCAGTGTTCTTACTCTTATCGTCCTGAAAAGCCCCCTGCCACATCTCCTTTCTGTTAACACTGCTTTATCCTGGTCCAGATTTTAAGTCTGAATGATCAGCCCCTATATGATTTTTTAGCTTCTTTCCCTTCTGTTAAAAGTTTTACATGAGGGAATGAAAGATGTATTCCTAGGACTTTTCTTTTTCGTATTTATTTACTTGGTGGTTGTGCCACACGGCATGTGGGATCCTGGTTCCCCAGCCCTGGGTTGAACCCATGTCCCTGGCAATCAACGCACTGATTCTTAACCACTGGGTTGCCAGGAAAGTCCCAGACTAGGACTTTTCCTCACTTTCACATGACAGAGAAGAACACGTGCCAGGTAATCTAGCCATTTTATGGCCCGTTTACAAATGATCTTCACTCTCCAGCTAGTGATGAGAGTCCACACAGCTTGGCCGCATCCTGCACCAACACTCTTTCCTTCCAGCCCCAGATTCCTCCTGCTGGGCATGAAGGACTTCTTACATAGGTAAGTAGATATCATATCCCACCAGGTCAATATCATACTCCACAATATTCATTGGAAGGACTGATGCTGAAGCTGAAGCTCCAACACTTTGGCCAGCTGATGCAAAGAGCTGACTCCTTGGAAAAGACCCTGATGCTGGGAAAGATTGAGGGCAGGAGGAGAAGGGGACAACAGAGGATGAGATGGTTGGATGGCATCACTGACTCGATGGATATGAGTTTGAGTAAGCTCTGGGAGTTGGTGATGGACAGAGGAGCCTGGCGGGCTACAGTCCATGGGGTTGCAAAGAGTCAGACACGACCAAGTGACTAAATAGGCACTTTGTGACATGATTGGTGATGGGTGACAATTTCATTTTTGAAAACTGAGTTAAGAGTCATGAAATTCAGATGTGGGGAAATGGAGTCATCATGGCTGGGATGGTGTTCTGGGCATGTTGGCTTTACTATAACTTGATTTCGTGACCTTCAGGCTGCTGTCACATGTTCCTGATGACCAAGGCTCCTTCAGATTCCTAGCATGCACTTCTTTAGTTTCTCTGCTGAAAAATGTAAATACCAGAAACCATGATGTTCATTGTCGTGGATACAAGTCTCTTAAGGAAGAGGTTTTACTCTACATATGAAACTTTGGTTTGGACTGAAACCCAGTTTTAAAGTGTCTCCTGCATGCCCCCTTGTATGCTTGACATCCAGATTTACTGTCCAATCTTGGATGTATTTCAATAAAATAAGACTATTAACAGTAGAGGAAAAGATATCTGTGAAATAGCATAACAGTGATCATAATTATTAGGAAAATAAGAAGCACTCCATATGTGCCTTATACACTAATCATTGTGAGACTTAATTTGGAGTGGCTTTCCTTATTTGCCCAATAAATTTTATTTTGTTATTTGCTATGACATTACACTTCCAAGGGGGAAGCTGTGCGTGGTCTCCACCTGTTTTAAATAGCGTGCGTCTCGATTACAAACTTGCCTTCATGAAACGTTAGAGTCTCACGGTTCATGTTAAAGCTAATGTTGAACTGGAAAACACATCAGTTAAATTTATCTTTTAGATTTGATGCAAAACCCGTGCACACCAGTGCTTTGCCTGCCATTAACGGAGACAAGAATCTGATTCTTTTTTCAAAAGTTCATTTTCTTTTTCAGGACCATGAAATACCACACTGAACTTGACCCCGAACAGGCTCTCAGTTTCAAACTGGATGTGAAAAGCATTTAAAGAATCACGTGTGAGTCAATTTCAGGGAAAGAGAAGGAACATTTAGAATTTCTAAGTCCTCTCTGAGTTGCTTAGATGCACATTCAAGTCAGTGGTCCAACCCTGGATACACAAAGACCTGAGTAATCAATCCAGCTTTAGAGTGAAGGTCACTGCTGCGTGTTAGCGCTACACTTGCCTGACATGCTGACCTGCAGAGCCACATTTACAATTACATTTACTGCCAAATATATTGTTAAACAGGCAAATGGGTGGCTGGGTCTCCACAGATGTGTGCAGATTCCTGAAGCAGTCACACGTCACACACAAAAGAAGTTTAGCTAGGATTCTGCCATGAGAACTCTAGACTGTGAAAATATAATTATGTTTGCAATTTAAAATACATCATCTTAGTTACACAATAAATAGGAGGTGGGGGCAATGGATACTGGAAAGTAAGCTTTGGACCACGAAAAACAGGGAGATGTGCTGAAGGAGACTGCCATCGATCTGTTTGAAGCAAGGAGCATGGGAGGGTGATTGGTATCAGCTGGTGTCTGCAGGACAAAAAGCAGGGATCTGTGACCCTGAACCAAGGAGGGAGGTTTGCTTTGGGAAAAAACCGTCAGCCAGTGAAAAGGTGATGTATTATAGAATTTTTCTAAATACTAATTTATCTCAGGTTTTTGTGCTAGAAAGCAGAAATACATGAATGTGATCATCAAGGAATTTATTTCTTCAGGTCTCTATACACAGTGTTGGATATTGCCTTGTTTTTGCAATACAGTTTTTAATTCCAAGTCAAAAATATGTAGAAATTCTGATCACACATTTTTACACTTATTTTGTTAATTGCATGAATGTATTTTGAATGTTGGGCTTCCCTGGTGGCTCAGTGGTAAAGAACCCTCCTGCCAATGCAGGAAATGTGAATTTGATTTCCAGGTCAGGAAAATCTCCTGAAGAAGGAAATGGCAACCCATTCTGTTCTTGCCTGGAGAATCCCGTGGATAGGGGAGTGTGGTGGGTTACAGTCCATGGGGTTGCAGAAGAGACGGACACAATTTAGTGACTAAACAGCAACAATAACAAATATTGAATATTATTTGCCAGGTCTCATGAAGCTTAACAAAAATACAAGGTTGCAGAAAACAACCTTTTCCTTGGGACGCTCAGCTGAATGTGAAGGCCTCACATGAAGAAATACTGCAAAAATTAATGAGATAGACACTGTGATAAAGATCACTTGTTCTCTTTCCGGTCTGTCTTTATCTATGTCTTTCTTCACTCCAGGTTCATTTAAGATTCCCAGTTATTTTAGGGGGCATCACAGAGAGATCATGGTACAGAGAAAAGACTTTGGAGTCCAACAGGCCTGGGCTGAATCTCACCCTGGAATAATGTTAATTTCTTTTTTTAAAGATTTTCTTTTGATGCGGACCATCTTTAGAGTCTTTGTTGAATTTGTTATAACGTTGTTTCTGTTTTATATTTTGGTCTTTGGCCTGGAGGCACATGGGATCTAGCTCTCCGACGAGGGATTAAACACGCACCCCCTGCATTGGAAGGTCAAGTCTTAACCACTGTACCACCGCGGAAGTTGCTGTTCAGACACTAAGTCATGTCCAACTCTTTGTGGCCCCATGGATTGCAGCATGCCAGGCTTCCCTGTGATTAAAATATTAAAAGCTATCATATCAAGGAACTCTAGTGAACATACAGGCACATCTATGCCAAAGCAGGCAGAGAAATGGATTGTATATTAGCATCTCTTCCTTCTTTCAACTTTTCAATTCCTATCATGAGCTTGATTTGGGGAAAGCAAAGAAGACTGGCAGCTGTCCTGATTTCAAATAGCCACGACCCACAGGTGCTGATGTGACAGTGACAAGCACAGGGCAGTGGGGTACACACCAGAGGGACCCTGACTTTTATGCAAGGACAGGGAGCTTTTCTGGGAGGATGTAGCAGCTATACTTTATCTTACAGGACGATGGGTTTATAGAGGTGAAGATAAAGGCACCGTTGGCAGAGGAAACAGTATGAAAAGATGCAGAGCGTCTGGAGATCTCGGAGTAGCTTTTGAGGTCTGAAGACAAAGTTGCAAGCTGGAGACTGGCAACTGAGAAGGTTGTGCAGATGGATGGGGTGACTTTGATGGAGGAGGAGCATCTAGTTTTGTTCTCCTTCATCAATCAGCTAAACAGTAGGAAACAACTTATGAAGGAGCCATATCTAGATGATGCACATAAGGCAGCACTTGATGGTGAATGGGGGGGAGGCACAAGGGGGTAGCCCTGTGATGGTTCTGCTTCTAGAAGTGTCTCCAGGCCATAGCATATAAGGGGTCACAGGGGAACCCTTAGGCATCATCAAGCTGAGAAGATGGGTCTCGGGGTCCAGCAAGGCCAACGTGGTCTACTCAGCACATATAACAAAATACAAGAAAAACTACTTGGAAAAAAACAAAAAAGCCAACGTCTGTTCCAAACCAAAATTCTCAGGATGTCAGGAAGAGAATGATAGAGGTCATCTGTGGAAAATCTACAGCTACCATCATGTTTCATGGTGAAAGACTGGCTTCTGTTCCTCAGTTCAATAATTAGACAGGGACAGCCATCCCCACCAGCTCTATCAATAGTGTAGCGGTGGTTATAACCGGTGAAGGAAGGCAAGGAGAAGGAATAAAGTCCATTGAGAGCGTAAAGAAAAATACAGCTGTCATTATTCAGAGGATGTTATTGTATACATTGAATATTTTACAGAATTTTGTTCATGGATCATAGACCACAACATGATGAAGAAATCTCTGCTCCTGGGATGGTCTATAGATTTGGTGCAACACAGTCAAAATTGTAGTAGACATTTTGTAGAAACTGGCAAGTTCATTCTGCAATTCAGATAGAAATACAAAGGACCTAGAATAGCCAGAATATATTTGAACAAGAAAATTAGAGTCAGAAGTCTTATATTCTCTATCTCAAGGTGTAACTAAGACACTGATATGCTGGATTAGATGTTAACAAATAAATCAAGGGCTAGAACAGAGTTCACATAGACCACAGACACATACATGGTCAACTGGCTTTTGACACATGCCAAGGTAATTCAGTTTGGAAATAATAGTCTTTTTAGTTAATAGTGGTAGAATGATAGCCATATGCAAAAAGTAAACAGTAAGTTTGATCTTCAGCTGAAATGTATTCAAATCTTTATTTGAAATGGATCATGTATGTGTGTGTGCTCAGTTGCGAAGTTTTATCTGACATTGAGACCCCATGGACTGTAGCCCATCAGGCTCCTTTGTCTATGGGATTTCTTAGGCAAGAATGCTGAAGTGGATTGTCATGTCCTTCTCCAGGGGATCTTCACAACACAGAATTGAACCTGTGTCTCTTAAGTCTCCTGTATTGGCAGGCAGATTCTTTACCACTGAGCCACACAGGAAGGCCCAAAATGGATCATACTTATATTTAAAAGCTAAAACTATAGAATTCAGGAGAAAAATCTTAGTGACTTTCAGTTTGGGAAAAGTTTCTCAGAAGGCAAAACCCACAAAGAAAATGCCATAATTGAGATTTTCACCATTAAAATCTTTTACTCTTCAAAATAGAGTTACAAAAAATGAAAATAGAGATGAGAAAATATTTACAAAAACTATGTTAAATGAAAGATGTGTACAATGTAATCTTATAATTGAGCTATAGAAGCAAACAACCTAATTGTAAAAATGGGCAAAAGTTTTGAGGCAGTCCTTTGCTGAGGAAGATATACAGGTGGCATGTAGTCCCTGAAATGATGACCAATGTCATTGGTCATTAAAGAAAAGTCAATGAAAACCATTGGGATACACTAGGATGTAGTGTATCCTAGGATACATTCAGTACACTACATACCCTCTAGAATGGCTAAAAAAAAGAGGCCAATTTTACCAAATGTTGTTGAGGATATGGAACAACTGGAACTCTAATATGCGCTGGGAGAAGTGACAAATGGTACAAACAATTTTTGAAACTGTTTGAATCTCTCTTAAAAATGAAATGTACATCTGCCATGAGTACTAGTCATTCTACTAGATATTTACTCAAGAGAAATGAAAGCATAGCATGTTAGTCCTTCAGTCGTGTCTGACTCTTTGCAACCCCATGGACTTGTAGCCCAGCCAGGCTCCTCTGACCATGGAATTTTCCAGGCAAGAACACTGGACTAGGTTGCCATCCCCTTCTCCAGGGCATCTTCCCAACCCAAGGTCTGAATCTGGGTCTCCAGCATTGCAGGCAGAGTCTTTACTGTCTGAGCTACCAGGGAAGTCCAATGAAATAAAAGGATACCTTCATACAAAGGCTTTTACAGGATTTTCATAGAACTTTAAAAATATTAGCCCAAACTAAAACCAAAACGTGTATCAATGATTGAATGAATAAACAGATTGGAGCTTATCTATTCAGTGAGGCCCTATTCAGCAACAAAAAGAAACAGCTCTTGATAGACCCAACCATATGAAGTGAAGTGAAGTCACTCGTGTCTGACTCTGTGACCCCATGGGCTGTAACCTATCAGGCTCCTCCAACCATGGGATTTTCCAGGCAAGAATACTGGAGTGGGTTGCCATTTCCTTCTCCAGATGAATATAAATGAAACTCCAAATTGTTGTGTTTTGTGGAAGAATCCAGAAAAACTATACATACTTTATGATTTTTATTTATATAAAATTCTAGAAAATACAAACCAACCATAGTGTAACTTTATTAATAACTTCCTGGAAATGGGGGTCAGAACTTTTGGGGGTGATGAACATGTTTAGTACTTTGGTTCTGTGGATAGTTTTAAAGGTGTGTACACATGCATGCTTTCATGGACTCATATCCTTTGTATTTGTGCTGCTTATTGTATGTCAGTTGTATCTCATTAAGAATGGAAAAATAACAGGAAGAAATTCTACATCGGTGTTTAAGGTCACAGGAGCTGCTAGTCGGATTGCAGGCAGAAAGTTGCTTGGTCAGATTTGCATCTAACGTAGGTCTGTTTGGACACAAAGAGGGGAAGAATTGAAATATGCTAGCCACTAGGGAATTTGACTGTTGACTCATAACAAGAAATGATGAGGTGTGAACTACACAAAAACCAGTGAAATGGAAAGACAGTGACCAGCACAGTATCTAGAGCTGGGAGAAAATCCTGGCTATAAGTTACCAACTTTGTGGCTAGCAAAATACGATTTACTTCTTTGGTAATGTTTCATAAAAACTAGGATAATGATATTCATGTACTGATGTTTGTTAATGTTACTAATGGATAGGAGTGTTAGTCACTCAGTGGTGTCCAACTGTTTGCAACCCCACAAACTGTAGCCTGCCAGGCTCCTCTGTCCATAGGATTGCCCAGGCAAGAATACTGGAGTGGATTGCCATTCCCTTCTCCAGAGCATCTTCCTGACCCAGGGGTTGAACCCAGGTCTCCTGCATTTCAGGCAGATTCTTCACCATCTGAGCTACAGGGAAGATCCCGTATGGATACTAGCATTAGTTATTTCTGAGCACTAAATGCAATATATACATGGTTGGCACTCAGTGTTAATGTGGAATGTGCTACATGTACTTTGAGTTTTCTTTGTCACCTAATGTAAGTCAAATCAGATCTGCTTTATACCATCATATATTCAGGAATAATTAAAAGACTGTCTGTATTGTTGTTTAATGGGTATAGACTTTCAAAGTTGCAAGATATAAAGAGTTCTGAAGATTGACTGAACAGTAATAATTAATGTCACCCTGCTTATTTAACTTATATCCAGAGTACATCATGAGAAACGCTGGGCTGGAGGAAGCACAAGCTGGAATCAGGATTGCCGGCAGAAATATCAATAACCTCAGATATGCAGAGAACACCACTGTTACAGCAGAAAGTGAAGAAGAACTAAAGAGCCTCTTGATGAAAATGAAAGAGGAGAGTGAAAAAGTTGGCTTAAAGCTCAACATTCAGAAAACTAAGATCATGGCATCTGGTCCCATCACTTCATGGGAAATAGATGGGGAGACAGTGGCTGACTTTATTTTTCTGGGCTCCAAAATCACTGCAGATAGTGATTGCTGCCATGAAATTAAAAGACACTTACTCCTTGGAAGGAAAGTTATGACCAACCTAGACAGCTCACTAAAAAGCAGAGACATTACTTTGCCAACAAAGGTCTGTCTAGTCAAGGCTATGGTTTTCCCAGTGGTCATATATGGATGTGAGAATTGGACTATAAAGAAAGCTGAGTGCTGAAGAATTGATGCTTTTGAACTGTGGTGTTGGAGAAGACTCTCGAGAGTCCCTTGGACTCCCAGGAGACCCAACCAGTCCATCCTAAAGGAGATCAGCCCTGGGTGTTCATTGGAAGGACTGATGCTGAAGCTGAACCTCCAATACTTTGGCCACCTGATGTGAAGAGCTGACTCATTGGAAAAGACCCTGACACTGGGAGAGATTGGGGGCAGGAGGAGAAGGGGACGACAGAGGATGAGATGGTTGGATGGCATCATGGACTCAATGGACGTGAGTTTGGGTAAACTCCGGGAGTTGGTGATGGACAGGGAGGCCTGGCGTGCTGCGGTTCATGGAATCGCAAAGAGTCGGACATGACTGAGCCACTGAACTAAACTGAATACGGTAGACTTAACACACACACACACACAACACTAATTGTACTAAACCGTACACTTAAAAAAGGGCTTCCCCCATGGCTCTGTGATAAAGAATCTACCTGTAATGCAGGAGATGCAGGAAACCTGGGTTCAATCCTTGGGTTAGGAAGATCCCCGGGAGAAGGAAATGGCAACCCGCTCCAGGATTCTTGCCTGGGAAATCCCATGGACAGAGGAGCCTGGCGGGCTACGGTCCATGGGGTCACAAAAAGGACACCACTGAACAACTGAAAAATAACAGCAACCCCTCTCTCAAGAGGTCGAGTTCGTATTTATGTTTTACAAATAAGGAAAGTGAGATTAAAAATTTTGTCCAAGAGCATACATCTGAGAATCTGCAGAATGCATATTCAAATCATAATATTTTTATTACAAATCTCATAATCTTAAAATGTATCTTCTATGTTTGTGTGTGCTTGCACATGTATAAATTTTGATACATGTATGTATGCAAGGAAAAATACACAGTATGTAAGTACATGGACATAGTGACCAAAGAATATAATTTTGTTGTTTATTTCATTTTTCTATGAAGTTAACATAATAAAATTCCAGGAATAATAGCCAGTTGGGCCCCCATTCTGTCATCAGATATTGTTAAAATATTGGCATGCATTTTATTACAATCTTATTCAAGTCTTTGATAAAAATTGTTGAAATATTTTACTCAATCACTTATAGTTTCCATGTCGTAAGAACTTGTACATGCCACTTAGTAGAAATAACAAATACATTGAATCTCTTTTCCCTATTTAAAATGTATTAATTCCCCATACATTCCATATCTATTTCTTTTTATTCTCATGTAAAGATTGCTGTAAATTACATTCATTAAAGCTGTACAATGTTGCATGGGATTTAAAATATATTTATTACAAAAGCACTGGCTATAGCTTCTGTATATTATATTTTAGGCTTCTTTATGTACAGTGTTACTCATAAACAAATTCAAACTAAATTATTATATGCATTTACCCTCAGTGATGCATTTAAATCAGGTATCTTTATAAACTCAAATAGTAGAATCTGCTAAGAATCTGATTTAATGTGCTTAATTCTACTTAAAATTTAATGATTACCATAATAAAGACATCATTACAGAATGATAATCCAAATGATAATTAACATTTCTATTTTGTTGCTTCAAGGTCAACACAGTGACGGAGAAGCCTGTTGCTTCCTTTTCCGCGTGACATTCCTTTTCACTGTGCTAAACATTCACAGCACAGATGGATATGGCTTTTGGCCTCACTCTCTAAGCTGCATCTGAATCTTGCTGGTTAGAGGCAGGGAAATTAATGAGTCCACCACTCTGCTTCATCCTCTGCTCCCCTCTTTAAAGGGTAATTATAGTGACACCATTCATGCTGCTATGGTTAAGCATTTACATTAGAAAACCAGTCTTTCTTCTGAGATTAATACTTTCCCTGTGCAAACAGCCTACTCATTTAAATTAGGTAAAAATTATCTATTAAACCAATAAATCTGAAATTGTAATCTTGAGGGCAAAACGGAGAAAAAGTAAAAGCAGGCTGCCGTGTAATGAGGTACACGTTGTGCACTGAACAATTCCAGGGAGTGCCATTCACATAGAGCTGTGCATCGACCCTTCTGAGTTCCAAATTATGAGCGACTTAAGTAGTGGAGGGAAAAAAACGGCAGCTGTATTAAGCTAAAAGTTCATCTCTATAAAGTCCTTGAGAAATATTGCATTAAAATTATAGTTAGTTGGCAAATTCTTAAAGGAATTGTGTCTAAGATGCTACTTCCTAAATGTGAGAGATACGGTTGGAATAGTAGCTTCTGAAGGTGATATTATATTACCTGGTGACTAAAGGCAAGTTCACGCTTCATCCTACGGGGATTAGAGTTTACAGGAGAAGTTGTTCGCCCTGTGCTTTGGTTCCTATACTGGTAACCAGGGAGCTGAAATCCCTTGTTTAGCTGGGGCTAGGCAGCTGGCAAGGTGCATCCATTGCTCTGAGCTGTTGGAATGAGCTCAATATGTTTATTTAGAGATTAATTCTTTTATGATGACAGATGGTCCACCAAATTGGTGTAGCTTGTTTTTTCCGAGCATACTTTCTGGGCGTCTAGTTTTTATTCAGGCCATGATTATCAGGTACTCTGCAACTTACAGTGTAGTGGTAGTGTATAGGATACATTGCAAGCATTTCTTTGGTTGGTTGGGTTTGGTTTGTTTGTTTTTGTAGTTGGAGGCAGTTTCCTTGAACTATGGTAAAAAGGTCAGATGAAAAGAGTGGTAACGCTTCACATAGCCCCCACTTCCATACTGCATTGTTTCAAATTCTTAGCGTCCTCTCTGGTTTGTTTTGGCTTCCTTGGTGACTCAGATGGAAAAGAATCTGCCTGCAGTGCAAAGGCCCGGTTCTGTTCCTGGGTGGAGAAGATCCCCTGGAGGAGGACGTGGCAGCTCACTCTAGTCTTCTTGCCTGGAGAATCCCAGGGACAGAGGATCGGCGGGCTACAGTCTGTGGGGCCACAAATAGTCGGACGAGTAACACACACTTTGGGTTTACTTATTGGGTTCTCCACTGAAAATACAAATGCATTTCCATTTGCTTCACAGCTGGAAATAGTTCAGCCAGGAACAAAACCTCAAACCCCAAGGGAAGGATGAGGCCCGGGGCATGGCAAGGTCTGCTGGGGTCCTAGGAACACCGAGAGGTGGGTTTTCCTGGACAAGATACCTGGACGTTCTGGCCCAACAGCCGTCCCAAGAGTGAACACCTGAGTTCTCTTAGAGTGTGATTGCCTTCTGCAATGACTGGGGCCAAAGCAGCAACAGGAATGACCGAGGAGAGAGGATGAAAATCATGATGTTTTTATGCTTCAGACCGTGAGGTCCCCGAAGTGAGGCAATGCTCCTGCCTTCTCTCTATTGCACCCCTGGGGATTTTCCTAGCAGCTGGTGGCTGCTCAAAACACAGGTCTTGAAGTCATGAATAAATAAACGGTTTTCCCTCCACATGCACTGTCTCATTGGATCTGGCAACAGACTTCTTTGAATTTTCATTTCAATGAATATTGAGCACCAAGAAGACTGACAAATGCAAGTTAATGTCTCTAACATCTAAGAGCTGGCCCTGGGCCAGAGCATGTACAGGTACGAAGGACCAAGAATGTGAAAGTGTCTTGCTCTGTGGGGCCCCGACGGTGGCCAGAGAAGGATGGCTTAACACCTGCGTGCTCCTGGAAGGTGAGCGAACATTCTGTAGCCCCCCAGATGGAGGGAGCTTGTTCCAAGAAAACTCTTCACATTCATGTATATATCCAGTCAACCAGGTGATTTTATCAAAATCCAGATTCTGATTCAGAAAGTTTGGGGTGGGACCCCAAATTTTTCATTTCTAACCTGTGCTGGGTGAAGCTGATGCTAATGGTCCATGGACTGTATTTTGAGTATTTAGACCATGGAGGGGAGAAGGTCACGTTTAGGATAATCTACTATATCTGGAGCATTGCCTCCAAAGTGGTGCTCATGGGCCTTAGGGACACACAAGATGAGAATGAGAAGGAACTATTATAGCTTCTTAGATTTTCCGATCAGCTTCTGAAAATGTCTATTTTTATTTAGCACGTCAGTCAGTCAGTTCAGTCGCTCAGTCATGTCCGACTCTTTGCGACCCCATGAATTTGGCATGTATGACATATTAGAAGTTACATGTGCATGAGACATATGCATGTATATAGACATATTTGTCTGAGAAGATGCTTAATTTTTTTCTAATACAGGGGCGTGTTAAAAGGGCAAAAAGATAGGATTAGACAGGACTAATAGTACACAGGAAAAGGCAGGGTATAGACTGTTATCTCCTTTTTCAGACGGAGACATTGAGGCTCTGAAACGTCTAGTGATTTTTCCCAGGTTCACAAAGCTGAGGCCCAAATGAAGACCTTTTGACTCCAAGTCTAGTGCTCTCTCCTCACATTTAGCTGGAGAACAGAGCCATAAAATAAGTCAGAGCACCAGGGGAAAGTCTCACCTACAAATGCACGTTTCATCTGACCTCTAATAAAACACCGGCAGAAAAGGGAAGTTGCAAAAGCCAGATTGTCTTACATAAGCATCTCATCTGAGATAAAACCTTTCTCGCTGGTGTCGTTAATCACCGCACCCCTTCCCTTCCCCCTGGGAATCCCTGGTGACAGAGCAGCCACAGGCTGTTCCGTATCTCTATGGCGGCTAGCTCAAGATCAATTAGTACTTTTCACAGAACTGTCCTGTAGAAATACAATAGAGGACATGGGCAAAGTCAGCGATCCTAAGGCCAGAGGACCCAGCTGAGTGGCCTGTGAGCCTGTAGGGAGAATGGGCTGTCCCATCGGATGATGTCAGTCTGAACTTTGAATGTGGCCATTTCTGGTTTTATCTTAGAAGAATGTGGCCAAAAGCTGGGGAGGGGTGGAGTGAGAGGTGGACTTTACCCACGGAAGTACTTGCTTTGTTAGGGATCTTGAAATGAATCAATTCCCTTTTGACGTTGTGGAAAGTCTTTGGCAAATCACTTTCCTCCAAGAGCTGGGAAGGAGGCCCTGGAGCCAGGCCCTGGGGAGGGAATGGGCTTTCCTGCCCAATGTACAAAAAGTCAAAAGTACATGCACCATTAGAAAAGAATTAAAGAGAGTCTTTAGAATGTGCTAGAATGTGCGTGTATTCTGCCCTTTGCTCCAGCCTGCAGCACTCCCTCCTCTGTTATTTTTGTAAGCGCCTTAAACCCTGCAGGCATAGGAGGTTTGGACTCCTGAGGACTCGGCCCTTCTAAGTGCTGACAAAGCTTTCAGACTAGAGACTCACAGGCTCCCGGCCAAACTGCACGGTACTTGGTCTTGAACACCTCACCACCATGATTACAAACCAAATCTATGGAATGTATGGCTGTGGATTGGTTGACTCGTTCATTCCTTTGCTCACTCAGTTATTCAGGTATTGACTTCAGTAAGCAAGCCTTACGTAGCACCTTCCAAGTGCTGGTCACTGTAGGGTCACGGGAGAACACGTACCATCCTCACCTACCAAGAGCCCCTTGCCCAGAGGAGGGCAGATCAACAGGTGATCACAGGCCGATGGGATGCTTGCTGGCAGGCCCAGATCCAGTGATGGGGAAGGGGAGTCTGGTTCCAGACCCTGAGTTTGTCAGCAGTCCTTTGAAGGCCTTGGCCATCTCTGGAGACATCAGCAAATTCAGTAACGGGAGAAAAGTGACACTTACTGAACAATGGGCAAGAATTTCTATCTATCTCTCATACTTTTGAATATATATATGCACACCTATACAGGCTTCCTCAATGGCCCAGCAGTAAAGAATCTGTCTCCAATGCATGAGATGTGACAGGAGCCACAGGTTTGATCCCTGGGTTGGGAAGATGCCCTGGAGAAGGCAATGGCCACTCACTTCAGGATTCTTGCCTGGGAAATCCCTATGGACAGAGGAGCCTGATAGGCTGCAGTCCATGGGATTACAGAGTCAGACACAGCTTAGTGACTAAACAATGACAACAATGCACATATACACACTGATATACATACACGAATATACATATATACAAACATATACATATACATATTAATATACACATAGATATACACATTTGCATATATATAATGCACATATAGTATATATACACATATAATGGTAGTGAAAGTGAAGTGTCCGACTCTTTGCGAGCCCCTGGACCATAGCCCACCAGGCTCCTCGGTCCATGGGATTTTCCAGGCATGAACACTGGAGTGGATTGCCATTTCCTTCTCCAGGGGATCTTCCCAACCCAGGGATTGAACCTGGATCTCCTGCACTGTAGGCAGACACTTTACCGTCTGAGCTACCAGGGAATATAAGCAAATATAAATGCATTTTCTCATTTTCCCTCACTACTATCCTAAGATATTAATACTGCCAGTGTATAGCAAATTAAATTAAAATTTAGAAATTCTAGAAAGCTAGTCAAAGTTACTCTAAACCACACAGTTTTGACTCCAAAGTGAGCACCATTTCTGTAAACATGTCCTTAGAAAAGAGACAGAGTGGCTAGTTCTCAGCAATATACCATGTGCGTGCGTGCATGCGTGTGTGTGTGTGTGTGTGTGTGTGTGTGTGTACGCGCGCGCGCACACACATGCTCAGTCGCTAAGTCATGTCCAACTCTTTGCAACCTCATGGACTATAGACCACCAAGCTCCCCTGTCCATAGGATTTCCCAGGCAAGAATACTGGAGGGGGTTGCCATTGCCTTCTCCAGGGGATCTTCCAGACCCAGGGATCAAACTCATATCTCCTGCCAGCGTCTGTTGTGTGGGCAGGCAGATTCTTTACCGCCTGAGCCACTTAAGAAGCCCTGCTTTAATTGAGTGTGTAGAAAAGAAGACCAGCTGTTGCTCTTTCAAACTTTCTTTGGTTAAGGGAGCTACCTGCTTTTTGCTTCCTGCACTCAGATTCTTTCATGTATCCTGGGTCACTACACTAACACAGTGAAGCCTTAATGCCTTTCCAAGAGCTAATCTCTCAGTGAAGAACTCCGCAGAGTGACCACCTAGGTAACAAATGTTTCTATGTTAATAATTCCCTTTCAGAGCATTTGGGTCTTAGACCATCAACTTTCAACAATTCTGAAATCACATTTTATATTTTAAAGGCAGTGGATCTTGTTGTATTCTGCCATGAATTTCTCAGTCGCTGTGAATCTGACACCTTGAAAAAATATTTTCATGGATAAGAATAGAAACCAAGGGGAGCTTCAGCCTAACGCTGCAAGAGTTTTCTGGGTTTTGCATATTAAAGGTATGTACTCTCGGGTCTGAGATTTGAGAAACCACTCACTTCAGGGAGAAGGAAAGGGGGCAGCGTAGTGCATCAACAACCTTTCCGTATTCCCAAATTCCAGAGAACACAGGTTCTGTATCCTGCAGACCACCAGCTCCTCTCAGGACGCCTCAGTCTGGTTAACCCAGCTTCTGATTCTCACTGCTTTGGTCAAAGTGCAAATGTGGGTGAGGAGTCACTGAGCTACTAGTCACCCCTCTTATTTAGTGTCTCAGTCAACTCAGGGCTACCAGGGCTGAATATCACAGACTCGGAGGTTTGCACAGCAGGGCTTGTTTCTCTCATGTTCTGCTGGCTGAGAAGTCCAAGGTCAAGGTGCTGACTCAGTTTCCCTGGTGAGCGCTCTCTTGTTGGCTTGCAGGCATGGCTTCTCACTGTGTCCTCATAAGGAGAAAGTGATCTCTCTTCTTAGTAAGCCAGCTCACCCCCATCATGAGGGCCCCACCCTCATAGTTTCATCTAATGCCGCCTCCCAAAGGCATCATGCTCTAATGCCATCATATTAGGGGTTATGGCTTCACCATAACAAACTTGGGAGGAACACAGTTTAGTCCACCATCCTCAGTCCATCCTAAAGGAAATCAGTCCTGAATATTCATTGGAAGGACTGATGTGGAAGCTGAAGTTGAATACTTTGGCCACCTGATGCGAAGAGCCAACTCACTGGAAAAGACCCTGATGCTGGGAAAGACCGAGGGCGGGAGGGAAAGGGGGCAACAGAGGATGAGATGTTGGATGGCATCACTGACTCCATGGACATGAATTCTAGCAAACTCTGGGAGACAATGAAGGACAGAGGAGTCTGACGTGCTATAGTCTGGTTGGCAAAGAGTTGGGCATGACAGCAACTGACCAGCAACACCCTCAGAAATATAGTGTCCTGGGCATATGTAAAGTGCGATGCTCAACCTGGAGAATGAGAAATGCCTGCACCAGTAATTCATACTGTCTTGGAGCAAAGTCACAGGGTGTGGACTGGCATCCCTCCCAGTGGATAATTACAAGCAAGATGCTTCCTGGGTCTCACAGTGACTCTCTTGCATTTAAAGCAATGCCCTCCAATTCATTTCCCAGTTCCTGCTCCATGTTCCCTCAGATCCTTACAGTCCCTTCTCTCTCCCACCCCCTCCCGAGAGGCACTTCCTTCCTTCACCTCCTTCCTCTCAGTATGTTCTTTCATAACAGGTCTTGGAGACTCGCAACTTCAACAAAGTCAGTAAGTGTTAGTTTTTAGCGAATAATACGGAAGTGTTTTTCGGCAAGTGCCACCAGGAATTTGGAGAATGGCAAGGGGGAGGAAGCATTTCTATTTGTATTTCTTTAATTCTTCTTTTGTTTATTTGCATGATAAATAAAAATAATAAAAGTACCACATTTCCCTATTAAAACATTATTCACATTATTTTTTAGAGATAACCTAGCTTTACAATACATAATATTGCTGGAGACAGAATGGTAAATTAGAAAGAAAACAAAAACAATAAAACAAAACACGTTTCTTAGAAAGGTCATTATAATGCAAGATCTCACTGGTGTGAGGACCTCTCTGACCCCATAGATGAGGTTGAACATCCTTTCCTGTCTGTGGCCACAGTACGCATCACATCTAGTGTGTTTTAACATCTTATCACGCTATCTTTCAGCCACATGCATAGTTGGGAGATGCTGTGGGTTCAGATCCAGACCACGCCAACGAAGCAAATATGGCAATAGAGCGAGTAACATAAATGTTTTTGTTTCCCAGTGCATGTAAAAGGTATGTTAACTCTACACTGAAGTCTATTAAGTGTGCAATAGTATTATGTCTAAAAAAGCAATGTATATACTTTAAATAGAAAATACCTTATGGCTGAAAATTGTGAACCACCATCAGCATCTTCAGCAAGTTTCAGTAGTAACATCAGTGATCCCTGGCCACAGATCACCAAAACAACTGCAATAATAATGGAAAAGCTTGAAATGTGAGAATTACCAAAGTATGACACCGAGATAGGAAGTGAACAAGCGCTGTTGAGCAAATGGTGCCAATAGACTTGCTCTGTGCAGGGTTGCCATGAACCTCCAATTTCTAAAAAAAAAAACAGCAACAAAAAAACACGGCACAATTTCTGGGAAGGACCATCAAGCAGAGGACAATCAAACAAGATACGTCCACGAGTATTTTTTCATGTTTCCCACTCCGACCTTGAAACTCCTTGAAGGTAGGGGCTCCCCTTTATTCCCACGGTATACTCACTGTTGAGAGAGACGCCAGCCAAGGCAGTGCCTACTTAGTTAAAGCTTATCCACTGAAAAACGTTCTTTGAAGATCATGCAAACACTTAAGTTCATTCAGAGATTATTGAATATTGAATACACATGGAGTTGGTATATGCCAAGTTATATGATTTCCAAAACTGACCAGATTAGGAACTTCTTGACATCTAATCAACTCTTCAGTTTTGCCATTGAATAAGACTATCCTGGGGGCCTAAGGAATATAATAAAGTCCCAGATTCAAGTTACGATTGTCACTAATTGGCTCAGTGAGCTTTAGTAATTTGGGTAAGGTATGGGCCTCCTGTTCTTTTCTGAAAATGAGTGAAGTACACAGGGCAATGTCTTAATTCACTTAAATTACCAAAATTACACTCTTTCATGCGCAGCAATACTATGAGATAATATAAGAAGTGTGAATATTTTAATATAAAATTACAGCAACCAAGTTTGTGCAAACAGCAAATGTAAAGAACTGCAGAATTTGCCATAACTCTGAAAGAGGAACCCCTTTCTCTCTCTCTTTTTTTTTAAAGAAATCGCTGTGAAGAGCACATATCAACTGTGACAAGGCAGAATAATATTGAAAGCAATATCTAAATTGAACAGATGCTCAGACCCAACTCCATTTGGGAGACTGAGGGAAGTTTTTTTGTTGTTATTTTGGGGAGAAGAAATTGGGAAATAACTGTGATCTGACAAAGGAGGAATATGAGTGTGTCTTAGACATTAATGTACTTCTTGCTGTTTAGCCACTACGTCATGTCTTATTCTTTTGCGACCCCTTGGCCTGTATCCTGGCCAGTCTCCTCTGTCCATGGGATTTTCCAGGCAAGAATACTGGAGTGGGCTGCCATCCCCTTCTCCAGGGGATCTTCCCCATCCAGGGATCAAAGTCATGACCCCTGCAAAGGCAGGCGGGTTCTTTACCGCTGAGCCACCAGGGAAGCCACATTAACATACTACCAAATGGTAATATTCATTCCGTAAGGCTCAGGGTTGCTAGTTCTAAATGTTGGGCTTGGCTTTGAAAAGAGACTCTGCAAAGACAGTAATGTGCATGCTCAGAGTCTGCATCTCAATGATACATTTGCAGACACATCCCCGTCCTAGTAATGAGGCTTTCGCCGCCACGCGGCCCCAGTGACAGCTGGATCCACAAACAGCAGTTCATCAATTGATCGCAGGTGTTTCCCCTGGAAAATGAAAACTGCAGGCGCAGACCACAAAGTGAGGGAGAATCGATTCTCAACAGCCACACGATCCGCTGGCCGAATACAGCTTTGGAAAAAAATTCTCTTGCTGTAGCATTTATAAATAAATATATTTCATTTATATAATATAGGGCCAGAAACATCCATAGTAATAGGATTCATACACTGAAAACTAATTCCAACATATCTAGAAAGGGGCAAAACTCTTTTTCTTAATGAATAGAAAATATCTCAAAATTCTCATGGAAATCGTTTATGTTTTTGTCATGTTTGTTTAAGTTTTGTAGAAAATATTTCTTAACATACATAAAAGAAAAATTTGGTCAGAAAACTGTCCAATAATATTTATAATCTTAAGCTCCCAAGTTTGGGATTTTTATATACTTTTCAAATTCTCAAATAGATACTTGATACAGTCACGGGCCCTTGACTTTTTCAAGTGTGATTTTCTTCTTTATAAACATCCTTAGATTCCTAGTGAAGACCTCTGTTTTTCTCCTTATTGACCTTTCTGCTTCGGTTATCTTTTCTTTTCTTGCTTTTATCTTTTCTTGCTTCGGTTGCTGTAGATCATTCTACCAATGCCATTTTCCATCAATATTTTTTTACACTGTGGCTCAGCCGCCTTGGAGTCCAAATAAGAATGTCATAACAGGCAGGGGTCTAATTGCAAAGTTCAAAATTTGAAAAATAACTACAAGTGATGGATTATTTATTCAGTGATAAATTTACAAATGTATTAATGTTCAAACACCTCTTGATAACCTAGAGCCTTGGGAACCAGTTTCTAGTAGTGCTTCTTAGTTTCAGTATGTTCCATATGAGGACTATAATTCACAGAAATTAATAAGACATCTTCATGTTGGCAAATACTATAACCATGCCTTCTAGATCTACGTCTAAATCTAGAGCAGGGTTTCTTAACCTCAGCACTAGTGAGATCTGGGGCCTTGTTATGGGGTTGTCCTGTGGTTTGCAGGGGCTTCCCAGGCGACTCGGTGGTAAAGAATCCACCCGCCAATTCAGGAGACGTGGGTTTGATCCCTGGGTTGGGGAGATCCCTTGGAGAAGGAAATGGCAACCCACTCCAGCACTCTTGCTTGAAAAATTCAAAGGACAGAGGAGTCTGGCAGGCTACAGTCCATGGTGTCACAAAGAGTCAGACTGGACTGAGCAGATGAGCATGCATGTGCATTGTAGGTTCTTTGCCATTCTAGGGTTTTACCCCTGTCCTTTGCAAACCAGATACTAGGAGCAATCCTGCTCTCTGCCAGCCCCAGGATTCTTGTCTCTAAATGTTCCCCTGGGGTTCAAGATCAGCCCAGTTAAGAACCACTGATCTAGAGCCCTTATTGAGGAAATGATCTTCCTTTCCTCTCTCTGTACATATATTCTAACAGTGGGAGCAGGAAAATCAAGGAGCAAGAATTCTGGTGCTCCTTCTCAAAGTTTGAGTTCAGTTCAGTCACTCAGTCACATCCAACTCTTTGTGACCCCATGGACTGCAGCACACCAGGCTTCCCCGTCCATCAACTCCTGGAGCTTGCTCAAACTCATGTCCTTCAAGTCAGTGAAGCCATCCAACCATCTCATCCTCTGTTGGCCCCTTCTCCTGCTTCAATCTTTCCCAGCATCAGGGCCTTTTCCAGTGAGTCAGTTCTTCCCATCAGGTGCTCAGAGTTTGAGAACTATGACAGTTTGGGAGAGAGTGCTCTGAGTTGGTTTTAGTGTTTGTTTGTTTTTTTTTCTTTTTCTTTCTCACCATTCTTTAAGTTTGGACAGATTTCTTACATGCTGAAGACTCTTCTTTCCTCACTTATGAAAGGAGTAGTGAGGGAATAAAGAATCCTGTTTCTTAACAATGCAACTACCTACTTACTTTACCCATTTATTTCAAGGATGAATGGAAGTGCATGCAAATAATATCAAAATTTTAAAGCTAAAATATCTGTCGAAATATTAAGTACATTGCTTTTCCATCTCCTCTGTAGCTCAGTTTAAAACTCTCTCCAGAAGCCCTTCCTGATTAAGCTGACCCTAATTCCAAGTTATGTAACTCCTCCTTTGGCATTTTCTTCAGAGCCAGTTTATGAGTCATTCAAGGAAATAAGTCTCATTACTTTGTAATCACACCTCATTTGGGAGACCCCAAATAGAATTCCATAGCCTGATCCCTCACTTCATTCACTAGATTTGGCTCCAAAAGACTTTCGCTGTTTCCGAAACAAAATCAGTTTTCAAAAGTGGAAGATTTGTCAACTTTGCGTATACAGAAGATTGTGTTGCAGGCTCTGAAAACGACTGCACTGGAGAGGCTTCATAAGATTCACAGACTTAGGAATGCGTGGAGTTGAATATCGTTAAGCTAAGAGTCGCTCTGAATGTGGAAGTGTGTGCTCAGTAGCTCAGTGGTGTCTGACTCTGTGACGCCATGGACTGTAACTCACCAGGCTCCTCCATCCGTGGGATTCTCCAGGCAAGAATCCTGGAGTGGGTTGCCATTCCCTACTCCAGGGGATCTTCCCAACCCAGGGATAGAACCTGTGTCTCCTGCATTGGCAGATGGATTCTTTACCTCTGAGCCACCTGGGAAGCCCCTTGTTTGCCCCAGCCCTCTACATAAAACTACACCTCCCACCCCAGCTGCCCCAATGCCCAGCTCCTCTTTCCACCCATTTTTGTAGCATTAACAATCTCTTAATACATTATACAATCTAAGTGGTATTATACTTTTTATTTCTCCTTGTCTGATTCCCCCAGGACAATATGAACTCCAGGAAGAAAGACAGTCTTTAATTTGTTTCTGTTTTATTCCCTGATGTAGTCCAAGAGCCTAGACTCATTCCCAGCCCATAATAAGAGTTCAGTAAATACTTTTAAAAATAACAACAGTTAAATTTCAATGAAGAGTTACCTCTTAGGTATCAGTAATCTTATGTCTGTGTGTGAATTCAAACTTGCCTGAGGTCAGGGATTGTACCTTGCTCATAATCCTTATGGAATAATTAAAGCATGTTTATACATACAGAGGGGGCTCAAGAAATGCTTCCCGGATGATGAGTGTTTACAAATATAATCTTTTCAAAGCTCATTTCAGTGTGGAGTTAGTCTATAAATACACCTTTGGAGAACATTGAATACTAATGAAATAGACATACACAGGGCACAATGATCTGGGATAATGTGATGTCTCTGTTTCTTTCACTCACTAGCAATTAGAACAATGGAAATGTCACCGTGACCATATGTACGACTGACTGGTAGACAGGAACAATGGTGCAAAAAGCTTGACATTGTAAACATTTTCCAGAGAGTTATTTGACAACTTTCTCTGGGTAGGCAGCAGTAACCAAATTACTTTCATAAGCAAGTGGTAAAAATTAGGACATCGATGAAACAAAACGCACTACTTCTTAGAAAATCGTAGAAACAGGGTCTCGGTTCTGTCAAATTTGCAAAATCCTAGCAATGAAAGAGGCAACTGGGGCATGGAGACTACACAAGCCTTGCTAACTAACTGATGGCTCTCCCGTGAGGCGGGCTCAGGGAGGCACTGTTAGGTGTAGGAGCAGAACAGGGCAGACACACGGTTTCTTAACCCCCGTGAAGATGAGCAGGAACGCATGCTGCTGTAATTCAGTTTTGAAGGCTTTATTTCTTTCATTGAAAAAAAAAAAATTTAAATGATGACTCAGGCAGTACAAGAATAATCTTTCCTCACCTTCAATTCCGATCCTTCTCCATATCCAGAGATAGCCAGTTTTGTTATTTAAATTAACTTCCAATTGATTTGCTATATAGTTACATGTAAAGTATACATGAATACATACAAACACACAATACATTGGTCTTAAACGTAGGTAAGTACAACATAATATATGTATAAATTTGCAATTCATTATTTTCCATAATTCTGTGTTTTGGAGATCTGTATTTGTTGGTAGTTATAAATCCATCTTGCTCTTTGTAATGGTTATATAATACTCCTAAGAAGTATAGAATGACAGTTTATTTGATTATTCCTATCTTGGTATAAGGGGCTTCCCAGGTGGCGCAGTGATAAGGAATCAACCTGCTAACCTGGGAGACATGAGATGCAGTTTCGATGCCTAGGTTGGGAAGATCTCCTGGAGAAGGAAATGGCAGCTCACTGCAGTATTCTTGCCTGGGAGATCCCATGGACAGAGGAGCCTGGCGGGCTATAGTCCATGGGGTTGCAAAGAGCTGGACGCAACTGAGCACACACACACTACTCTCTTGACCTACACCTGAGCGACTCTCAGCTGTTAATACTGATTGAAAACTTAAACACTTCACGTATGTGTGCCAGTGTTTCTGTAGAACAGACCCCTCAGAAGCAGGTGGCTGACTTCTGTTTCTACAAAACTTTTACCTGTTTATGTTCCCCCTGATAGTGTTTGAGATTTTCCCCCCATTCTCTCACTGATACTAAGTATAATCCATTCTTTAAAAATTTCCCAGTCTGATAGGTAGAAAGAGACAACCTCTGGTTACTTTTGACTTCTTTATTTTTCAAATCTTTGATGAGTTCATGTGGTTTCTTTTCGGTATGCCTGTTAACAGGCGCACTGTTTTTTCTTTACCATTTAACTTTTTTTTCCATTTTACTTTTTTCCTTGTTTTTTCTTCCACTTGTCCTTCTGTTTTCTCGAAGACAAAGGGTCCTTCAGCCTTAGGGAAAAGTGTGAGAGAAAGAAGAAACTCAGTGCATTCTCCAGCTAATTCTGCTTCCCTTCACTTCAAGGCATGTTGACAAGATAGAAGAGAGAACCTGTAAGGAGAGACACTGGATCACTAGCTTGGGCTGTGTGTATGTCTGTGTGCTAAGTCACCTCAGTCGTGTTTGACTCTTTGCAACCCCATGGACTGTAGCCTGCCAGGCTCCTCTGGCCATGGGATTCTCCAGGCATAAATACTGGAGTGGGTTGCCATCCTCTTCTCCAGGGGATCTTCCCAACCCAGGGATCAAACCCTGGTCCCCTGCATTGCAGGCAGATTCTTTACTACCAGTGACACCTGGGGTGTTCTAACAGAATCGCTTAGGCTTTTGGGGTTGGTTTAGCTATGTTTTGGTATACTGATATCTGACCACACCCCACATGTGCTGACTTAGTTGTTCTGGGCTTAAAGCCGTATTTCCCCCCTTATTTCTCACGTGCAGCTGGTGTCGAGGATTCTATTTTGGGAAGTCCGTTTATTCTTCCCGTTTCTGCTTAAGGACTCAGGCGGCTAGTTACTCAGGTCATGGCGCTGGGGGGTGGGTCGGCGGTGATATACTACATTCTTTTCTAGGTAGGTGACTTGCTGCTGTCTTCATGGTGTGATTCAGGTCCCCTCACCTGGCTAGATTGCCTAATCTATATTACAGATTGTTTGCATTTACTTTTTTAAGCAGAAAAGGAAATGTAGCAATTTTTCTGGAGCTTACTATCTGTCCCTCCCAAGTCATCCATGTGCATGTCCATTAGCGTATACATCCCAAAGGTATCATCAAGAGATGTGTTTCAGGGTCAAGGGTTTTTGGCTCCCCCACAGGACTGTGGATACTTATGGAGGCAGAATTTGTGACACGAAAGTAAGAAATTCCCTAGGCTTTGACCATGACATTCTGAGTTTATTGCCCCTCTCTCTCGAAAATAATTGCTCAGAGCACCTGTTGGTCTCCTGTTGGTCTTTATGAGTGTTCTGATGATCTATTGCTGGGTAACAAATTATCTCAAAACTCCTCTTTAAAGCAGCATCATTCATTTAGATTGCTTCTGAATCTGCCTC
The DNA here is from genome assembly GCF_023699985.2 of Odocoileus virginianus. Lineage (NCBI taxonomy): Eukaryota > Metazoa > Chordata > Mammalia > Artiodactyla > Cervidae > Odocoileus > Odocoileus virginianus. Next base: position 30,982,491 of record NC_069681.1, on the reverse strand, counting down.
TTGGCGAAGGTGTGATGGGGATAGCTCACTCGTGTTCCACATCCCTTAAGGGCTCCTCCGTGTGGTTGGTGGGTTAAGGCTGCTCTCAGGTCCCCTCCAGGTGAGGTCTCCCCCGAAGCTGCTCCTCACACACGGTGGTTGTTGTGTTTAAGCCAATGTCTTGAGACCTGGCCGCCGAAGTCAGCACAGCATGCCTTCTGCAGTCTCAGGTGGCTCAAGCTGTCCCAAGCCCAGGTGAAAGAGGAGGGAACAAACATCTGCTTCTAGGTGGGAAAACTTCAGAGAAATTCAGGACCGTATTTTAAAATGCCATATCCAACAGGATCCTTGTTTATAAGATTTCCCAATGCATTCACATGAAACAAATCTGAGTGTGTTTTAGAAAACTTTTTATCTCATACATGAATTTTTAGCATGCACAAATAATCAGGACAAGGTGCCTGCATGCATGATCAGTCACTCAGTTGTGTCCAACTCTTTGCAACCCTATGGACTGTAGGAGCCTGCCCAGGGTCCTCTGTCCATGGGCTTCTCCAGCAAGAATACTGGAGTGGTTTGCCACTTTCTACTCCAAGTTCAGTTCAGTTCAGTTCAGTCACTCAGCCATGTCCGACTCTCTGTGACCTCATGAACCACAGCACACCAGGCCTCCCTGTCCATCACCAACTGCCAGAGTCTACCCAAACCCATGTCCATCAAGTTGGTGATGCCATCCAACCATCTCATCCTCTGTCGTCCCCTTCTCCTCCTGCCCTCAATCTTTCCAAGCATCAGGGTCTTTTCAAATGAGTCAGCTCTTCATATCAGGTGGCCAACATATTGGAGTTTCAGCTTCAACATCAATCCTTCCAATGAACACACAGGACTGATCTCCTTTAGGATGGACTCGTTGGATCTCCTTGCAGTCCAAGGGACTCTCAAGAGTCTTCTCCAACACCACAGTTCTAAAGCATCAATTCTTCGGCTCTCAGCTTTCTTTATAGTCCAACTCTCACATCCATATATGACCACTGGAAAAACCATAGCCTTGACTAGATGGAACTTTGTTGACAAAGTAATATCTCTGCTTTTTAATATGCTGTCTAGGCTGGTCATAACTTTCCTTCCAAGGAGTAAGCATCTTTTAATATCATGGCTGCAGTCACCATCTGCAGTTATTTTGGAGCCCCCCAAAATAAAGTCAGCCACTGTTTCCACTGTTTTCCAATCTATTTGCCAGGAAGTGATGGGACTAGATGCCATGATCTTAGTTTTCTGAATGTTGAGTTTTAAGCCAACTTTTTGACTCTCCTCTTTCACTTTCATCCAGAGGCTCTTTAGTTCTTCTTCACTACTCCAAGGGATCTTTCCAACTCAGGGATCACGTCTCCTGTATTGGCAGCTGGATTCTTTACCACTGAGCCACCTGGGAAGCAGGCACATTATAGATACTGTTATTGAAATTTATTTACACCTCAAAAAGCAATCTTTACTCCTATTGAGTGCTAAAGTACATTTGAAGAAATAAAAATAAAATTCATTGGATGGGTTTTTAAAAAGACATACCCCCACTGGATGGACTTGGTTATGATACATAGTACTAGTCTGTTAAAGATTTCAGAGCTGATGAAGTGATGTATTCCTGGTCAGCTAGGGACATCCTCTTAAACTGATGAACAGGATATTTTATCAGTAACTTGCACCTTGAATCACTTTTATTTATTTAATGTACTTTCGGGAGATTCACTGAGAGATTTTGTTGGCAAATTTTTCAAACAAATGTGAGCATTAAAGGGCATCAGTCTGAAAGCAGACCATTCTACAAACCACGTCTAATGACATGCTTTTAGTTAAATTACAAAGCCTCTGCTGGTTCTAAATTTTTCAACATTTTTTTATTAGTTAAGTCTAGGTAATAAGTATCATTAAGTGCAAATATATTTGGGCACAAATATTAAAACTCACTCTATTCTTTCCCAAGAAATTTGTCTCAGGAGCTGCTATGTGCTTCTGGAATTGTTTTACTGTAACAAAGCAAATGTCATTTTTTGGGAAAGCATGGCTCATTTCAAAAGTATGCTGAGCACCTGTGAAATACAATGCTCAGAGGACAGAAACAGAGATTATAAATGGCATTTTCAACTATTTTCCAACTGCATTAGCACATTTCGCCTGGATTGTGAATTCAGGTAACTTTTTGTTTAATGGAGTATCTTACAGAATGGGTAGATCTTTTGTATACTCTATGGTGTCATACGTTTGTTCACAGTATAATAAAATCTATTAATATTAAGAAGTCAGCTTCCCACCCACACACACACATACACACACACACACACACAACAAATCCATCACTTTGTTACTTTCACACCATGCCTCTCTGTAGAAATAGCTCTTCCTCTGATTTTTGTATTAGAAATTTTTATTCTTTTCAAGGAATTCTTGACTGTAACGCTCATCCTTCTTAAGCTTTCTTGTGTGGCCTCAGTCGTGTCCAATTCTTGTGCAGCTTGGTGGACTGTAGCCTGCCAGGCTCCTCTGTCCACGGGATTCTCCAGGCAAGCATACTGGAGTGGGTTGCCATGCCCTTTTCTAGGGGATCTTTGAGACCCAGGGATCGAACCTGCATCTCTTATGTCTCCTGCATTGGCAGGTGGATTCGTTACCACTAGCCCCACCTGGTAAGCCCAAGCACCCTCCCCTCATGGACACATCCAGAAACAATATTGAATCTGGGCACTCAACAGTCAGTCAAGGTGACATGAAATTAACTACTACAACCTCTTATTTTCCTTTTCTACTGTTTCCGAAGTCCCAGGAAACCTTATTAACAGTTTCTTAAGCACCAGTTTCTTTTTTATCTGGTCGTGGAGCTGCCTCCAAATCCTATTAGTAGAAAATAAATTCAAAAGTGAGATTACAATTTACAATTTGCTTCATTTAGGTCATACCTAAGGCATAGGAAATCACACACGCTGAAAAGTTTATTTTGGGGGATTTGTCTGATTCTAAATTTCCCGGTCTCAACTACTAGTTTGCACCACTTCTTAAAACCTGAGGCTAAGAAGATCACTGTGCTAATTCTAAATACCTGAAACTGTAAGAGCTGTTTTGCACCCTGGACATACAAGAGTTCCACTCTGTTTAGTGGCATTTGATTCGTGATAGATAGAGTTTGCCTGTAAACCACATAGCAAAATAAATCATTATTTTGAACTATTTTTGGAAAAATGTGTTGCTTGATGAATAACACAAACTACCATTTACTGAATGTTCACTGAGTGCTGGTTTGTTCCCTGGCCTTTTTCATGTTTCAGCTCCTTTGATCTGCGTATCAATCTTAGGAGAGAATTATTATTATTCATACTTCATGGAAGGAAATGAGGGATAAAAAAAGTTAAAGATCTAGCCAGAGAGCTTACAGACGGAACTTCTAGGATTAACCTAGGTTTAGTTTGGGCTCATTTTCTTGACTGATTAAAAATCCACCTCTAGAAACATAATATTTTTGTTGGACCATCATGCAAAACATTACAAAAATTCCTTTCCCTTTCTTTTCCTATGGTCTGTAGTATTGAGTGCCTTGAAATGTTACTAATTGGCTTATTTACTACTTAGGAATGTTAGTCGCTCAGTCGTGTCCGACGCTTTGTGACCCCATGGACTGTAGCCTGCCAGGCTCCTTTGTACATGGAACTCTCCAGGCAAGAATACTGGAGTCGGGAGCCATGCCCTTCTCCAGGATGTCTTCCTGATGCGGGGATAGAACCTGGGTCTCCTGCAGTGCAGGCAGGTTCTTTACCATCTGAGCCACAAGGGGATCAAAAGAAATCTGTTTCTCATGATTCTAGATTCTGGGAGACTTCAGCTTGTGTAATCTTCTCAGACCAGGGATTGAACCCATGTCCCCTGAATTGGCAGACAGATTCTTAACCACTGGACCACCAGGGAAGTCAATATTTCAACTCTTCCTTCAAACTGGAACAAACACCTCCACCAGGGAGCATTTGGCAATGTCTGGAAACAATTTTGACTCTCATAACTGGGAAAGAAGGAGGTTCTCCTGACCTCTCATGGGTGGAGGGTAGGGATTCTGCTAAACATCCTACACTGCACAGGACAGCCTCCACCACAAAGAATTATCTGGCCCCAAATGTCAATAGTAGTGGAATAGAGAAATCTTGAGAGTCCCTTGGACAGCAAGATCAAACTAGTCAATCCCAAAGGCAATCAACCCTGAATATTCATTGGAAAGACTAATGCTGAAGCTGAAGCTCCAATACTTTGGCCACCTGATAGGAAGAACTGACTCACTAGAAAAGACTGTGATGCTGGGAAAGATTGGAAGCAGGGAGAGCAGAGGATGACAGAGGATGAGATGGTTGGATGGCATCATCAACTCAATAGACATGAATTTGAGCAAAATCTGGGAGACAATGTAGGACAGGGAAGCCTGGCGTGCTGTTATCCATGGGGTCCCAAAGAGTCAGACATGGTTTAGTGACTGAACAATGGCAGAGGAATCTGACTCTAGAAAATTGCATTTTTTCAATCTCTTAATACAACATTTTCAGTATAATAAATAAGACAGATCAGATTCCCCACAATAGACTAATAAATTAACTTTGGTTGCTAGGAGATTTTTTTTTGGCTGGGAAAATAAAATACATCTGATCTTGGTCCCACTAGACTTTCACAGCCAATGGCTATTTGAACAAAAAAGAAAAAAGCTTTTCATCAATTGAATTATAGAAAAATAACTATGATACCATGAGTTATAACTAACAATGATCTAATTTACCTATATACATACATGTCTGTGTATTTTTAAAACATATTTGACTAAGTGAGGATGTAAGTACAATTTAGGATGCATAGAAGTTCTTTTTTTTTTTTTTTCTCACAGAAATGGAAACCAGTGGTTTCTAAGATCCAAATAGGATGATTTCTAAATTTCTCATATCTAATCATTAATTCATTTTCCATCTCAAGAACTTAGAAATGAGAAGCAAACACTCCAAGGACTATTACAATTTAGTCCTTTCATATAATAATTTGTTTTTTCCCTGTAACAGTTGCATTTCTGTTTATGGTTGGAAAATAACTGCATGCACCTAACATCTACATAATGGTAAATAAAATTTCTGGATAGAATTCTTGTTGCCACCTCAACATCATTCAGTCAGACAGTAGGGTTTTCCTTACCAAATATTCGTTACAGAAGGTGAAGGCACTAAAGCTATCCAATCATGGTAAATGACATCCGCAGGGGCCCCTGAAGCAATAGCAGACCCAGGTTTGAATAGCTGGTCTGTGACATTGACTCCTAGGTCATCTTCCTCCACCATCTCTTCTTTCATTCTCAACATTCTCAGTGCTCCACCAAGCAAGCACTAACTTTCAAGGGTCCTGATGTTGTGTTATGTACGCAGGATGCAGTGATAAACAATGGTTAAGAAGACAGAATGCCTGCTCTTCAGGAACTATTCAGATAGAGGAAGATGGGATTTAAAAGTAAGCTCTGATTGCAATAAGTCTTTCTAAGAGGAAATGAGGCTGGAGAAGTTCACCAGGGACAAACCATGAAAATCTTGGTTACCATCTCACGTAATTTGAATTTTATTGTTGCATGATGTGGTGTCAGGGTAGGGTTTTAACCAAAGAAGCGAAATAAAGAGATTTGCACTTTGGAAATGTAACTGAGTGCATCCTGGGATTAACGTGTACGCAAGGTCCAGAGGCGCAAGTTTGGCAGCTGGTGCAATAACGCAGGTGGGAGATGACTGGGTCTGCCTTGAGAGGTGGTGAGGGGGAGAAAATAGATTCAAGAGATGTAATGGTAGAAGAATTCACAAGACTTGGTGGCTGATTAAGTGTTGCAGGTGAAAAAAAAAGAAGGAAGAAATAGTACCCAGGGACATGAGCTGAACAAATGGATAGATAATAATACTTTTTTTTTTAAAGAAAAAAAAAAAAAAGCATATTTTGAGGAAAGACCTTTGTTTTCCTATTCCCAGAGATGTGAATATGTATCTGTGTTTTACCAGATGGACTGTCCAGTAGAAACTTGAATATCAGAGTCTGATTTCTAGAAGGAAATGGTTTGGAGAGATAGACTTGGGGTCCAAATATAAGTAGTGACGTGTTGAGACCAAATGACTTAACTTGAACTGCCTGGTATGTAATAGCAGAGATGAGAGAAGTTTAGAAGTTTGGGAATCTTTCTAAATCTTTTCATTTCAGTGTTTCTTCAAGAAGAGATGGGCTTTCTGAAAGTACTTAAGTAGAATGAGATGAGAATGTGGGCATGCATTCAGTCTGAAGTTAATTTAACTGACAATTGTATGTGCTGCTGTGCTAGTGATGAAAATCAGACAAAACAAAAACAAGTTATCTGAGTTTAAAGAAAGGCACAATTGTTGCCTATTGGATAGTGTGGCATATAAAAGGATTCTCAAATTGTCAAGCCCTTCTTTCATCTTCTGCCTGCTGTCATTCTAACTTATCCCCATCTATCAGAAATTTCCAGAAGGCATCCTCACTGACTTAAATATTGCTAATTGCAGAAACTCACTGCATTTCCTTCTTCTTTTTAAGATACTACATCCTTCCCCTTCCTCAAATTAAAGATAAAATCTTGGTTCAAGCCAACATTTCTGAAAGAAGTTTAAATGCTCACGGAGCCATAAAATGCATGTTAAAAAAAAAGAAAAAGAAGAAAGAAAAAAAAAAACTGTAAGATGCTTTGTCTCTATAAGAATTAAAGGTACATATAAGTATGTGGTTGTTCAGTGTGTGGAAATATACTTAGGCACTTGAATAATTTTTTTCCTAAATATTTATTGACTGAAGCATATGCCAGTCAATTTCAGAGTAAAGGTTGGGAAATTAGGGCCATTTAATGATTTGTGAGAATAAGTAGCCAGCTGCTAGCATCCAATGATGGTGACGATTTTTGAATGTTTAACCAGGCACTTGGGTACCCAAATTCCCTGCATGGAGCCTCTAGGATTCTATTTCTGCTCTCCCTTGAGCCTAGAGTGACAATCATGATAAACTATATCATACTGTGAGGTGGTTTGTGATGAAAGCAAATTTCCACTAGGGACTGTAACTCAACCTCCGAACCCATACTCTGATAAAACACTTAGAAATGTACAATTGTCTCTTCTTTGTTCCTCTCTTCTTTGTCTTTTGTCTTTGTTAGAAACAAAAACAAACTAACAAATAAGGAACTAAAATGTGTCTTGGTAACAATAATGTTTCCTAGAGACATATTAGGGTTTCAATGATATTGTCTATATCTAATTTTTATTTATCAATCATTACTTTATCAAATTTTTTTGAATTACTCAGTTTTAAAGTGGAAGAAGTGGGCTTCCCAGGTGGCGCTAGTGGTAAAGAACCTGTCAATGCAGGAGACATAAGTGATGTAGTTTCGATCCCTGGATTGGGAAGATCCCCTAGAGGAGGGCATGACAACCCACTCCAGTATTCTTGCCTGGAGAATCCCCATGGACAGAGGAGCATAGTGGGCTATTGCCTTTAGTGTCATAAAGAGTTGAACATGACTGAAGCGACTTTGCACACATGCAAACTGGAAGAAAGTGGAAAATGAACAGGGGTTTGAAAATTACAAGTGGCATAAATTGTGGAGTTAGGAAAGCTACAGGTTAAAAAAATATAGATGGCAGCTTTCTCTTTGAAATGGGCAATTACACATTTACACTGAATTCTCTGTAGACGTAGTCCAGTGGTTAGTATGTTGGTAATTACCTGTATCAGAGAGGCTAATTTATTTCATTAATTGAAGACGCAACTGTTTTGGGGTTAAATGGATCACTTGACTGTGGACTAAGCCTATTATTGGGTCAAAGTGAACAAAACTGGTCTTCATAAAGGAGAAATGTAATGACCTGCCAGTTTTTATGATTGAATTTCTTGCTTTCAATCATTACGGTTGTGTGGTATTCTTGTCTTTTTTCTCCTCTGAGTCTGCTCAAGACCTTGGCAAATTACTTTTTGGAAACAATCTTCCCACCCTGGAGGAAAGTTTAGAAAATTTTGGAAACATTGGAAAATCTCCAGGTGAAGTTCAGGCTACTCTGTAGATGAAAAGAGGTCCCCAGGCCATTTCTCATATTGACAACTTCCCAGGTAGGAAGCCCTAAAGAGTCTTCATTAAGACAACAAGATTCCTTTGTGTGCCTTGAGAAGAAGCAGGGTTATATTAACTATTGCTGCCTGATTCCTATTTATTCATTCATTGATTTACTCATTCTTCCAACAGGTGTTTACTCTCAGTTAGGTGTGCGGCATGAGCACTGTGGGATTTACAGAGAAATATCAATACAATACCTGGACCACACTCTCCAGGAGTCTACAAACTTATTTTTTCTATCATGTATTTTTATACAGAATCCCAACCTCTTCTATCCGAAGAGACGGAGGGACTTCTAATTAAGTGCATGCTAGGTCGCTTCAGTCTTGTCTGACTTTTTGTGACCCTATGAACTGTAGCCCACCAGGCTCCTCTGTTCATGGGATTTCCCAGACAGGGTCCTGGAATGGAATGTGTTACCACCTTCTTCTCCAAAATACTGATTAAGCATTACTTAAGTAACTGGACAGGGAGGCCTGGCATGCTGCGGTTCATGGGATCGCGAAGAGTCAGACACGACTGAGCGACTGAACTGAACTGAAGTACCTGGACTATGTCAGGTACTATGTCAGGTACATATGTCAAAGACTATGTCTTTCTATGTCAGATTATGTTTTAAAAGTATCTGAATAATTAAATACTGATTGTTGTTTTGTTGCTAAGCCACGCCTGACTCTTTTGCAACCCCATGGACTGTAGCCCACCAGGCTCTTCTGTCCATGGGATTTCCCAGGAAATAATACTGGAGTGGGTTGCCACTTCCTTCTCCAAAACACTGATTAAAAATGATAAAAAATGGAAATGTAATTGATGAGGTGAGAAAATTATGTAAAATAAATGTTTATGAAGAAAAGGCCATTATGGGCTAGATTGTGTCCTTTGTAAAATTCGTATGTGTGTGCAAGCTAAGTCACTTCAGTCGTGTCAAACTCTTTGCAATGCCATGGACTGTAGCATGCCTGACTCCTCTGTCCTTTGGATTCTCCAGGCAAGAATATTGGAGCAGGTTGCCATGCATTCCTCCAAGGGATCCTGTTGGCCTAGAGATCAAACCCACTTCTGTTATGCTTCCTGCACTGGCAGGTGGGTTCTTTATCACTAGCACCACCTGGGAAGCCTGTAAAATTCATATATTGAAGTTCTAATACCCAGGACATATATAGGATGTGGCTGTGTATGGAGACTGGACCTTTTACAGAAGTAATTAAATTAAAATGAGGTCATTAGGGTGAGTCCCAATCTAATATGACTTACTGGAAAAAGAAAGGAGATTGACACACAAGGAGATGTTGGTGAGACACAGGAGAAGACAGCCATGTACAAGCCACGGAGAGAAGCCTCAGGAGACACCAAACCTGCCAACCATTTGAACTTCCGGCCTCCAGAACTGTTAGAAAATAAATTTGGTGATTTAAGCCACTTGATCTGTGATACTATGTCACAGCAGTCCTAAGACTCGAATACCACCCAAGACTTAAAAAGTGAGTTCAAAGTAACTTGATCAAATATTGTGTATACTTCATTTTAGTAAATGTTGTGCAGCGAACAGTGATTCATCCAGGACTTTGCTAAATTTAATTAATAGCTGGAAAGTATAAATACAGGTGGTGGTTGTTCAGTTGCTAAGTCATGTCCAGCTCTTTGTGACCCCATGGATTGCAGCACACCAGGCTTCCCTGTCCTTCGTTATCTCCTAGAGTTTGCTCAAATGCATGTACATTGAGTCAGTGATGCCATTCAACAATCTCATACATGGTATGTACCTGAAGAACACACATACACATACACACACACACACAGAAACCTACAGTCTAGTGGGAAATGGCTTTTAAGACTGATGTGAGTGAAAGTCGCTCGGTCATGCATGACTCTTTGCGACCCCATGGACTATACAGTCCATGGAATTCTCCAGGCCAGAATACTGGAGTGGGTAGCCTTCCCTTCTCCAGGGGATATTCCCAACCCAGGGATCAAACCCAGGTCTCCCGCATTGCAAGTGGATTCTTTACCAGCTGAGCCACAAGGGAAGTTTAAGACTGGTAGTTGAGAATAAAAAGTAAGAAAATCACAATAATGATAATAATAACAATGATAATAATGACTGTGTATTTCATGACTTCTCTGTGCTAGATGTAGAATGAAGTATCACCACACTCTTTTAATTAAAGGTTTTTATTTCTGTCATACTTGAGGATCTGCGACTCAGAGAAATTAAATCTTTTATTCACCTAAGATCTCACAGCTAAAAATGGGACATAATTCTGAGTCCTAACTCGAAGTTCTTACGTCCGAAGGAACAGAACTGACAATTGCTATTCTTTTAAGGTGCTAGGAAGCAGGGACTTCCAAAAATTCCCCAATCCCAAGGGAGGTCAGGCATGTGCCCCAGGACTCACTAACACTGCTGGGGACACACCGGGTTTTCAAGGCTAACAGGAGCACTGAGATCCATATAAGCCGCTCAGACCTGGGCGTGTCCTTGGAGAGTTCTCTTACTCTGCCCTCTGCCACAAATTTCAGACTATTAGGAAGTTATCTTTCTTCCTCCTGAAACCTCACCCAGGCACTTGGAGATGAGCTTGTAGTAGACCGTTCCTGTATCTAATTGTTCTGAAACATTCCATAAGAATTGTTGTGAAGGTCTTTGCAAGGTCACAGCCAAATGTGTGAAATAAGCAGGAGGACCACACTTGAATTTGCATTTAAATGCATTTTAATTTGCATAAAAGTCTATTATTATGCCTTTTGAATATACATTTTATAATTGTTCTTTTTTAAAGCTGTCATTTATTTTTTATACTTTCTCCCTTTCCTTTTCAGTCCTTCCCAAGATTTCTACATTCTTTCGAATGACTCCTTTTATGACCCGGTCACGAAGCTTTTACAGAAACAGCTCATGAGGAGGCATGTTGGCACCGTCCTTGGTTCTTTTTCTTCATCAGAAAAATGCACTTACACACTCTTCTTCCCTCTTCCTGTTTAGTGTCTGCCCTCCTCAGTGATTGTTAAGTCCACTGCTGTTTGATGAAAATTGCATCAGGAAAGGAAGAATTTATTCAGAACCACTGTGATGGCCTTAAAACTATTACAGTGGGAGAGAGAGATTGAACTCAATTCTATGGAACTGCAAAATGGGAGAGTTTTTAAGTGCTGGCAAGAGTTAGTGTGAATGTGCTGAGGGCAGAAGGGAAAGATTTGGTCAATGTGATTAGGCATCTATGTTTCCTAGTTGGTGCAGCACACCAGGCTTCCCTTACCTTCATTATCCCTTGGAGTTTGCTCAAACTCATGTCCATTGAGTCAGTGATGCCATCTAACCATCTCATCCTCTGTCACCCTCTTTTCCTCACACACTCAATCTTTCCCAGCATCAGGATCTTTTCCAATGAGTTGGCTCTTCACATCAGGTGGCCAAAGTATTGGAGCTTCAGCATCAGTCCTTTCAGTGAATATTCAGGGTTGATTTCCTTTAGGATTTACTAGCTTGATTTCCTTGCTGCCCAAAGGACTCTCAAGAGTCTTCTCCAGCACCACAGTTCAAAAGCATCAGTTTTTTGGCTCTCAGCCTTCTTTTTGGCCCTTCAAAGGATGGCTTCCAGGTCCTTGAGAAAGACATAGTTGGGCTATAAAATTGACAAGAGGCTGAGAGAAAAGGGGGGCCCATAGTCAGGTACAAACCTTTCTACAGTTTGGCAGGAAAAGTAAGGCCCTCAGGTCTATGCAAACAGCAATATTAAAGTAGCCACCCAACCTCTTCCCCATCTCTGACTTTTGCTTCCTTTTATCAGCACCTCTGATGTGTGGAAGTCCTCAGTTTATTTTACTAATGTGGACAGAAAAGAAGTCACAGCTTGAGTCTTACATCCAGAAGTTTAAAACAAGTATATGCTCTTAAAAACTATGGTAAACAGGAGAACCTCACCTACCAATTAAGAACTTTCAAGGAAGTTTCCATATTTTAGATATTTGGGAAGGGTATTGGTCCCTTCTTTTTTAAGTCCTCTACAAGAAATCTCTACTTGTGGTCATAATGATTTCAACCAGCCTTGAGCCATTACATTGCAGAAAAAGTGAAAGTAGCTCAGTTGTGTTCAACTTTGCGACCCTATGGCCTATGGCCTGCCCGGTTCCTCTGTCCATGGAATTCTCCAGGCCAGAATACTGGAGTGGGTAGCCATTCCCTTCTCCAGGGGATCTTCCAGACTCAGGAATTGAATCTGGGTCTTCTGCATTGCAGGAAGATTCTTTACCATCTGAGTCACCAGGAAGACCCTGTGGTTTTGATGCTAGCATATGCTGACACTTAAAGGTAGGTATTAGTCATACTGTATAGAAAATCAAAGTGAAATGATGAGAAGTATATTGATTTTCTTAGAGTCACCCAAAGAGTGATACTTTTGGGAAATTAAATCTTTTACAGCTTAGTTCTACCATTTACTGTCTCCGTGACCTTTGCCAAATTATTCAACTTCTTTGTGGCTGGTTTTCCTCATCTATAAAAAGTGAATAAATAATAATATAAAAGAAGCTGAAACTCCAATACTTTGGCCACCTGATATGAAGAACTGACTCATTGGAAAAGACCCTGATGCTGGGAAAGATTGAAGACAGAGGATGAGATGGTTGGATGGCATCACCAACTCAATAAACTTGAATTTGAATAAGCTCTGGGAGTTGGTGATGGACAGGGAGGCCTGGCTTGCTGAAGTCCATGGGGTTGCAAAGAGTCAGACACAACTGAGCAACTGAACTGAACTGAACTGAATAGGGTAATTGGGAAAAGTTGATGCGAAAATAATCCACATATAGCATGCTGAAGATACTGAGCACCAGGAAGCACTTGATAAACTCTAGGAATTATGATTTACTGGCTGACTTTGGGTTCTGCCTGATTCTAAAACTCACACTTGCTTTTTCCTTGTCATGATGTCATCTATGTTATTGTAACGTCTTCAGTCATCTTGAGATTTGGTTGAAAGTGTTTCTGTTAAACATCAAATTCTAAGGGCATAAAGGGTACATAGGGATTACAAATGGCACCTGTTTTTCTCCTGACTCTGTTTTCCAGATAGACTTTATTTCTCTTAATATCAGATTCTCACAGAATTTAAGAGTGTTTTGTACCAGTTTTCCAGGCATTAAAATAAACTCTGTAGCTACCTGATGTCGGGGTTGATTACTTTTTGTTCTGTGAAGTTCATAAGAGCAAGAAAAAAATAAACTTTTATTCATTCAATTTTGGCAGCCGAGATCACAATGGCAATATTATACTGTATATTCAATTACTGTAATTGAATTTATGGCTCTTTTCTTCTTGACTCTGTTTGAGTTACATCTTTCCTTTATCCAATTTATTGTTCTCTTTTCTGTGTTCCTTAAGATTTCCCTTCTAACTCACTTTATGAATATCTAATCCTAGTTTATGTCCATAGAGCATAAGATACTTGACAAGATGTTTCTCTATTCTGGAGGTACCTATTTTTCACTATAGAAGTCAAAGACTTTTTACAACTGGGCTATATTTCATGGATAACTTGAACAGAATATCAGTTCGACTGCTTCTCACCTAGAAAGTGTATCTGTTTTTGATTTTATTTTTTTCAGGAGAATAGAGTGACTAATGTTTATTTTGATCTTGAATATGAGCAGCTCAAAATATCTGAAAGAAAGCAGGTTTACACCTCAATTATTAAAATAATTCTGAGATTTTTTTTTTATTTTTGAATATGTGATACTGTTAATTTCTTTTGGCGAAATGAAACACAAGCTTTGAAGAGGTTGTCAGAGGCTAAATGCTGTCATTCAGTGTCAGCATTGATATTTTGGGCATTGTTCCAACAGATCATAATCTGAGAGATAATGACTTTGGTGCTGTTTTTCCCAGCTGTTCTTACCAGTGGGAACAGCTGCCATTGTTACGCTTGTAAACACTATGCTTGGCAGAACTTGCGATGGAGTCTGAACATGCAGTTTTTGTTTGTAGGTTTCTTCCCCTGCATGGCAAAATTATGTCCAGATTTAAAACAGGAGCAGTATGAAGGGTCTGGTTGACAATAACAGCCTAGGAGACACAGGAAGAATTCAAATTGTGCTTACAGACCTCACCTTGGATTTTCTCTTTATCCTAATCGAGTGAATCATTTGTGATACACTTATTTGAATAATCTTGTCTTACACGTAAAGAAAAAAAAAATCTCAAGGACAAATGGAGGTGAGTGAAGCCCATAGTCTCATGCTGGGAGATAGAAGATGAGGTTAGAAACTTCTGCTAATTTTCGTGGATGAGGACTCCTCGTCCGAGATTCACCTTCTCTCACCTGGGCCCCTTTGTACCCAGTGCCAAACTGGGAAGATAGCTGGACTTGATTAGAGGTACATACAAAAAGGCTTTCCCTGGGTGAGGCCTGTCTGCAGGTAAGGGACTGAACCATTGCCTTTGGTCTCATTAGCCTTATGTTCTATCAGCTGGCTCTAGGAAGAATTAATATGCAACCTGAAATGATTTCTCTGAATGATTGAAAATAAAAGAAAATGGATTTGAATCAAAGTATCTGTTGTGTTTTTTTTTTTAACCTGAGTACTATTGTATCCAAAGAACCTTCAAATTTCCTGCCTCATAAATCATACTGTGGCCCTAGACATCTCACCAGATGTCAGACATGTCAGATAGATAACTTCAGGAATATCAGGTTGTGGGCTGCCCTGGTCTGACTAAGGAGCTTTCTTCTTCATTATTCTTATCATGAAAACCTAGAAGTTCTGCCAGAGACTGTCACAGTGTTTTAAGCCCTTTTGAAGCTATCAGTACATTTGCAAAGGACTTCGATCTTACCTTTATTGAGACTTCTTTTAAAAATACAGAATTTTTAATGGAAACCTTTGATAAAAGGAGATGTCCGAAACTCAATAAATGTCCAGGACTTCTTCTGGGCTCCCTTCTCTTTTTTATTTCCTCTCTTGGACTTTCCACCTCAAAAGAATACTCAGAATCTGGTTTTAGAATCTATTCTAATCGCCAGTCTTTCATCTACTACCTGATGGAACTTTCAATTTGCATAAATCCTTCGCTTCATCAAATTGCAGAGCATCTCCCATCAACTACATTATTTTAGAATGTGGTTTTCCCTTTTGATTTTTGTTTCTACTAGTGCAGTTTCCTTGCCTCAATCACTCAAGTTTAAATCTAGGTCATGATTGCTTGTCAGCCTCTTTCACCTGACTGTATGCTCCCTAAGTACCAGAATTGTCATCCTTTTTCCTCCAGTGCCTGCTGCAGTTCTTGCCACACTGCACTTGTTGAATAAACATTTTTGGAATAAATGAATATATATATATTTTAACCTTTGCTTGCTCTGATACTCTTCTTATGAGTAAAGAAATTGAATAGATAATCAAAGAATTTGAATGCAAAGTCAAAAATTATAAAATGTATAGAAGGAAAAGTCTCTTTCACTCTCATCCTCCACTGCACAGCTGTCCCCTCACCACATATCCATAATCAGAGGTTCAGCTTAGTTCAGTTGCTCAGTCGTGTCCGACTCTTTGTGACCCCATGGATTGTGGCACATCAGGCTTCCCTGTCCATCACCAACTCCTGGAGCTTGCTTAGGACTGACTGGTTGGATCTCCTTGCAGTCCAAGGGACTCTCAAGAGTCTTCTCCAACACCACAGTTCAATAGCATCAATTCTTTGGTGCTCAGCTTTCTTTATGGTCCAACTCTCACATTCATACATGACTACTGGAAAAACTGCTGCTTTGACTAGATGGATCTTTGTCAATAAAATGTCTCTGCTTTTTAATATGCTGTCTAAGTTGGTCATAGCTTTTCTTCCAAGGAGCAAGCATCTTCTAATTTCATGGCTGCAGTGAATCACCATTTGCAGTGATTTTGGAGCCCAAGAAAATAAAGTCTGTCACTGTTTCCATTGTTTCCCCATTTACTTACCATGAAGTGATGGGACCCAATGCCGTGATCTTAGTTTTGTGAATGTTGAATTTTAAGCCAACTTTCCACTCTTTCACTTTCATAATCAGAGGTAAGCATTAGTTTCTTATGGCTCCTCCCAGAGTTTCACTTCGTGCATACCAACACGTACACCTGCATATTCTTTTTTTTGGTGTGCATTCTTTTCTGTGTGTGCGACACACACCCTACACACTACTCTCTATCTTGCTCTTCACTTGAAATATCTTGGAACTATTTCCTCTTTTCAAATTTAATATGTATCACATTCCATTGTTAGGAGTTAATCGTTTGGGTTGTTTTGCACTGATAAGCCTTTGAATTATTTCCAATCCTATGAGCAGATTTTTTACCATCTGAGTCATCAGGGAAGCCCAGATTTTAAGGTATATACATATACTAGTCAAATCCCTATTAATCTTTTATTTCTAGAACATGGTTACCTCTATAATAACAGCAACACAGAAACTCTAGAGCCAGAATGTTTTCTGTAGGTTTTATGGATGTGGCCGATCACTACTCACTCATCTATGTATGATTTATAAGAAATCCTCATCCAACATGTATGGTTGCTCCTACAACAATAGTCCAGAAGCAGTATTTTGTAGCTGACTTTTAGTGACTCAGTCCTGGGGGAAAGTCAGGAAACTGTAGTTTTTTGCACTAGGCAATATCTGTACAGTAGCAAAGTTGGCAATATTTAAAACAATGTTCTCTAAACAACTTCATGTGTCACTGTTTGAGGCATATAAATTTTGTATGTCACCCCTAAAGGACATATGGTATTTGCACATCCTAATTATGAAGAGAAAATAAAGAATTCCTAACCCTTGACTGTAATGCTAAATCTGTTACTAACACTAACTCTAAATTAAATCTTAGCCCTGTCTGTCTGGAAGGGCAGATTTGCTTATAAACACGAGAAGCAGCAGAATGGCAATCGTGGAAGAGCCAGCAGAAAGCATTTTACACACGTAATCTCATTTGAGCCTCACACTAGCCCTTTGAAATAGGCATTTTCCCACTATTTATGGATGGCGTAACTGAAGTTCAGTGATGGTAAATAAATACAGGCAATGAGACCCAAGAATAAAATGTTAAGCCTGGATTTGATTACAAGCCTGCTTGTGCCCAAACTATTGTTCCTTCCATCAGATAGCACTGATTTACTGTGGATTATCTGTGTACGCTTCAGTGTATTCCCCAAACAACTGAAGCTTACTGTTTGAAAATCTAAACTTTTAATGATTAATTTGTAAGAAAATCCTTCTAATACCCAACTTATCTTAAAGGGGGTTATTGCTATGCACACCTCTTAAGCTATTACATTTGCCTTCCTATCAATAAAGATTTCTCCTAACTGTGGGATTTTTTGTTAAAGTGTATTTTCTGTGATATTTATTTTCTACATATTGTAAAGGTGGACATTAATACCTATCTCACAGAATTATTGCATCAATTTAATGAGAGGCATAAAAAAGTGCTTTAAAATCCAAAACCAAATATTAGCTAATAATCTTTTGCCACCAAAATATAAAGATTTCATCATTTAAAATTTCTGCAGATAGATTCAGCAACAGACCATATTGTTGGGTATTTACTTACCTGTTTGTATGTGGCTCAGTGGATATGATAGTATATTTCCACTATTTGTTTTGATTGGACAGGAAGGGGTTCACGCTGCCCTTCGGTGCGATTGTATGTGTGTCCATGTGTGTGTGGTGTGTGGCAAAGACCTGTCTATATTCTATTTTTATTTATATATTTGTCATTGCAAGGTACTCTTTCTTTCCTTCATTTTCAACTGAAATAGTTCTTCCTTTAAAAACATTATCTTTTCCCATCTTTCATCTATTTGTCCTCTGTGCAGTTGGAGGATTGCAAACATCTTTTCCAGCCCTAAAACTCTGATTCCATCACTATATGTTGAACTGTCTCCAACATTTTACCATGTCTTTGGAGTTTTATGGTCATAGTTCATTGAATCAAGCTACAGAAATGATGGAAGGTGACCCAGAGTTGCATGCTATTTTCAAAGATTTGATCATAGTTGTTTTATATGGAAAGTTAAAACCCTAAATTTCATATTGAAGTTAAAAGATACTCCTTATTTAAAATTTGAGAATTCCTTCAAAAATTTATGCTCACCTGGAAACTTTAGTCATGGGTGTTTTCAGCATAAAGAAGATAATTACAGAATCTCTTTAAAAAGTGAGATATTAAGAAAAAAGGGTTTGGGGGACAATGTTTAAACACAAATACAATGTGTGTGATAGTACAATCAAATGCTCAAGTTTATGGAAGTTATTCTGATGGCCAAATGGATAAACTATTTGCCATGAAGAGATTACAAATATATTATAAAATACAAAATATGGGATAACAGGTGGTTAGGGCTTACTTGGAATGTGTGTGTTTATAAGAATGTATAAAATCATATATGCATGTATGAATATATAAACACATATATACATGTACATTTACATACAAATATATACACACACATTTGAAAGAGGCAAAAGCTATGACAAACCTAGACAGCATATTAAAAGCAGAGACATCACTTTGCAACAAATATCCATATAGTCAAAGCTATGGTTTTTCCAATAGTCATGTATCGATGTGAGAGTTGGACCACAAAGAAGGCTGTTCAGTTCAGTTCAGTTCAGTTGCTCAGTCATGCCCGACTCTTTGTGACCCCATGAACCACAGCACGCCAGGCCTCCCTGTCCATCACCAACTCCTGGAGTTCACCCAAACCCATGTCCATTGAGTCAGTGATGCCATGCAACCATCTCATCCTCTATTGTCCCCTTCTCCTCCTGTCCACAATCTTTCCCAGCATCAGGGTCTTTTCAAATGAGTCAGCTCTTCACATCAGGTGGCCAAAGTATTGGAGTTTCAACTTCAACATCAGTCCTTCCAATGAGCACCCAGGATTTATCTCCTTTAGGATGGACTGGTTAGATCTCCTTGCAGTCCAAGGGATTCTCAAGAGTCTTCTCCAACACCACAGTTCAAAAGCATCAATTCTTCAGTGCTCAGCTTTCTTTATAGTCCAACTCTCACATCCATTCATGACCACTGGAAAAACCATAGCCTTGACTAGATGGAACTTAGTTGACAAAGTGATGTCTCAGCTTTTAAAAATGCTGTCTAGGTTGGTCATAACATTCCTTCCAAGGAGTAAGAGTCTTTTAATTTCATGGCTGCAATCACCATCTGCAGTGATTTTGTAGTCCCCCAAAATAAAGTCAGCCACTCTTTCCCCATCTTTTGCCATGAAGTGATGGGACTGGATGCCATGATCTTAGTTTTCTGAATGTTGAGCTTTAAGCCAACTTTTTCACTCTCCTCTTCCACTTTCATCAAGAGGCTCTTTAGTTCTTCTTCACTTTCTGCCATAAGGGTGGTGTCATCTGCATATCTGAGGTTATTGTTATTTCTCCTGGCAATCTTGAGTCCAGCCTATGCTTCATCCAGCCCAGCATTTCTCATGATGTACTCTGCATAGAAGTTAAATAAGCAGGGTAACAATATACAGCCTTGAAGTACTCCTTTTCCTATTTGGAACCAGTCTGTTGTTCCATGTCCAGTTCTACTGTTCCTTCCTGACCTGCATACAGGTTTCTCAAGAGGCAGGTCAGGTGGTCTGGTATTTCCAACTCTTTCAGAATTTTCCAGTTTATTGTGATCCACACAGTCATAGTCAATAAAACAGAAATAGATGTTTTTCTGGAACTCTCTTGCTTTTTCGATGATCCAGTGGTTGAGCTCCTAAGAACTGATGCTTTTGAACTGTGGTGTTGGAGAAGACTCTTGAGAGTCCCTCGGATTGTAAGGAGATCCAACTAGTCCATCCTAAAGGAAATCAGTCCTGAATATTCATTGGAAGGACTGATGCTGAAGCTGAAGCTCCAATACAGTGGCCGCATGATATGAAGATCTGACTCATTTGAAAAGACCCTGATGCTGGGAAAGATTAAGGGCAGGAGGAGAAGGGGACGAAAGAGGATGAGGTGGTTGGATGGCATCACTGGCTCAGTGGACATGAGTTTGAACAAACTCCAGGAGATGGTGATGGACCAGGAAGCCTGGCATTCTGCAGTGCATGGGGTCGCAAAGAGTTGGACATGACTAAGTGAGTGAATAACAACATGCATCTTCTAAGAAACACGAAAAATACCAATACAAATATTGATCTAGGCAGTGTTTTGTGCACAAATGATGTTTTGGTTCCATTTGAACTTTTGAAGACTTCCTGTGGGAACAGCCTCATCTTACAGAAGGTCCATCTCTGACAGAAAAAGGCTGGCTAGCTGGCTCCGCAGCATAAAGAGCAGTTTATCAAGCCCTTTGGCTGGTACTCCTGCTGGTATAGCCTCTGTCTCCCTAAGACCTTCTGAGAGCCACTTACGTTGGCTCCAAAGCATACTCTCGAGTTGTGGGTCAGAGAGTGTATTCTGCTTATGCACATGCCAATATGAGAAAACCTCAATGTTAATGTCCCAAAGACTATGCCGAAGCCAGTGGTCACCTGGCAATCTAACCATTGAGATGGAGGGAAAAAAAAGCTATGTGTGGGTGAAACTTTTCAGGATTAGTTGTTTCTAATTATTACCCTTGAGGAAGATAAGGAACTATAGAATACTGACAAGAAAGCTGGAAAATTATCTATGATGAATTACAAATGAGTTATTTGCCAGTAACTCTGGAAATCATTTTGTTCAGGTAGCAAGCTGGATGGTCGTCTCTAAGGACAATAGCCTGAACTGAATTTAAACTGTGTTTCTCCCGTCTTTGGCATCGCAACCAGCAAAATATAAGTATGTGTAATAAAAATGTAGATTTTTAAATGTCATGGTTCTATTGATATTTTAAATAGAAATAACTCTAATGGCATTAAAATACTAAAACATTCTATTTTGTGTAGTTAATTAAAACACAAGGGGAAAACTATCTCTTAAGAAATAACTAAATTATATGTCCACATTCAAGGTGTGCATGGGGAAGATATCAAAAATTGTGGGAACTTGGACTTTTAATGTGAACAAGGTACTTTTCTCATTAAAAGAGTTTCAGCGGACAGTAGTGAAGGTTGTCAACAGACCTTGCGTGCATGCGTGTGTTAATACTCAGTCATGTCCTACTCTCTGCGACCCCGCGGACTATAGCCTGCCAGGCTCCTCTGTCCATGGGAATTCCTAGGCAAGAAGACAGGAGTGAGTTTCCATTTCCTCCTCCAGGGGATCTTCCCAACCCAGGATGTGGACTCTGTTTGGGTTCTAAGTCATGAATTTGGGGATATCACACCATTATTGAAAGATAATTGCCTGAAGTGGTCCTCTTGTGTCTGCTCATTGTTACTACTAATAGTCATTCTCCGAAGTCATTTTTACTTTACGTAGGGTTGGGGACTGCTTTGTTCAGGATTTTTACTTGTTTCAAGCATGCATTTACTTATTTCTCTTTATTTCTGTCTGGAGGAAGAACTCAGAAGAGTTCAAGCACTCTCTCCCTAACTTCCTCTAATGGTGATGTCCCCCAAACTCAAACATAACAGGTCTGAAGACATTCTGTTTTAATCACTGCTTTTAATAGCATCTGATTATAACAGGTGTGCTATTTTAAAGGATCACCAAGTTTTACTCAAGTCCCTTGAGCTGTTTTGAGATCCTTTGAACCTGTAGCATGTTTGTAAATTCTTACTTGTAAACCGTTAATATATGCTAACTATTCACAATGCAATTATCCACAAGAAGGCTAAATTATGAATAACACATATCACAGAATTTGTGGTGGTATATATTATAAATCCATCTGATTACCTTTTTCATTTTGATTACTGGAAAATCAGTCATTTCCTGGCAGTTAATCAAATGCCACAGAGATTCTCATCTTGGTTCCAGTTATCCTGCTTATTCCATTTATTTTTTGATTTACGAAAAATTATTACCATAACAATCTTTCAGATTTGATTACTGGTGAAGTTAACAAACTCATTTTCAGTCACACACCTTTTCATACTAAACAGTTTGTTAGCTACCAGTTGGTTAAAATGTTATTTCATTAATTAAAAGTATTATAGATGCATATAGCCTTCAATTTATTACCATTCAAGAATTTTGCATCTAAATCTCATTAAATGAATATGTGCTCATTATGACAGCAAAGAATATAGAAGCCTGCTTTTTAACAACAGAAACATCAGCGTTTGCCTCAGAAGGGTAATGCTGCATCTTTGATTTTCAATATGACTTAAGTCAACAGACATTTCCTAAAATAATTTATTTTCTTCATTTTAAGACATTTTGTTTTTTCTTCTATTCCTTCATCTCTGACTAGTTTCTCAATTCTTTTAACTGACTTTACAATAGATTACTTTCTAGATGTGTCTTTGTGTATGTGTGGTTTCACCCTCAATATTTTTGTCTCTTGATTCTGTGTATCTCTCTTGGCCCCACACAAGAGAGTCAATTGCCTCTATGTAGACTAGTCATAGACACAAATACAAAACTATCTTAATATATACATCTGCATGCATAAATCTGTCCAGCTATCTACACAATTACCTACAAAAGAACTTAAGTACATGTGTTTTATGCTTCTCAAAATCTCAAAATAAAGCTCCATAATGGACTGGCTTACTCTCAGAACAATGACCTTCTCTTTAATCCCAAGCTGCTCAACAAAGAAAATTTCAGGTACAAGCAGCTTCCCACCACATCCAGACAGTACAAAGACAACAGACAGACCATTTTGGTGCTTCTCTTGTATCATAACAGTATTATCAGAAGGTGGAAGGTTGGAGAAAAATTTGCCCTCTTTCATCTGATGACACTTACGACAGGCAACTGAATCCTAGGTGACTTATGACACATAACTTTGAATGGCTAACTACTGTTTCCAACCTTCCAGGTTAGTTGATTTAATGTATCTGTTGAGTCAATATCTGATTCAGCGCTCTTTGTTGGGGGGGGGAACTTCCGATAAAACATAAATTCGGATGTTTACAGTTTGGTGTCGTGACAGGGAAAGGTATCTAAAATGGATGGATATTGAAGATCTTAAATCAGCAAGAGCAGATTCCAATAATTACCTGTGTAATTCATTTTTAGTTTCTTTCCTTCCTTCCAAACCATCTTGCTCTCATGGTCAGACTGATTTTCCCAGAACAAAAACTTGGAAATTTCTCTTCTTGACATCAAATCTGTTCAGTTTTACCACATTTCCTATACAATCCAGTGCAAACTCTTTAGTGTGACATCTGACATAAAACTGCATGACTTCCCATCACAATGTTTAACCAACTATCTTCTTGCAAGTCAGACAATTCATATCTCTTGTTGTTCATATAACTGGCCAAGGTCTTTGTATTTCTGCCTGCTTACACTTGCTTTTTCTCTACTAGGACTTTCTCTAGCATCTTCTTTATGAGTCAAACTCCAGTTCAGTCTTAAAAAATCTAAATCAAAGGATACTGTTGCATTAAAGCCACCTACAAGTTCACTGCAATGAGTCAAGTCTCTTTTTTTATTTTTGTCTATCCCATTATATTTATATATTTATTTCTGAATTCCTTAGCAGATTGGGTGAAATTCTCAAGGTCAAGTTCTTACAGCTATTGTCACTTATACAAGAATATAGCATCGTGTAAAGCACATACCAGATGGTCAAGGAACATTACATACACACACAAGTCAACGAAGTGCAGAGTTTAAAAACCAGATATATTCACAAAGAAACAAGTATATATGCACATGGAATTCTTCTAGCAAAAGCTAATTTTGTACATTACTTAAGTGCTGACATATTCAGTGTCACTGATAATTTTTTTTTTGTCACTGATAATTTAAAATGTCCTTATTTGAACTGTTTAGAGTTGATATGAGTGTTGAAAGAAATTCAAACACTTTGAAACGTACAATAAAACTTCCTTTGGAAAAAAAGTATTTGTAAAAGTTAAAACAGTCTGAGACTCTAATAATTAAGGGTTTATCACCAACAAATCTCATTAATCTTTCACAGGAAATGAAAATAGAATCTGGGTACGGAAGTCTGAGCTTTTTCTCTTCCTTTGTGCTTAGTCTAGTTTCATAGCTCATGGGCAGTCTTGTGCAGACGTCTTGCGCTGGGGACTTCAGACCAGAGTTTCTGGTGCAAAAGAACTTCACGGGCTCCCTAGCTTGGCGGGGTGTGCGCAGAAGCGGCACCCGACACGCGATCCAAGATGGCGGCAGCGGGCCGTGCGCAGAGACCGGGCCGTGCGCAGAGACAGACCCGCGCTGTGAGCACTGCGCCTGGGGAGCGCTCCACCGGCCTCCTGCTGGCGTGGTCTCTAGGAAGCAGCCCCAGTTATGGCTGCTAGCTAGCATCTGCTCTAGCGCGAGAACTGACACCTCTCCCTTCTCTGGCCAGAGAAGAACATTTCCCTTTGCTTCTGAGCCGAACTGGGCCCATTTGGTTGACTCAGAGGACGCTGGGCCCTCTTGCTGGAGCCTGACTTGAAAAGGTAACAGATTCAAAGAGAAAAAGATGATTTTAGGCTTCCTGTTGAAAAGAAATTTTAGGAAAGGAACTTGGAGGCATGAACATAGAAATAGCCATAGAACTGACCTAGGTTCTATGGAAATGAGGTTTTAGTAAAGCAACAGCATGTCAATTTGATCATGAATTTACAGAGGGGGACCTTTAAATATATGGGATTACTCTTAAGTTGTAACAATTGTGCTTTCTTTTTTTTAAGATCTGGAAAAAAACTTGATTGAGTTTATTAATTAAGTTAATTAATTTATTTTAATTGGAGGCTAATTACAACAATCATGCTTTTGAAAGGAATAAACTGAACTTTGCTATACAAGGATAGATTTTTCCATAGATTAAGAAGAATATTGAATTCAGGACTATCAGCATGAATTATTATATGATGTGATAAAGGTCAATGTAATTTATGATGTGAATGTGCTTAGTCGCTCAGTCATGTCCGACTCCATGGACTGTGACCTCCCAAGCTCCTCTGTCCATGGGTTTTCCCATGCAAGAATACTGGAGTGGGTTGCCAGTTCCTTCTCCAGGGGATCTTAACAGGTACAGTTCATGAAAATCAGGCTCTCTTAAATAAAGGCGCTTTCATTATATAAGCTCTTCAATAGGAGGACATATTGATAACCTCCCTTTCACTGCTTCTATTCAGTCCAGCAGGTAAGGTAAAGAAGCAGGCCTTGGGATGGACCTATCCTTTTAAGTGACTTCGGTCTTTTACTTTCTTGTTCCCAGGCCTGGAGAGCAAAAGGGGGCATGCTGCTTTGTCACCTGCTATTTACAAAGCAAAACAAAAAGCTCCTTTTCTCAAAAAATTATAGCAAATTTATGAAAAGATGAAAGTAGAATGGAAGTTTTTTTTTTGGTTAACTCATGCATAGAAATTAAAATACAACAAAATTGATTTTTTTTCCGACCTGTAATTTTTTCAAAATTAAAATCCATAATGTATATATGTAAAAATTTTATCTTAAAAATTGTTCAAAATAATATATGCAGCCAGTATAAATTTAGGTCAATGCATTATGATATCTATAATTATAGAGCTGTAAGTGGTGTTCACACTGGTGTCTTTGTAAGACTTCAGAATCCCAAAATGACTTTTGAATTACATGAGTTTTGGTGTTAAATGTATTGTAATTCTGTAATTCAACATTTTTCTAATTATCTGATACTTTGTGCTTGGCTAATCTGTTAATTTTCATTAATCAATATATTCAATTCCCAAAATAAATGAAAATAATGAAGCAGGCAAAATGGGTGTAGGCAGTCAGAACATGCAAACTTAACTTATAAATAAATCCATGGAGTGTAATGTACAACATGGGAAGTTAAAAAAAGAAATCTAAACATTGGAATTTATATACCTGTAATTTAGGGTTTCTTCCAGAAGAATAATAAGAGAGAGATGATAAAAAAAAAATTACTGCTCATAGTGAGATGGAGTTGAACATTTCAGAAAGATAGTAAGAATAGTGAACTGTAATCTAACAATAAAGAATGTACATGTTAAAAGCAAATTTTCAAAGCAATTAACTCATTAATAGGAGTCTAGCTGAGGTTCATTCTATAACTTCATAACTGTGTTAGTGTTTATCTTTTAGCAGTGATAGCAAACTAGAAGCTTGTTTCCCAAAGTATATCTGATAAACAATAACTCTTTTCTTTGAAAGTAATATCTATGCTTATTTTTGCTTAAAACAGTTTTTGGTTAATTTTTCCAAACATATGCCTGCATGATGGTATGTGACTAGAGGCTGTAATTTTAATAACAAGAAACTAAAATTTCTTCACAAGCTAAAAATAAGGGTGGCTTGCATCAATTTTATAGAACAAAAAGGCTCATTATGCACTCTTTAAGGCATAGAATAATTGCAGCCATTGATAGCATAAAATGGTGACTTTTTAAATGTTTGCTTACTACATTTAAATAAGTACAACAATAGTACTATGTCAAAATGTATCAGTAAGATTTTTCTAGATTTTTATAATTGCAATGCAAATAGATTTGTTAATAAAGAGAAATTGGGAAAAAATTTCTAGCACATATCTTTTATGAAAAAAAATCGTCTTTTCCAGCATAGCTTTGTTTTTCAAGTAGACATTTCATTGTACAAAAAAGAATCACCAGAATTATAGGATCTTAACTAGCCAAAAATGGTTTTATGTTTTAAGCTAAGAATTTTATAAAGTGACATGGGAGAGATTAGTTGAAGTGGCATATTTTCTTGGGTTTTTGCTAGACAGAATTAATTTATAGAGGCTGACAGGTAAGTATTCATTTTTCCCAAACTAAAATTGTATTTATGAAGCTAATTTCAAACAGTTTGTACATAAATAATTATTTATAAAATGGTTATAGCTACCTGGGAAATAGCTATAGAAATAATTATCATAAATGTTAAACTTTAAGTCAAAGTGCTTATTTCTCCCTTACATAAAAGCTAGGAAAGTATATTTGGGTTAAAGGCGTATGTGTTGCTGTAATCAGCATAGTAGACAGCAGACTGCAAAATGTCAGAATTCCAGAATTCTTGAAGGATGGGATGACCATGAAAAATGTATTGAGCCGTTCAGTGAAGTCTGAGTTGAAGCTATATAAAATGAAAGGTTGGAAGGGACATGTACATTTTTTTAAAAAATGTTTTCAGGAATTCCTTAGTAGAAATATATATCCTTCTGAAGTTGAAAAACCACTGGGAAAGCTTTAAAAGTGGCAAGAGTAATGAGGAAGTTTTGTTAGGATGGATAACTTTTCGGAAATGGTGAGTGAAGAAGGAGATAGAAAAACCTTCATTTACAGTTAAAATAAATTTATATCTCTAAAATGCCAATTAGCAGGCCCCCATTGACTCTTGCTGATTCAGTCTTTAATGAAATCGTAAATGTTTCTGTAGAGCGATCTTGCACGTCTCCCCAGAGGGTAGCAAAAGTGTCCTGAGATAGATCTTGGATGTCTGCCACATCCCACCTGCAGCTGTAGGGGTCTGACTTCCTCGAGCAGCAGTGTCCAGGTGGAGCCCCGAGCACACGGGGCGTCTGGCTTACACATCATGTATTATGTACATCTGGAACAATGTCAAAGCCGTAATTAACACAGACGCATATTCTTCCACTGCGTTGTGGAGTACCAGAGTCCCCAGGGTAGGACACATCACTATTCTCTTCTGAAACTTAGCTCTTGGATCCCCCAAATAATGCTGAGTTAAAGGAGAACTGTTGTAGTTTTTGTCTTCCCTCTAATATGTAGAAATTCTAAAAATTTACGTTTAGACATGATTTTTGCATTGTTTTTGTGTTATTGTTCACTCGCTAAGCCATGTCCAACTCTTTGCGACCCCATGGACTGCAGCATGCCAGGCTCCTCTGTCCTTCAATATCTCCTGGAGTTATTTTATTTACAAATTAAAATTCTGAGGATATTTTACAGTTTTAAGAAAATTTTGTTGAACGTAAGTTCCAGTTTCTATGAAGAACTTCAGCCAGGCAGGAAAAATAGGACAGATTTTAGGGAGAAATCTAAGATATGTCCAATGCAACAAAAATCTTTAACAAATATAAAGAATTTATCAAAGTTGATTTTTAAAAAAGAAACAGCACTATTTTCATTATAAAATATATCTGATAGTTACTTTATCTTTATGGTAAATATATTTTTAATAATGCTATAACACATTATATCTAAGGGATGTAATAATGTAAAAAGCTTATTTTTGCTGGCATTTTGTTTTGATAATAAATGTAAAACATATAATCCAAAAAGTACTCCAATATCAGTACAGTCCTTCCATATGAGTTAGTTCATTCACACTATTTTATTTTCATTGTTGAATTTAAATAGTTATATATCACATATTATTTTATGCAATAAAGATCTTTGTATATTAGTAATCAGTTCTTTTTTGGTTTGTAGTACTTGTAATAAAATATAGAAAGGATTTGTAGATTAAAAACTTTATATAAATGTTAGTAGATAGCTTACTACAGGAAACAAATAAAGGTTGGAGGGAATTGAACTATAAAATCATTTTCAGAAGGACTATAATAAAAATGAATTTCTTTTACCTGTCAAATTTCTCAAACCTTTTGGAAAACTTATGACATATTTCATGTTCCTGAAGAGTTGACAACCTAAAACTTACTTTTCATGTAAAAATGATTCAATTCAATAAAATACAAAATGTAGTACAATGAGAAAATAAAATCCAGATAATATTCAACCAAAGAAAATAAAACACTAAAATATTTCTATTTTAAAATAGTAAAGTAAGGTATATTTAGTTTATGTTCCCTCACGATCATAGTAAAAACAACTAAAAGAGTGAAAGAAGAAACAATATGGACCTATGTATAAATAGTGGGGAAAACACCAAAGGAGAAGAGAAACTTTATCAGACACAGTCTAATGAATCTGTATAAGAAAATGTATTTTCAAAGGAACATAAGATTTCCAAAATTATTCTCCATTCTGAGAACTTTCTAACAATTACTCTGTAATTGAGAAGGGAAAGAGAAAAAAATCAAATTGCAATAAATACAAGGACTTAACTATGGAATTATAAAACAACAGAATGAGATGACAGGTCAGCTGGCAGATCTCAGGAAAGAAATGAAAAAAAAAAAAAAAAGACACATAAAACTCACCGAAGTAACTGAAAACAGTAAGCAGGAGAAGTAACTGAAAACAGTAAGCTGGAGCTAAAGCAGTTATCCACATGATGGACAGCCTGGAGGAAAGGAGACTGGAAAATCACAGGCATATTATTCAGAATAGCGCATGCAAACTTTAGAAAGTCAGCAGGTCAATAGCGTATATGTCTTACAAATGTGACAGAAAAAAACGGAGAAGTAACATTTAAAGAAAAAATAGGAAAAAAAATGCAAAAACAAAAACCCTGAAGTGTGGGGAGACTTGAAATTGCAGTTTGAAATGCCCCTCCAAATCCCAGGAAAAACTGACAAAGTCAACTTCAAAATTTCTTCAGAGAAAGAAAGTAAATCAATGGCTGAAGAAGAAAAATCTACCAGTTTTTAGGGAGGAAAACTCATCAAATAGAAGATATGAAATCACCCTTAGAATTTTCTACAGCACCATTGTGGGACAGTTTGCCTAAAAAGTTCTAGAGAAAACAACAAACCCCCAATTTTGTACTCAATCTTTAAATACAAAGTCAAAACACAGAGAGTTTCACAAATCCAAAACTCCTCAGGCATATGCAACCTAGAAGATTAAAAGAAATCTAATTTATGCCTAATTTCAACCAACTCTGAAATAAGTCTGCTCCCTTACATGCAGGCAGGCTGGTGTTCCTG
This sequence comes from Odocoileus virginianus, assembly GCF_023699985.2. Classification (NCBI taxonomy): domain Eukaryota; kingdom Metazoa; phylum Chordata; class Mammalia; order Artiodactyla; family Cervidae; genus Odocoileus; species Odocoileus virginianus. Next base: position 30,952,532 of record NC_069681.1, on the reverse strand, counting down.
TATCAAGTATGAAGGCATTTCAAACATAGGATTATTTATCTACCAATTATCATGAATAAGCCACCTCATCATGAAATATAGCCTCTCCATAAAGGAATCAAAAGAAAGACATATGCAAAGAGGAGATGTGGTAAAATGACGGATGTTGAGAATTAAACCCATCTAACTGAAAAAAACGATACATCTGAACAGGATATAAAGGCAATAAAACATGACTAGGAAAAAATAATCCAACCAATAAAAATTGGCCAGTGGGAATAGGGAAGTAGAAGGAAACGCATATATGACTACTAAAAGTCTCATTTATAGAGCATGGAATCAACCTTACGGTATTTAAAATATAATCATGTGGTTTAAATAAAACCACAATGACTTCAAACTTAATAGAGATATCAAAATCTCTTCTTTCATTGGCAAAGAGGTTTTTAAGAAATAATACCTCCTGTAGTAAAGACACATTTATGTGAAATACCAGAATCCCTTCAGTATCACTTGAGTTTGTATTCTCTGAGTTCAGTTCAGTTCAGCCACTCAGTCATGTCTGACTCTTTGCAACCACGCCAGGTCTCCCTGTCCATCACCGACTCCCGGAGTCCACCCAAACCCATGTCCATTGAGTCAGTGATGCCATCCAACCATCTCATCCTCTGACATTCCTTGAGTTAAATTCAAGTAAAATGGATGTAATACATTCTAAAGTATGTTTAATGTAATCTTATAATTATGAAATTATTCATTCTCTGACTCTCAGCATCCTTGCTCATTGTTACATGTGTCCCTGCCCACATGTGTACTAATTTATGGAGGTGTGGATGCCAGATCCACAGCAGGTGATTTCTAGCTGGCAGGGTCTTACTGCTTTCTTCTTTGTCTCCCTTTTTAGAGCCTGATATTTTAACAGAGCATATTATTTTTATAAATCAACACACTCTTAAAATTGTATTAAAAACACACCCTAGTGGAAGGATGAAGAAAAGAAATAAAGAGACCACGGAGAAATGTGGAATCATAAATCTTAGTAATCCCCCCGATTTTTTCAACCCACCTGAGTTGAAAAATAAGCAGTGGTGTGTTAGGTTTAAACTCAATGACAACTAACTAAATAGCCAACTAAATAAAGTTAGAGACAGACTATATTTTCTCATTTCAGAATATTTTCAAAGGAAAAATTAATAGTAGTAAATGTCCATGAAAACAATGTCAAATGTATATCAGGAATGTGAACTATCCAAATTTCCAATGACAGCCTGGAGATTTGAATTCCTAAATGTCCGGTGAGTTTACATCTTTTATCTATGACATTCACTTTAGGAAACAATCTACAGAAATAACATGAAATGCAAATAAGAAACTGATGCTTGTAGAGACTCATCCTCGCATTGCTGATGATACAGACAGTAGATGTAACCTATTATCTGCCAAAGGAACCTTTTAATATTAATGGATAAATATTATGCGTGTATGATATACTACTATAGAGAGTTAGAAAAGATGTTTTCAAGAATTTTTTTAAGGAGTTGAAAAATACTTGCAACGTTAGGTGAAATGTGTTTTCAAAATTAAATGTTCAGTATGATGGCAAAATATATACTATATATGTGCTAAAATGTGTGAGTGTGGCATGGAATTTAATATGCACATATTTTACAGTGGTTTATTCTCCACGAGTGGAAAACGTTGTTGTTGTGCAGTCCCTGAGCCCTGCACAACTCTGCGAACCCATGGAGAGCAGCGAGCCAGGCTCCCCCGCGCTTCACTAGTCTCCCGGGAATTTGCTCAAGTTCATATCTATTGAGTCAGTGATGCTGTCTAACCTCTAACCACTTTTAGACAGTGATGCTGCCTAACTTCATCCTCTGCCTCCCTCTTCTCTTCTTGCTTTCAGTTTAGCATCAGGGTCTTTTCCACTGAGTCGGCTCTTCACGTCAGGTGGCCAAAGTATTGGAGTTTCAGCTTCAGCATCAGTCCTTACGATGAATATTCAGGGTTGATTTCCCTTTAGGATGGACTGGTTTGATCTCCTCGCAGTTCAAGGGACTTTTACGAGTGAATAATAAACAATGACTTTTGTGCTTTACCTAATTATAAATTTTTTAGTGTAACACTTTTATAAGCTTTTCATTATGAGTTTTGTTATTTTAATAACTGACACTAAAAAGCATATCCAAAAATATCTGATATGTTTTGATATCTTGTCATATCTTGTAAATGCTTATCTAATTTGAGATGAAAAATTATGTATGTAGTGATTATACCTTTGTTTCTCGTGAGTTAGTGTCCTGTTTTTTGGATTATCCTTTTACTTACATTCATTGCTGATAATCTATTGTGTATATGGTATAAAATTGTACCCTTTTAGGTATTGTTAATTTTCATAATTTTGCCTGGAGAGAAATCTTAAAATGATAATTCAAGAATTTTTGTTAAATATAATGACAGTTGAAGACTATAAACTTTGTGACATGTAGTTGAAACTTTTATGTCTTAAATGAGTTAAAAAAAATTGAAATGCAACTAAATTTTCAAAGTTAATAAAGTATCAATCCAACATATATAACTACTATGCTCAAGTTAAAAGGGACCACTTTTCTTTTTCATTTATATGAAACTGCAAAATTTCTCACTATTTTACTTTATAAAGTAGTTATTACAGTTTTCACCTACCTACCTTGCAGGGATGCTGAGAGGATTAATGAGATCATTCCCATAAAGAATTTGAGTTCCTTGGAGATAGGAGATATCAAAATGTTATTATTATCCTGTCATTCATATATTAGCTTGCTCACTCTTTCAGGACCTCAAGGTAGAATAAGAAAGAAACAAATTCTGATCCACAGTGAGAAATATTTAATGAGATTTTAAAAAACTTTTTTCATGCTTAATACCCATGGTTCCCAGAGCTTGATATATTACATTCATCTCAAAGACCTTTTTGCATACCAATTTGATGTCTTTTACCTATAAACCAGGGTTGCTTTAGGTTAAGTTTAAAGTGAAATCAGATGTGCATTATTTTCATTTATTTGAAATGAAGTCCACTGACTTTGGATGAATTAATGTACCTTAAATTTAGAAGATCATGGTGTAACATTATACAATTAAATAAAACAAGGGCCGCATAGATGATCATGTGAAAGTCCCTCAGTTGTGTCCGGCTATTTGCGACCCCATGGACTGTACAGCCCATGGAATTCTCCAGGCCAGAATACTGGAGTGGGTAGCCTTTCCCTTCTCCCGGGGATCTTCCCAACCCAGGTCTTCCGCATTGCGGGCAGATTCTTTTCCAGCTGAGCCACAAGGGAAGCCCAGTAACACTGGACTGGGCAGCCTATCGCTTCTCCAGCAGATCTTCCTGACCCAGGAATGGAACCCAGGTCTCCTGCCTTGCAGGTGGATTCTTTACCAACTGAGCTATCAGGGAAGCCCTAGATGACCAGAGCTCAGTTAAATGATGAGTTCACTTCTTTGCTTTCTAGCACAGTCATCACTTGTTTTGCAGTTTGCTTTTAACTTTATATGTTCAACACTCTTAGCAGTTGATTTATCTATCAACTTTAAGAGTTGAAATAGGTCTTTCTTGTAAAGCCCAAATAGTAAAACCTCCATTAGATATCATTGTGGGGCTTTCCTTGGGGCTCAGTTGGTAAAGAATCTGCCTACAATGAGGGAGACCTGGGTTCGATCCCTGGGTTGGGAAGATCCCCTGGAGAAGGGAAAGGCTACCCACTGCAGTATTCTGGCCTGGAGAGTTCCATGGACTGTATAGTCCATGGTGGTGCAGAGATGGACACGACTGAGTGACTTTCACTTTCACTTTTTCACTCTCAGATATCATTATTGAAGCTGAACTATAATTTTTCTAAGTGTTCATTGTTGTTCAGTTACTAAGCCCTGTCTGACTCTTTGCAACCCCGTGGACGGTAGCACACGAGGTTCCTCCATCCATGGAATTCTCCAGGCAAGAATACTGGAGTGGGTTGCCATTTCCTTCTCCAGGGGATCTTCCTGACCCAAGGATCAAACCTCCAGCTCCTGCATTGGCAGGCAGATTCTTTATCACTGAGCCACCAGGGAAGTCCCCAAGTGTTTATTACCATTCCACAGTTGCTAGGAGTATACAGGCATGCCTCGTTTTATGGCACTTTGTTTTATTATGCTTTATAAATACCTTTCTTACAGATTGAAATTTTGTGGTGGCCCTGTGAGGAATCAACCCTGTTGGCACCAATTTTCTAATAATATTTGCTTACTTCCTGTCTCTTGTGTCACATTTTGGTAATTGTCACAATATTTCAATCATTTTTCATTATTATTATATTTGCCATGTTGATCTGTGACTGTGATCTTTGATGTTACAAAAGATTATGCTGGCTGAAGTCTCAGATGATGGTTAGCAGTTTTTAGCAATTTTAAATTTAGTTTTTAGTATTTTAAAATAAGGTACTTACATTTTTTTTAGACATAAATCTATTGTACACTTAATAGTGTAAGCATAACTTCTGTATTCACGGGGAAACCAAGAAATTTGAGTGACTTTGCTTTATTGGGGTGACCTGGAATCATACAACATCTCCAAGGGCTGCTAGTATATCCACTTAGACTGTGGTACTACAGGCTACACATCAGAGTGCAAAAATTCCCCCAAACTGTATCACATCAATTACCAGCTTTGTCAGAGATTTTAATTCTCTGTAATTGATTATTTGATATATAATATTAATAGAAAATATAAGGTTATCAAGAAAGTTTTGCAAGATATTTTTATCAATTATTTTTATCACCTTCATAGGAGAGATCTGCATATAGCAATTAAGATATTTCCAAGTAAAATGAGATTTAAAAAAATTTTAGTTAAATTTGAGACTTTATCATTAATAGTACATCTTCACAAAAATCCAACAAACTGTAATATCAGTATTTCTCTTTAAGGTAATTTTCCTCAAATACTACTAATAAATTGTCATATGTCTTTGCAGATAATTTTTCTAGTTACCTTAGATTAACAAACAACAAAATATCTTAAAATATCCTCAAAACTCTTCCATTTTGTGTTTAAAATCTTATGTAAATAGGCTAAATCTTCATAAACATTGAATGGAAGCATACATTAATTAAATATATTGACTAGTACAACTATCAATTAACATGGTAAAAGTGGAACTATGTTAATATTATTTCAAGTTACTTCAAATATTTCATGTCTTGATTTATATTGGTAAATATAGTGTTAACATTCTGATAACATTTTATAGTCTTTATTTTACCTACAAAGTTTGTCTATTTATTTTAAGTATTTTTAATTTGGAAAAAATTCAAGCTGACAGGAATATAGAATGAATAGGAAAACAAACATATAATTCTTAAACATCACATCGTGTTAAACTTTTGCTACCTTTTTCCCTCTCTGTCTCTCACACACACACGTGCACACAGAAGCACATCATCAACTGATAGATCTCCAAGAATCAGGACATATTCTCATATAGCTAGAATTAATATACAGCAGACTATCAACATTAATTTGAAAAATCAGTAATAGGCGCATATTCAATCTTTATCTTCCTCAAAGTCACAGTGATTTTCTTCTGTTTTTTCAAAATAATCAGCAATAGCAATTACGTTTAAGTTTCCCATCTATTTCAAGTTATTTTCTACATGCTAGAGGGAAAGGCTTAGATTTATTTGATTTTATTTCTTCTTAGGGATGGGGTGAGTAGCCACTCTCTTGTGATGTGGAGCCCCACGTCTGCAAAGGAGCGGAGAGGCGGGGCTCGGACGGCAGTGTTCGCGCCCGGCCTCCCTGGGGTCAGGGTGGGTGGAGGAGGACAATTCCTAAGTTGCCTGCCACACTCCTCTGGGGATGTAATTTTACCACATGGCATTCAGGGGGATGAGAAATGCTGAGACTCAACCTCTCCTAGGCAGACACTGCAACTTTCAGCTGGAAGCTGGAATAAAGGGAAGTCATATTTTTGGACCAAACTGCTTAGGATGGAAATTAGTCATCATGCTCAGCTTGCGGTCATGATGAGGAGCTGATCCTGACTTGAGTGCCCCAGACCCTCATGGTTCTTATCAAGTTTTAATGGATTTTTCTGGATTAATTATTTTAAAATTTGCTTTATGGCCTTAAGACAATTTTCAGAAACGTTAGTTAATTTTTTAAAATAATTGTAACTGGTTATGATTGTTTCATTAGGGAAACCTTTTCAAAGCACTCTAAATTTTGAAATTTCAGAAGTTGTCCCCCCAGCAGATTTATTTTTAAATTATTGTTACTGATTTGTTGGAGGATTTTTGTTTGTTTGCTTTTGTAGTTGTTGCTTGAGTTGGAAATTTTCCTAAATATCTTTTAGATCATTTTATGATCCCTTTTGTTAAAAGTCAGTCTTAATGTGCTTTGCAGATAGCATGAAAAAAACCATTCCCTATCCCAACTTCATAACTATGCCTTTCATATTTAAATGTTGAATCCATTTGGGTTTCAAATTTTTCTCATTTGTTGTTGTTGTTCAGTGGGTAAGTCATGTCCAACACTGTGAACCCATGGACTGCAGCAAGCCAGGCTTCCCTATCCTTCACTATCTGTCAGAGTTTGCTCAAAGTCATGTCCACTGAGCTGATGATGCTATCGAAACCTCTCATTCTCTGCTGATCCCTTCTCCTTCTGCCGTCAGTCTTTCCCAGCATCAGAGTCTTTCCCAACGGTGGTCTCTTTGCACTAGGTGAACACAATATTGGAATTTCAGCTTTAACATCAGTCCTTCCAATGAATATTCAGGGTGGCTTTCCTTTAGGATTGACTGGTTTGATCTCCTTGCAGTTCACGGGGCTCTGACAAATATTCTCCAGCACCACAATTCAAAAGCATTGATTCTTAGGCGCTCATCCTTCTTTATGGTTCAAGTCTCACATCCGTACATGCCTCCTGGGAAAACCATAGTTTTGGCGGTATACTGACCTCTGTCAGCAAAGTGATGCTTCTGCTTTTAAATACACTGTTTAGGTTTGTCATAGCTTTCCTTCCAAAGAGCAAGCATCTTTTAAGTTCACAGCTGCAGTCACTGTCCACAGTGATTTTGGAGCCCAAGAAAATAAAATCTGAAACTACTTTCACTTTTTCCTCTTCTATTTGCCATGAAATGATGGGACCAGATGTCATGATCTTCGTTCTTTGAATGTTAAGTTTTAAGCCAGCTTTTTCAGTCTTCTCTTTCGCCCTTATCAGGAAGCTTTATAATTCTCTTCACTTTCTGCCATTAGGGTTGTTTTTCTCTGTATTTTTTTCCTTCCTCCTCCATATCCCTTTCTTCTCCTTCTTTCCCTCATCTTTTGCTTCCTTCTTTCTTTCAAATCTTTCTTTTCACCTTCCTCCAACTCCAGTGACATCCCTAACTTAACCTCTCTTACTCTTTGAAATACATATTTTAATAACTTACCAAAGGTTTGTTTGCTAAAGATCCAACATTTGGCTTTGTTGAACCTTATTCTGTTTTCTATTTCATTCTCCATTTAACTTTTATGTTTTCCTCCATTTATGGTTATCTTTATTTTTTCTTTCTTTTCTACTTTCTTTAGATTTATTTCTATAATCTTTCTAACTTTAGATTGAATAACATTAATTTTGAGGCTTTCTTCTTTTCAAAACCATGCCAGAACAATTTTAACTGCACTCTAAACTGTCAATGTGTGATATTTCCATTTCCTGTCCATTCTAAATATTTTGAAATGTCCATCATAATTTCCTCCTTGACTCATGAATGTCTTAGCAGTATTTTCCTTTGGTTTCCAAGTCTGTAAAACATTTGTAACTATATTTTCTGAACTGTTCCAAGTGAGAGTCACTTCATTGGGTGTAGTTCTGTACATGCGTCACGGGTCAGGTTTGTTGATGGTTGCGCCAGTTGTAAACTATTGTGTGTTCATTCTTGATCCTTGCCTGCTTGTGGTCCTATGGCATTCTTCTCTTAGCATGTTGCATGGTGGTAAGTGGCACTGGTGGAGGCTGGGAGGCACCCTGAAGAAGAAGAGCTCCTCTTTCTGGTTCTGGGGAGTCCCCCCCTGCAGACACCTGCAGTATGCAGTAGCCATGCACCACTTCTCAAGAGGCAGTTTCCCCACCACACACCTCCTCACCTTTCCTCTGATTATAAACTCTTTTCAAGCATGTTTGGTTTATACTGTGCTTTATGTTGGGCTTCCCTGGAGCCTCAGATGGTAAAGAATCCTCCTGCAACCCAGGAAACCTGGGTTCAATCCCTCGGTCAGGAAGATCCTCTGGAGAAGGGAAAGGCTACCCACTCCAGTATTCTTGCCTGGAGAATCCCGAGGACAAAGGAGCCTGGTGGGCTACAGTCCTTGGGGTCACAAAGAGTCAGATACTACTGAGCTACTATCATTTTCACACTTTATGTTACATGCACAAATTGGATAAGTTATTATTGTCATACACAATCAGGCTTTATTTGTATTATTTACATGTTTACCAATGTCATCCATATAAAGTCTTCTAGTTATTCATCATAAATTTGTCTTTATATCTTGTGGCCATTGGGGACCCACCACAGGCATTTTAAAAAGAGTTGACATAATTAGATTTTGTTTTTATTGTTATAAAGCACTGAGGCAGCTAAGGGTATAATAAAGGAAACCAAACTTCCACTTATAAGATAAATAAGTCCTGGGATATAATGCACAGTATGGTGGCTGCGGTTGATAATGTGCTTAGTTGTCCTTAGCCGATCAGTCGTGTCTGACTCTTTGTGACCCCATGGGCTATAGCCCACCAGGCTCCTCTGTCCATGGATTCTCCAGGCAAAAATACTGGAGTGGGTAGCCTTTCCCTTCTCCAGGGGATCTTCCTGACCCAGGGGTTCCACATCACCTGCGTTGGCAAGAAGATTCTTTACCACTGAGCTACCTGGGAAGCCTATAATGAATAATTTGGAAGTTGCTAAGAGAGTAGTTCTGAAAAGTTTTCATCACAAGATAAAAAACGTAATTGTATGCGGTAATGGAGGAGTACAAGGACCTCAAAGAAGTCGGTCTTCAGGTGGACCCTGCAGCTCTGGCTTTAAAAATGTTGTTGCCTTAGCTATTCTGCTTTAAAGTTGTGAAATTTAAACAAAGTAGCTTTTAGGACATCCATTCCCCTTAAAGACAGCTTTTTCTTATGCTTTTTTTTTTCTTCTCTCTTTTTATGTTTTGACCTTCAATATGCTACAGGTTATAAAATACAAGCTTTTCTGTATATTTTATAGCATGTTAATAAAGAAATAATCATCTACATCAGTGAACAAAATGTTTCTGGAGATATTTTTTGAAAATAAATATAAAATGATAGTGATTTTAGACTCATTTGAGTTTCCAAGCGCTGCAAAGAAAACTGTAAAATTCAAAATGAAGAAATCAGATATTCAGATCATCTGACTGTAGTAATTTCTCACCTTTCACTTACTCAGAAAGCTTCCTGTAATTTTAAGTTTTTGCCAAGTACATGTCTTTCAACTACAAACTTTTCACACCTACAATATAATCCAGATGGAGAATTTATGCTTCTTGAATACTGAAGTAGATCTATACCATGTTACACAGTGAAGGCATTCAACACAGCAGTTCGTTTGATATGAGATGGAAAACTTTAACAAAATTATTTCGCTTCTACATACTTTAGTCCTGAAACAAAACTGGCCAGGATCTGAGCTGGTTTATTCTTCTGGGAATTTAGAACATCCCACATTTCTCAATACTGTTTGTAAGGGATACTTTCTTCGAAGATGAAGTATTTTGTTAGTGAAAATCCCTAAAGTTTACCAACTGCAAGAGTGAAAAGATTTATCAATTAGGCAGATCCTAGAGTGTCCAACCCTAGCCCTTGGCTTCTCTGATATCTCAGTCAGTAAAAACTAGCCTGAAATGTAGGAGACCTGGGTTCGATCCCTGTGTCAGGAAGATCCCCCTGGAGAAGGATCTATAGGTTTTCCAGTAGTCATGTATGGATTTGAGAGATGGACCATAAAGAAGGCTGAGTGTTGAAAAACTAATGTTTTTGAACTGTGGTGTTGCAGAAGACCCTTGTGAGCCCTTTGGACTGCAAGGAACTAAAGCAGTCAATCCTAAAGGAAATCAGTCCTGAATATTCATTGGAAGGACTGATGTTGAAGCTGAGGCTCCAATATTTTGGCCACGTGATGCGAAAAACTGACTTATTAGAAAAAGCCCTGATGCTGGGCAAGATTGAAGGCAGGATGGCAGGATGAGAAGGGGATGGCAGAGAATGAGGTGGTTGGATGGCATCACCGACTCACTGGACTTGAGCTTGAGCAAGCCCCAGGAGATGGTGAAAGACAGGGAAACCTGGCATGCTGCAGTCCATGGGGTCGCAAAAAGAGATATGACCAGGGAGCAACTGAAAAACAACAACAAGATATGATTATTTATAGGTTGAAAATCAAGGTTGCAAGTTACATTATTTTTTACAGAATAGATTCCGATGAGAGAGGATACATTTTTTATTTGGTTTGTATTCACATTTTTTGTTTGTAGCGCCTTTCTCATTGATACAATATTGTTTAGTTTTGCTTCCTTCGTGGCTCAGTTGGTAAAGAATCTGCCTACAATGCAGGAGACTGCCTGAAATGCAAGAGACTGCCTGCAATGCAGGAGACCCGGGTTTGATCCCTGAGTCAGGAATATCTCCTGGATAAGGAAATGGCAACCCACTCCAGTTTTCTTGCCTGGAGAATCCCATGGACAGAGGAGCCTGATGGGTTATAGTCCATGGGGTCACAAGAGTCAGACACAATTTAGCAACTCAGCTGCCACCAAATGTATTTGGAAATGGATTTGAAAGACAAAATGAAGTTTAATCAGGTGGTATTTTTAAAAGAAACACAGTTAGAAACAAGTATAAGAGTTCATTTGATTGTTTTCACAATAAGTTGCAAACTACCTTCTGGACAGGATATTGGTGGAATTAATGATGGTTTATGAAGACAGTTCTAGCAGTTGAGTGTAGGATAGATGGTATGGTGTACAATCAGAATTTCCAGTTGTTTCTTCCCAAGGAGTATTCCCTGATTTGGCAAGGAATTCAGCCTTCATACAGAAGGTCTGGCCCTTGAAAGAAACTGAAGGTCTGGTTCTGGGGAAGGCTGTTCTTAAGTTCCCAATGTCAAAGATGCTTGTTGAAATAAACCTAATAACAACTGCTGCTGCTGCTAAGTCGCTTCAGTCGTGTCCGACTCTGTGCGACCCCATAGACAGCAGCCCACCAGGCTCTGCCGTCCCTGGGATTCTCCAGGCAAGGACACCAGAGTGGGTTGCTATTTCCTTCTCCAATGCGTGAAAGTGAAAAGTGAAAGTGAAGTCTTTCAGTCATGTCCTGACTCTTCATGACCCCATGGACTGCAGCCTACCAGGCTCCTCCGCCCATGGGATTTTCCAGGCAAGAGTACTGGAGTAGGTTGCCATTGCCTTCTCCAAATAATAACTAGTCTATGTTAAAAATACTTTAAAATATTTTGAGAAGTATATCCAATGACTTCTGAGAGATCAAAAAGATCAACAGATGGAAATGATGAGAAAAAAAATTAAGAGATAGTATGAATGGCTTTAGAAAATTTAATGCCTGAATAATAGAAATTCTAGAATTACAAAAAAGAATATATAACAAAAAACATATTTTTATAAAAAAATGGTTTTACCAAATTTAATAAAGACTGATGTGCAAGGGTTCAAAAGAATATGTCGGGATTATAGATTTATAGAGAGATAAATAGGTATTCAATATCACTGTTTTATTTTTCTCTGAAAATTTAAATATTCCTTGGCATCCTTCTGAGTTTACTGTATCATACCAGGGCCATTGGGAACACTGTCTGAGAACCATGACCTTACAAGGCTGCAGGGCAAGTGACCTGAATTTAATATCCAGGTTGAGAGGGTGTGTGTGTGTGTGTGTGTGTGTGTGTGTGTGTGTGTGTATTAAAAACAAAAAAACACTACTGCTGCCATTTTACCAGTTGTGAAAAGTTATGTAATAGGTGTTAGATGACACCCAGTGCAGACACATTGAAACTATACAATGATGCCCAGTCTTCACACAAGCAATGTTATGATATCTTTAAGATAATAAACATGTCAGGATGTCAAGAGCCTTCAACAACAGTACATTTCTTTTTGCAGATGTATTTGAGGCAAATCTCAAGTAAATAAGTAAACAAATAGCCTAAGAATAAAGATTGAAACAATCCCCCAAAGCCTAACCACTTAGACATAAAAATCTCCCTTTTAAATAAGTCACTTAGTGGAGATAGCTTTCAAAATTATTTTGAACGTTATTTTGTTCAATGATAAAGTCAAACTCAAATTTCAAGCCTAGAAAGACAGCTGGAATATTTGGAAGTTTATAGACATATGGGGTTCCCAATTTGCTTCTCTATCCAGATGGATAAAGATAGGAGGGTAAAGTTCATACTGAAACAAAGATTGGCCAACTGTAACTCTTGAGCTGAATCTGATCTTATGTTCACTTTGTTAATAAAGTTTTATTGGAACTCAGCCCTGCTCATTCACTTACATATAATCTCTGGCCTTTTTGGGGCTACAACAGCAGAACTGAGTAGTTGCAAGAGAATTACATAGATTGCAAAGCCCCAAATTTATACTATCTGGAACTGTATAAAAATAGTTACCCAACCAAGCACTGAAGATTCTTCAAGGCATCTGCATTAATGACAGTATCAGTGAGTGATAACCTACATGATTTTGTGTTTAGAATGTACCCTGCACTAATATACAGATACAGATATGTCCAAGTCTCTGCAAATTCACTTCAGAAAAGATATTAAAGCCTCATGGTGAAGATATAATAGGAAAGATGAAAAGACCTAAAATTCTGCAGTAAATCCCTACTTCCACCCCACATCTCTGAGCTAAATCACTCCCCTTGAAGCTGGAAATAGACTGGATTACATTTCAACTTCAGTATCAGTATAAACAGAGAAAGTTTCTGGTTCCCTTCCCTAACTGCCATCTTAAGAACTGTCTGGAATTTTCAAGTAGAGTAGATTTGTAGAGGCAAGATTGTACCCCAGAAAAGATTAAGCTAGTTTGAGAAGACATCAGTAGGTGGATAAGAGTAATACTTTTGGAGACTTGATGTGATTGATGTGAGTACTTATAATATTAAAGTTCCCAGCACTAAGGTATTGTGTTTTGGGCACCAAAGTCATGAGGCTGTGAACTGGCTTTAGAAAAATATCGTTGTCATAGAGTGACTCAAGATAAATAGACACTTTCCTGGCCCAAGATTCCTGTTACTATTTCTTGTAACAATTTCCATATAGGGAGAGAGTTCTGCACCAGACGCTGGGAGAAATCTTATCAGAAGAAATCCACATTTAGAATTTATATGACGTGGGTATGACTCTTAAACTACATTAAGTAGACATGAAATAATTATTTTCTTTAACTTAAATTTCCAACTCATAGATGCTATTCCACTAATGACTCAGGTTAGATATCTTATTGGAGGCTGTCTGAGGAGCTGTTGCTTTTGAGGAAATTTTCTCTCTTTTCCCCAAGATTTGACAATGACTTCTGTATCTTAGGTAAGCAAAATGGTTACTTGAGGAGGAAACCTTCTGGATTCTGGTGACCTTCCTGACACTGTGAAACAAAATGTTTAGAAATAATGTCCTGTACTCTTTTCCCCCATGGTTTTTGCATATCCAGCACGTCTATCTTGCTTAAGACCAATAGAAAGTATTTTTTAGGTGGCACAGTGGTAAAGAATCCACCTGCCAATATAGGAGATGCAAGAGATGTGGATTCGATTCCTAGGGTGGGAATATCTTCTGGAGAAGGAAGTGGCAACCCACTCCAGTATTCTTGCCTGGGAAATCCCATGGACAGAGAAGCCTGGTAGGCTATAGTCCATGGAGTCGCATAGAATTGGACATGGCTGAGCAACTGAACACACATACACATATTTTTAAAATATAACCTACGATTAGTGTTCCATGGGTACAGAGTCTTAGATGGAGAAGATGAAAAAGCTTTCAGGAGTGGATGGTGTGATGGTTGCACAACAATGCATGCTGAGCACCCTGGAATTGTATATTGTAAAATGATAAATTTTATGTTATATTTATTGAAATTTTAAAAATTGTCACCTTCAAAATGAAAAATTAATTACTTTCACAGTAAATTATTAGATATATTTACAATACATAGTGTTCTTATGAAATATGCTTTTTCACTTGTTAATAACATTTTATTGAAAATATACATAAAACACATGCTTGTCAATAGCAAAATATTATACATTATAAGCATATACTACAAGAAATATATAGTGGAATCTTCTTTATTCAACTATTTAGACTGTTGTTTTTAAATTAGCTTTATTTTAAAAGTAAATTAGATTTAAGATTTCCCTGGTGATCTATTGGTTAAGACTTTGATAAATTAGTAAAAGGAGGTAAACTATTCCAAATGTATTTCATGAACCAAATCAGATGAGGTCTTTTTAAAAATAATTACAGGACACTCTTGTTCACTGATAAAAATTAAAAAGTGGAAATAAATTTTAACAATTAAAATCTGGCTGTATATGAAGCACATAACCTTTCATGAATAACTTGTTTGTGCCGTAGATTCAAGAATGGGTTAACATCAGGAAGTCATTAATGTATTCTACCACATTTTTAAATTAAAGGATGAAAAACATCAAGTCAACAGATTCTATAAAAATCTGTCATATATTTGTGGTTTCAAAAAATCAAAACAAGTCTAAATTAACTAGAGATTAAGGAAATAGTTCTTAAACTGCTAGCCAGTGCCTACCCAGAAATTCTAGCTAGATGATATTTAAAGTTAAAGCTGAGTTAAAAGTAGAAAAATATTCTGGTTAAAACTGGGATCAAAACATGGATGACTGACACCATCATTTATCTTCAGTATGGTCCTGTATATCTTAACTGGAACAAAAGAAGAAATACAGTAAAACAGAAAACTTGGCAAGAAAGAGAAAACAACGTCTCTCCTTGCAGATGACATAATTTGATGTACAAAACTTAACTGACTAATCAAGTGTTAGCTGCTCAGTTGTGTCTAATTCTTTGTGGCCCTATGGACTATAGCCCACCAGGTTCCTCTGTCCATGGGATTCTCCAAGCAAGAATCCTGGAGTGGGAAGCCACTCCCTTCTCCAGGGAGCTTTCTGACTCAGGGATTGAACTCAGGTCTCCTGCATTACAGGCAAATTGTTTACTCTCTGAGCCACCAGGGACGCTGTGAACGGTAAAGTTAATGTAAGCAATAAGTTGGCCAACTTTACTGGATATATGATTAATATAAAACATGCATATCACTATAGCTCATAAATAAAATTTTATAAAATATTCTTTTATATACAGATGTTAATTTTAAAAACAAAAATCTGGTACTTGGGACCCACTTGATTAAACCAAAGTATACAGTCAACATGAAGAAAAATACGGCATTTTATTGAAACTTATTATTAAAGACCTAATCTTAATATTAAAAAGATGACAATCTTCCTGAAGGTAGTAAGTAACCAGTACAATTCAAACAAAAATCCTGGCAAAAACAATTTTGTATGGTCGAGAAAACTTGTAAGAATATGCATCTCCTAAAATACCATTTATATGTACATATTGTATCCTAGACAAACTCTTACAAATGTACTCAAAGAGATACATATAAGAGTCTTCTTAGCAGAATCGTTGTACAAACAGTAATAATAAATAAAGGAAACTGCAAATAGGTTCATCAAAATGAGACTAAAGTATGACATATTAACACATTAAAGTTGCCTATGACAATGACAGGAAATATAACTTGAGCGCCACACATAGCTATGAATGAATCTTAGTAACAATAGGGATTCCCTGGCGGCTCAATACTCAGCAAGGAAGGGTTGGCAGAAGACCTGCTATTTGATAATGTTCGTATATAATTACAAATACAAACACAAGTTGTAAAAGCTTAAAGAAATGCCTGGGAGTAACAGTTACCAGAGTTAGGATAGAAACTCATGCTGGGGGAGGGAGTGGGGTCAGGCCGAGGAAGGGCTTTCATGCGGTCTGGGGTTGCTGTATGTCCCATGCGGGGTGCTGACTCTTGGTATCTTCAGTATGCCTCAACCCCTTTTGTGATGAAGTAACAATCAGCATATGCTCAGGGCTTCCTGGGTTCTGCTAGTGGTGAAAAACCCTCTTGCCAATGCAGGAGATACAAGAGAGGTGGGTTCAATCCCTGGGTCCGGAAGATCCCCTGGAGAAGGGAATGGCTACCCACTCCAGTATTCCTGCCTGGAGAATCCCATGGACAGCGGAGCCTGGCGGGCTACAGTCCATAGCGTTGCAAGTCAGACACGACTGAAGGGACTTAGCATGCAGCATGCACAGAAGGAAAATTACCCTCACAAACAAAAGGGATACACAGAGGAGGAAAGCAGGAAGAGGACAGAGATCGTTTCTGAACCTTCCTCTCTCAGGCAGGAGGATCAGATTCCTGGCTCAGAGTGACTGGAAAGGGCCCTGGGGGCAGGGCAGTGATGGGAGGTGGGGTAGAGAGCTCGGGCAGATTTCAGTAAGGAAAAGAAAACTCCCCTGCAACCCCCGGGTTTGTTTATTTATCTAGTACTGTGTGTGTGTGTGTGTGTGTGTGTGTGTGTGTGTGTGTGTGTGTGAAGTCACTTCAATCATGTCTGACTCTGTGCGACCCTATGGACTGTGTAGCCCACCAGCCTCCTCTGTCCATGAGATTCTCCAGGCAAGAATACCGGAGGGGGCTGCCATGCCCTCCTTTATGGGATCTTTCTGACCTGGGGATTTAACCTTCATCTCTTAGGTCTGCTTTGGCAGGTGGGTTCTTTACCACCAGCGCCACCTGGGAAACCCATCTAGTACTTAAATTCAGCTAATAATGAATAACCATTAATTAACATAATATTGATGTCATCACCATCATCATTATCATCACTTTGAACATGAAATAATTTTAATGAACTCTGCCGGTGGACTTTATTATCAAGATGGATGAGGAGAAAGAGGAAAAGGAGACATCCTGCTAGAAATACTGGAAGAGAAAACTGAACAGAGATAGAACGTATCTTGGAGAAACAGAGACAGACATACAAAATGTTGTTTCAAGATAAATGGGTATCCTTTTCTTGGGGCAATAGGAGAGATGTCTCAAATGAAACTTAAATCTATGTCCCATGCTAGATATTAAGGTGGATATCTTAAGGTGGAAAGACACACCCTTGCTTTTATGAAGCATATAGCTTAATGAGGCAACTGCCACGTAAAATGCTTAAACATATGTATGCATTTAAGTAGTGATGGCCTGTGGAACTGCCCAGTGACGTAACAAATAACTTTACCCAATCGTCAAGCACCTTAGGAATATACCCAACTCAGGGTGTGTTTCAACCATGAGCGAAGATGCCTAGATGTTTATAGACGGAGCTGAGGAGCAGTGTCACTTGACTAGAGTTCATGTTGTGTGGGTTAGGCATTGGGTGTGGAACGGAGGGATTAGCAATGGAAGAGACTGCAGCATGAACTGAAGTCTGGTAACAAAGGACCTTCTTACTTACTTTGGATTTTTGGCAATGAGAAAGCTGAGACACAAACCGGTCACAGTTAGGGGTGGGGTGGGGGAAAATGATTCAAATGGTAATTTCCAGGATGACTTAGAGAGTGAACACGGGGGATGAGACTGGTCGGGAGGACATTTAACTGAGAAGCTCATGGAGTTATGCAGACCTGACTCCTGAGAGTGAGGATAGAGCTGGCTTGTGTGTGAGGAGACATGAGACATTTCAGAGGCACGGGGAACTGTAGGATTTGAAGAAAGGTCTATGCAGAGAGAAGGTGGTTTTCAGATTTTCCTTGAACATCTGGGAGGATGGTTGGTAGGGCACAAATGACAAGAAAATGGGTTTTACAAATAAGAAAACTGAGGCTCATAGTTGCTGTTGCTCAACCGTGTTCAACTCTTGGTGCGACCCAATGGACTGTAGGCCTCCAAGCCCCTCTGTCCATGGGATTTCCCAGGCAAGAGTACGGACGTGAGCTGCCATTTCCTTTCTCCAGGGGATCTTCCCACCCAGGAATCAAACCCACATCTCCTGAAAGTCTCCTACAGGATAACATACAAATAATATAAATTATTTACAACTTAACTTATTACTGAATAAGCTTTTAATCTCTTGGTTATGTTACCATCATTTGTCATTGTGAGAAAACATCCACATTTTATAAACTTTTTTTTCAACTTAGAGGGGTTACTATCTTAGATCTTTAATCTTTCATTTGGAAGTCTGTCATTTTTGAAAAGATAAAGAGCCTTCCACCTCGGTGAAGAGATGCTTTCTCTTTGGTGGCCTGGCTATGAAGGATACATGGCATTTATTATCAGTTGGTGAAAGAAAAGTTCTGAAAAACAGCAGGAAAGATCAGTGATAAATCTAAATATCTTTCCACCACATTTTTGGACTGTTTTTCTTTAGTTTTTCTTTTTTTTTTTTTCATTTGCCCTGCAGTCAGCAAAGCAAAAATTATTTCTAAGACCATTAAAACGTTCTTCACACTTCAAGTGCAAATGCTTATTTGTTCTTGATGTTTCTCTGAACAGAACAATTGTCTGAAAATAATGTCTGGCATGTCTTTTCAGAGAAAGGTTAAAAGAGAATAGACTCAAAGTACAGACACACAAAATTCCACTCATCGCATTCCTCACTTTGGAAAACAGTTTTAAGTGCTTGAATTGCTTATAAAAATTGTATGGCAACGACAGATTCCTTTTAACGCATCTCGCTTCTTAAAGTTTGTTTAATCAGTGTAGTACTACTGAACGATGGTTTCTTTCCCTGAAAACACCAATGAGAAATGTCATCTTGCAGAACAAACTTCTTTAGCTTTTGAGTTTTTTATTCTTCAGTAACTATCATGCTTTTTGGTAGAAGTCACAAATGATTTTTTTTTCTATTACACCTGAAAAGTTGCATCTGCATTAAGCTACACTTCTCCCCATTTTCCAGGAAGCTTAGTCTAGTTATAGTAATGAATTACTAAATACCAAAGAGCTTTCTCCATTCTCTTTAATGCCTAAAGGTGCATTTAGAGGCATTCAGTATTTTTAATTTCATTACCAACAGCCAGGCTCTAGTGGACAAGATTAAGGGCTGGCCGTAGCTCAGCGGTTCCTTTGATTTCATCATGACAAGATTAAAAAGATGGAGAAGATGTAGCTTATAAACATTTATTTCAATTCATTTAAAATGAAAGAGGATGGCACACACCAGCCTGAGTATGGTAATTAATTGCTAAAATAAAGCATGAGCAAATAGAAGAGTGTATGCTAAAATGTCTTACTTTTTAATGATTTTTGAACTTTTAAAATTTTAAAATAGCATTTATTAAATGTACTTTTGAAAAGATCTAAAGACATTTTGCCATCTTCTTCTTATTGAAAAGTCCACCTGTAGTTATAAAAGATATATGTCATTAGACGTTCTGTTTCCTTCAGACCAAAATTCTTTATATAGCTAGGAGATGTCATTAATACTAGTGGTTCTAGCTCTTAAAATATATGAAATATCTCTAATCTGAAAAAACTATTTTTAATACATTTATATATTTTTATTTTGCAACAAAAATAAACAGATTTAGTCTTCTCAAATGCATGATAATCTCAAACTCATCTCAATAAATTGGACCATAAACCTTAAAAATCTTTATCTTTCTGGCTTACTTCACTCTGTATAATGGGCTCCAGTTTCATCCATCTCATTAGAACTGATTCAAATGAATTTTTTTAACAGCTGAGTAATATTCCATGGTGTATGTGTACCACAGCTTCCTCATCCATTTAACACATATATATGGAATTTAGAAAGATGGTAATGATAACCTTAAATGCAAAACAGAAAAAGAGACACAGATGTACAAAACAGACTTTTGGACTCTGTGGGAGAAGGTGAGGGTGGGATGTTCCGAGAGAACAGCATGTATATTATCTATAGTGAAACAGATCACCAGCCCAGGTTGGATGCATGAGACAAGTGCTCGGGCCTGGTGCACTGGGAAGACCCAGAGGAATCGGGTGGAGAGGTAGGTGGGAGGGGGGATCAGGATAGGGAATACATGTAACTCCGTGGCTGATTCATGTCAATGTATGACAAAACCCACTACAATACTGCAAAGTAATTAGCCTCTAGCTAATAAAAATAAATTTGTCTATTCTTTTCTACTTGTTTTCTCAGAAGCACCCCTAGAAAATTTTCTTCTACATTTTCTGGATTGGAATCAGTCTCATGTATCCTTAGGCAAAAAGGAGGCTAAGACAGTAAGCATCTGCTGGTAAGCCCCTAATTTTGTGAGAAGTACAACATTAAGAAGAATTTAGGAATGGACTTGGTTACCAGTTTTATGTCTACCACTTCTATTATTCTGAAATTATCTTCAGGGTTAGTTTAACAACCTTATGAAGAATTAAGTCTCATACTCTCAAAATATATGCAGAAAAATTATTCCCAAAGACCACAGATTTTCATTTTATCTTTTCTATTCTTTATTCTTTTAATCTGTGTCTATTGCTGCTAAATGGGAATAGAAAAGAGATGAATAATTAAATTGTGTGATGTGATAGCGGAAAGAATGTTGTAGTTTTGGCACTCACAGCTGAGATGCTCTTATACAAGAGTAAAATAGCCAATACAAATGATTGTTTCTGCCCTTTGCTAAAATTAGATCACATATATTTCTCTAACTTGTGGAACCCCTAGTGAAGAGAATTAAATTTTGTAAGGATTAACTACTTTTAATAGTGTTTAAAATACTTACCCATATATTGCTCTTTGGAAGGAAAGCTATGACAAACCTTGACGGTGTATTAAAAAGCAGGGACATCACTGACAACAGTCCACACAGTCAAAGCTATGGTTTTTTCAGTAGTCATGTATGGATATGAGAGTTGGACCGTAAAGACGGCTGAGCACTGACAAACTGATGCTTTCAAAGTGTGGTGTTGGAGAAGACTCTTGAGAGTCCCTTGGACTGCAAGGAGATCCAACCAGTCCATCCTGAAGGAGATCAGTCCTGGGTGTTCATTGGAAGGACTGATGCTGAAGCTGAAACTCCAATACTTTGGCCACCTGATGTGAAAAGCTGATTCACTGGAAAAGGCCCAGATGCTGGGAAAGATTGAGGACAGGAGGAGAAGGGGACGACGGAGGATGAGATAGTTGGATGGCATCACCCTCTCAATGGTCTTTAGTTTGAGCACGACCTGGGAGATGGTGAAGGACAGGGAAGTCTGGTGTGCTGCAGGCCATGGGGTTGCAAAGAGTCAGACACGACTAAGCGACTGAACAACAGCAAAGGTGAAAGATAAAGAATGGATTTTTTGTGAGATTAAAGTAAATAGCATAGAAGAGTCTGGTGTGATTCCCCAAAACCTAACATACAAGAAAATGTGTGCTATTGTATGTTCTATATAATGATTAAATTTGAGGTGTAGGAGTGATTATGTAGCTGGGACAACCACGTAAAAGGCAGCTTTTGTGTGCTGACAAGCAAAAGAGTGTCATAACCATCGGCAGAGCTCTCATCCTTCTATTATACTTTAAAAGAGGCTCCAATTTTCAACAAAAATAAAATAAATAGAACTATAACATGAAAATGCATTAAACCCTTTCGCCATACACACTGGCTGTTTAATATATGGCATATATCCTCCTGTGAGTTACCCTGTGAATACGAGGCAAAGAGTAAGGCACTGAGGAGTGTGAAAGAAATTTCTGCACCTCACATTTAAAAACAAATTTCACAAAAAACCCGAAATGGAATCTTTCCAAGGTGACAAATTGTGAGATGCTTTTTTTAGCAAGTAAGAGCCATTTTCTTTTACTCCTGAGACTTTCCTGAAGTGCTTACACATCATTTTGTGGTTTGGGACAAATAATGTGCCAAATGTTTGAGAAATATCGCTGTCACACATCCTTTAGAGTTATTAATTCCTCTCTTCAAAGCTGGAGGTCTTGGGAACAGGGATATCTTCACAAATTCCTCTCTTGGCTCCTCTGGGTTACTCTGAGCTCTGACCACCTCTATTTCCTTCAGTATTTCTATTGGGCTTTAAGACATCATTAAATGCATGTTCGTGTGCATGATACGTACACATGCCGCAATCATTCACAGAACGTACATTTTTATCACGTATACAGAATTCAAAATCCATCTTCAACGCAAGTTGGTTTGATTTCTTTATAAAATAGTTAGGCTTTCTACTGGTTTTTGTGCTTTTACAATTTATAGCCTCACAGCTTTCAGGCAAAATAAAGATACATAGGAATGTTTTTTAATCCTAGAAGGGGAAAAAATAGTATTTTATTATATTTATGGTCTTTCTTCTAATGTGGGCATTTTCTTATTTACAGGATATTTTAGAATTACTGTTTAACATTGTTATGATTTAGAATAGTCTGTTTATAGGACAGTTATATATGTCCATGTAAATATTTAGGTCTCTGCATTAGAATTATGGAGAAATGTTTGTCTTTGAACCTATTTTGAGGCATTTGCATTATCATAGTTTATTTTCTTAAAAAAAAAAACAACAACAGCTAACAATAGGGCTTTTGTTTGCTCTTGATATTAACAAATAAAATTAAAAGTTTTTGAAAACTAGCAAGTCATAAATATCTCTCATTTCCTAAATCTAAACATTTAAAAACTTATTTACATTATTTTTCAAAATGTGTAAGTTCTCAAACTAATAGCATATATACTATTTTATGCTTACAGCTCTATGCCACAAAGTACTTACACTCTGGATGGGTTAAACATCCTACTATATCTTAAAATTTCTCATATGATCTGGTCAAAAAGGCTGAAAGTAATGATAATGAATAATGACCATAACAAGTTTCTGATCCCTGGGCCCTGAATAAATCTATGCCATGTTATTTCAGGTATTTCTGACTATGATTCTATATGAATCGAAATTTAAATTTATTTTATTTATATTTAACTTAACATTTCTATCCTGTTTTATGCTTCAAATGTAATTGAAGATAATTTTAACATCTTATTTTTTAATTATCAAGAAAAATTCTAATCCTAGAAATGGCACTTCTCTTTATTAAACTTTCCCAAATCAAAGCATCAAAACCTCCTATTCATATTGAAATTAATGCCACAATACCATGGAGATACAAAGTGAAGGCATGGATATCATGATGCAAATTACTAAGATCAAATCATAATTTCCATCTGTTCTTTGAAAGAGGGAGGGCTTCCCAGGAGGTGCTAGTGGTAAAGAACCTGCCTGCCAATGCAGGAGAAGAGATGCAGGTTTGATCCCTGGGTCCGAAATATCCCCAGAGGAGGGCATGGCAACCACTCAAGTTCTTGCCTAGAGAATCCCCTGGACAGAAGAGCCAGGCATAGGGTTGCAAAGAGTTGGACATGACTGAAGCAACTTAGCACTTGAAAGAAGGAAGAACCCTTAGTAGGTGATAGGAGAAGGGCACGTATGCGTTATGTACCAAGTCGGAAATTCACTAACTACAGGGAGCCATTCATCACACCAGCTTCCCTCTGCCAGCAGTGGGAGGTTGACATGTGATCTTGTTTCCAGCTTGTCCCACTGAGACCTTCCTATGAGGTTCCAAAAGACAAACAGTGGGAAAAGCTTATGAATGGCAAGTGACACTGTCAACTTGTTAGATTACTGTCGGTATCTATTTGACGGTGTAGAGGCTCCTGTTAATCAGCCCTGGGGGTACACATAAATAATTCCTGTATGTTTTCAAGCACAAGCTCCTTCAGAGAGCACTGTGTGCCATGTTGTCAGGAGGACTCTAGGGGCCTTTGGTCAAAATAATTCTTGTTAAAGGCAATTCACAAAGCTTCAGGGATGTCCCACCATTCCGTGCTCTTGAGAAAGTTTTGTTGGGGAGTTTTTGAAGGACACGGTTGCTGTGAGAGACCTTAATTGTGAACTTCCTCTAATCAGGCAGTTCTGAGGAAAAATGATGTTTGGTTGTTTACAAGTGTACACAAAACAGTAAAAACAAAATAATAGCAACACAATGAACAAACAAAAAGCAGCCCAGGGAACCATGAGTGTCTCTTCAGTTTATGTTTCAGAGAAGCCGGTGCAAAAACGGAATACACAACATAAACAAGTATTAGTGTGTAGGATGCCATAAATAAATAAGATGGTTTAACAGAAAAAGAGGAAAACAGAATACTCCCTGCTGCAGAAGACGGGAAATTTTGGTTACTATCAAGATAGTACCTACTTTGAGCTATTTTTATCTTTACATATTGAAAAAAAAAACCCAAAACAACAAAAAACTTGTTTAAAAGGATTCACATTTGAAGTAGTGCTTTCTAAAGTTCACTACCAAAATGATATAATTTTACTTATTAAATTTTTAGAAGAGCTCTGAGGTGCCCAGAGTGAACTCACAGTAGGTATATCATAAATATATGTAGGACTCAGAGAGGAAAAAAGAAGGGTAGTTTTTTCTAGTTCGATCTCTGAAAATGAGATCCACGGTGGGTTGTCATGTCTCAACAATTTCTGAAGTGAGAAAGTGAGAGTATGTTCCTTTGGGCTGTGCTTAGCAAAACCTGAATAAAATTCAAAGTTTGTAGATGAAATTGCCTCCCATTATTATTAACACATATTTACTGGCTGCTTCTTCCATGTGAGATTTTGTAAGACGTTAACGATATAAAATGGGTGCCACACAGCCCCTAAAAGAATGCACAATTTAGTAAAGACCTAAAAAAAAAGTTATAGTTAATACAGATTTGAGGGCTAGGCCATTGACACTAATTACGCCAACCTGTGGTTTTAGGCTACACCATTCTCTAGGCATTTTCTAAAATCTCTATTTCAACCTCTTTAATGCCACGGAGCCAGGAAACACCCGAGTTAGTGTCAGAGACAAGACATATCCACATTGTCCTTTTTAAAAAATATAGTCCAGAATCCCTGCTACAAAAGATTAAAACTCAGACCAGAATTGAAATGGAGGAGATAATGGAAGCTACTGTTTTTTTGGGATTCAAAAGGGAGCCAACTGAAGGGAGAAGCTATAGGGTCTGTGAGGTACAAAGAAGGTCACTGCGTGTGCTTAGGTTTTCCATTGTTGGCTGGACCCCAGGCAAGTCCGGGTATATTAAATGGGAAGATGCGATGCATCTGGCAGGGGCCTAGCCTACGCTCCCCTCAGCATGCATGCGCGCGCACTACTCACGCGTTCAACGTGCCTCCAAGCCCTGGAAAGGGGAAGGGTGCGGAAAGAGGAGAGGTGCGTGGTCAGGGAGCAACCCCATGTGCAGGTGAAACATCTCTGAAAAACTCCGTCAGAAGCAGCAAATGACCTTCTCACGTGGAGATGGAAAGAGGGGTGTGGTCCAGACACTGTTGAGGCGTCCCTAGTCACAGCGTCCATACACTGCGAGCCAGAAGCACAGTTCTATGGGCTCTTCACTGATGTATCCTCAGGCCCCAGAATGCTGCTTAGGCCACAGTAAGTAGATGCTTAAAACATGTTTGTGGAATTAATGAATGTATGCATGGGGTTGTTACTTTGTGTGCCTGCTGAAACATGGCCTTGATAAAGAATATCCTCCCCTCCTAAGAACTGACTTTAATTTCTTGAAGACTTCGACTATAGTGGCATCTCAGTATTGAATATGCTTTCCTCTTTATTAAAGATGATCTTTGTTTTAAATCTACTAGCCCGAAGATTTTTAAATGTATTTATTAAATTCTGAAAATATCCATGTGCTATTTCTATCAAAATTCTGCACCAGGGAAGCCCATTTCTTTCTACCGAAATTCCAAGTAGAGAAAAGTCTGTAAATGGAATGTATACATACATTTCCTTTTTAAGAACTGATTTCTACTGTGACCTGTTCTTTTGTTTGTTTGTTTGTTTTTCTTTTGCTTGCGTGCGTGTGTGCTCAGTTGGTCGGTCTTGCCTGATTCTTTGTGACTGTATGGACTCCTCCAGGATCCTCAGTCCATGGGATTTTCCAGGCAAGAGTACTGGAGTGGGTTGCCATTTCCTTCTCCATTTCTTTTGCTTACTTTGGGTTTAACTTAATTCTGTCTTGATTTCTGAAATGGGAAGCTGAGGCCATTTATCTGAGATATTTCTTCATTCCTAATATTGTTCTTTAGTCTTGATAGAACTAATATTTCTACTGAGATGAGTTTAAAATATGGTGATTATCCTGGTTTATCTCGGAGGCTTATGTTAATCACATGAGCTCTTAAAAGTGGAAGAAGGAGGCAGATGAACAGATCACAGACATGAAACATGAGATAAACTCAATGAATCACCTCTGGATTTGAAGATAGAGGAAGGGACCTTGAACCAAGAAATGAGGGCAGTTTCTAGCATCTGGAAAAGGCAAAGAAACAGATTTTCCTCGAAAACCTCCAGAAGGAAAGCAGTCCTTCCAACACCTTGATATTAACCCTGTATTGGACCTCAGGCCTACAGTACTGAAGATAGCAAATGTGTTTAGCAAGCCACTGAGTTTGCAATACTTTGTTACAAAAGTAATAGAAAGCTAATGAGAATTATCACTCATCAGTTCACTAATCTTTTCTTCCACCATGTTTAATCTGTATCAATGTCATCAGTGTGTTTTTCCTCCCTGACATTGTAATTCTTAGCTCAGAAACTCAATTTGGATCTTTTTATATCTCCTTGACTCTTAAATGTTTGTTCTTTCCTCTATCTGCTTGAACATATGGGATACAGTAGTAGAAATTGTTTTCATATTCTTGTCTGCTAATTCTATTATCTCTGTTATTTCTGGATCTGTTTCAATGGATGGAGTTTTATCCTCATTATGGGTAATATTTTCCTACATTTTTATTTGCCTTGTAATTTTTGACTGGCTGATGGACACAGTGGATGTACCGTGGTCCTGTATGTATTTTTATAGCTCCAGGACTTTAGAATCTGCTACCAGGCAAGGGTTTAGTCACTTGGAGATCTTTCTTCGAGGCTTTGCTAGAGGGAACATGTCTTCCTGAGCCAAGACCCTTTTACAGCATTTGCACTGATGCCCTCTGACTTCTGTTTGTTACTGTGTCTTTGGGGTGCAGGCACAGTTTCTTGCCCTTTTGGAACTCCAGAAGCAGTTCCATTCAATCCTTCAGGTATTTTCCCCCCAGGTCTCTGGTAGATTTCTCGCAGGCGCGCACTGATCCGTAGGACGGCAGAATTCGTGCGAGCGCCCCCTGCAGGTCTGTGGAGTTCCTTCCCAGGCATCTGTCCCCGTCTCTGAGATGCTGAGACCTACATCCGTCCTGACGTTGTCGGACCTCCAGTTTTGACCCCTCAGCTCCTGGCTCTGACTGCGTCTCTCTTCCCTGTTCTGTGACCCGGAAACTTTCTCCAGGCGGTAGGTGGGAGTAGTCTTCCAGCTCTTCTTGTTCACTTCCAACTTCCCATTTCTTAAAAGTCACTGCCTTGCTCAGCACCCAGTGTTTCGAGGGATTTCTTTCTTTTTTTTTTTTTTTATATATTTTGTTGTAATATTTAATTGTTTCAAGTGAGAGGATAAATCTATCCTGTTATCCCATTTTGATTGGGAGCAGAAGTCTCACTTGAAATTCTGGTCTGCGTTTTCTTAGTCTCTTCCTACATATTTATGTGCTCTGTGAGCGCTTAGTTGTTCAGCCGTGCCTGCCTCCGTGTGACCCCACGGACCGCAGCCCCCCAGGCCCCTCTGTCCGTGGGATTCTCCAGGCAAGAACACTGGAGCAGGGTGCCATGCCCTCCTCCAGGGGATCTTCCCCACCCAGAGGTCAAACTTGTCTTTTGCATCTCCTGCATCGGCAGGCAGATTCTTTACCACTGTGCCACTTATGAAGCCCCCCTACATTTTTATAGTTTTATATATATATATATATAGTATATATATTTCAGATTGTTCTTTACATATATATAGTGAGCAAATTTCTTCTCTTTCAAAAACATGTCATGTTATTCTATGTTTTGATGATGACTGTCTCTGTATATAGTCCTTTTTGCACATCTCTGATTTTTCTCAAGGTGAATTATGACTATAAAGTTAATATTTTAATGTAACTGATACATGTGGTCAAATTAGCTACACTGACAAATAATATGTTTTTTTCTTTTTCAGGTCAACTGTTAAAATTAGGGTTTAAAAAATATTCTCTGAGAAAACAATTAACTTCAGGTTAAATCTGAATCTTTATAAAACATTCCTGAGACAGAAATGAACAATGATATGTTTGTGTAGTTCATTGTGAATTGTCTGTTTTTTCCTTGCTTGTTTTCTTCTTAGCTGAATCATCCTTTTCTGGATGGTTTGTCAAATCTCTTTTTATTTGAAACATAATATATGCAATATTTTTAAAAATTATATACCCTATTTGATATTATTTTTTTGCATTTTAAGCAAATATTTATTATTTATGTTGTTAACTCTATCAACTTTCTCTACATGAAAGCCTTTGCTCAGAATAACACTTTGATATTTTCCATCAGATAAGTAGATATGTGTTATTTTTATTTTATATTTTTATATATCTTTAATTGTATTTTTATACTTGCTGCTATCATTCACTGAAATTGGTTTCTTGACATATAGTGTAGGATGAAAATCTAATTTTATTTTTTTCTATGTGGTTAATCAACTCTCCCCATAGATTTAACGCATTGAGTTACGTTCATGTGTGTCTAATTTGAGCAACTAGGCAAG
Organism: Odocoileus virginianus; assembly: GCF_023699985.2. NCBI lineage: Eukaryota > Metazoa > Chordata > Mammalia > Artiodactyla > Cervidae > Odocoileus > Odocoileus virginianus. Next base: position 30,923,721 of record NC_069681.1, on the reverse strand, counting down.
CCTATTTATAATTTATCCAAATTGCATGATACCAATATAAAAAATAAATTCTAAATAGGCAAAATAGTATTTAGCACGTGTAGAGGAGAGCAAGCAGACTTCCTCAGTTCGTGTAAGCTGCATTGCTATATTTATGCATTACACTAACACATCATATAAAATATAAGCCGTGCAGTCAAGAACTTTGTATGGCTGTTTGTGACTGGAAATAGAGTGCCATTGTTTTCTTTATAATCTCTTAGGATGAGTGCCTTTGCTATTCCTTGGACCCATGTCATCTCTGTAACTATAAACAGGTGCCTGTGGGCATCGAGAGATGAGTTCAGTTAGCAGGGTGAGGCTTGGATTCAGTTGGATAAAGGCAGTCCTGCAGATCAGTGGGGCTTGGAGATGTGCCAGCAAGACATTTCAGACAGTCACTGTCATTACTTATTATTATCTCAGCACTCTCCAGACTGCCTCAGGGGTGCAGACAAAGTACCACATGTGTGTAGGGGGGTGTAACCAGGAAGGGAGCGGTGATTCCAGGGGAGGAAGATGGGGGATTAAACCAGTTAGTGGAGTAGCAATGGAGAGGGAGAGAGATGGGGACGCTGCTGCTGCTGCTGCTAAGTCTCTTCAGTCGTGTCTGACTCTCTGCGACCCCGTAGACCAGCCCACCAGGCTCCCCCATCCCTGGGATTCTCCAGGCAAGTACACTGGAGTGGGTTGCCATTTCCTTCTCCGAGATGGGGATGTTGGAGGCTTCACAGAAGGCTGGAAGGCTTCTCCTTCTCCAATCCTTTCTCATGAAAGTGAGAAGTGAAAGTGAAGTCGCTCAGCTGTGTCCGACTCTCAGCGACCGCATGGACTGCAGCCCACCAGGCTCCTCCGTCCATGGGATTCTCCGGGCAAGAGCACTGGAGTGGGTTGCCATCACCTTCTCCGAGATGGGGATGTTGGAGGCTTCACAGAAGGCTGGAAGGCTTCCGTGGTGGCTCAGTGGTAAAGAACCTGCCTGCAATTCAGGAGACGCAGGTTCCATCCCTGGGTCTGGAAGATCCCCTGGAGAAAGAAATGGCAACCCACTCCTGTATTCTTGCTTGGGAAATCCCATGGCAGAGGAGCCTGGTGGGCTACAGTCCATGGGGTTGCAAGAGAGTTGGACACGACTTAGTGACTAAACAACACCAACAAAAGAGAGCTGGGAACCCTGTCACGTAGGCTGGAACCCGGCCACATGCCCTGGAAGTCTCTGCAGAGACTGAAAAACAGGTCATTAACAGCTACTTCCCCCCCACTGGGCTCGCTAAGTAGGTAACGCTGCCACTGACTGAGACAGGGGGCGTAGGAGATGGGGAGATTTGGGGATAAGGTGAGGGCGGTGTGAGTTTAGATTCTTGAATTCAAAGCTGAAAAATGTTTATTTTCTTCTGGTAAGACAAGTGCCCACTTGATACCCATATCTCCCTATTCATATAAAATGTGAATACAGTTCCCAGTTCAGTTTTCCTTATGATTTGAGATCTTTCAAAAGGTCTTTTCCACAAGGATCAACTGTTTTCATCAATAAGTGTTAAAGAGGAAAAATGTGATAATCCACATCAGTGCTTCTTCCCTTTTGGTTTAAGAGAAAATGAATGAAATAAGGCCTATTTCCTGCAGAATAGCAAGGCACTTACTCTTGGAGGCACTGGAAATGCTTACAGTCGTGGACCTTGAGGCCTGAATGGGCTGCAGAGATCATCTAGTTCAAATATTTATTTTAGAGATGATGACATCTGTGAGAAAATCCAGGAACTAGGACATCAAAGAGCTGGATTTTATTCATCTGTTCTCAATTCATTTTAAATAACATGATGCATATATGTTGTAATCGTTCTGTTTATTTGGCCCAAGTATCCCCACTTCCTGCAATCAGGCTCTTCTCAGACATCAGACCCCACTTCTTGCTCTGGGCTTCGGTTGAGAGTTTCTATTCCCTGTAATATCTGGCTTCTCCCATCCCTCTTAACACAGAGATTAGGAAACTTCTCTGTAAGGGAAGGTCGTAGATGTGTTTGCTTTGCATCCTATGTGGTCTTGTTCCCCAGCTCTGCCGTGTGGTGCCTGTTGGCTGTGTTAGTCATTGTCGTGTCCAGCTCTTTGTGACGCAGTGGACTGTAGTCCCCAGGCTCCGCTGTGCATGGGGATTCTCTAGGCAAGAATGCTGGAGTGGGTTGCCATTACCTTATCTAGGGGATCTTCCTGACCCAGGGATTGAACCCGCTTCCTTTATCTTGCAGGCAGATTTTTTACCATCTCAGCCACCAGGGAAGACTTGTGGGTCTGTAACCGTGCATAAAATGAATGAGCTGGAGTCTAGTATTTACAAAGACAGAAGCAGGGTGCATTTGATCTCTTTGGTCCGTGCAGTAACTCACCAGAGATAACACAGCGCTACAGTGTTTTCATGATCATTTCTTCTTCTTTAAACCCCCTCTGCTCTGATCACACGGACATCAACGTGACCTTACTTGCTGTTGCGTGCCAGCCGCTTCTGAGAGCCTGTCCACAAACATCACACCACTCTGGTGTGTTCTCAAGCAGAGGGACAGTGCCCTTGGCCCCGACCGCCACTCTCTTCTCCACTGGGCAACTTTTCTGTGGCCAAATAGCTATTTTTTTAAGGTCCTCTGTATGTTGAGTAAGGAAGGGAGAGTAGTTGGAAATACTGAGGATCTCAGAGCGTGGAAATAATTCCTTGCTATGCTGTCTGTCTAGAAACTACTGATTGACTGTATGTGTGCATGTACGCGTGCATGCGTGTATACTCAAGTTATGTCTCACTCTTTGTGACCCTATGGACTGTAGCCTGCCAGGCCCCTCTGTCCATGGGATTTCCCAGGCAAAAATACTGGAGGAGATGGCCTTGTCCTCCTCCAGAGGATCTTCCCGACCCAGGAGAGGACCCCACGCCTCCTGCTTCTCCATCATTGGCAGTTGGATTCTTGACCGCTGCGCCACCTTGTGGATCTCTATCCACACAGCCTGGTGCAACCTCTGAAGTTACAGCTCACCCCAAAGCTTGGACCAGTGTTCTGGGTCCCCATCACACCCTTCTGCCATTTGCCAAACCCCTGAATGTAATGGTGCTGTTTTTTAGCAGGCAAGGGCTGACTTTCTTGGAGCTGTTGTTTTAGAGAACCTCTATCATTTTCCCCATTGTCTCTGTCTTTGCTTTCACCACTCCAACTGCCTGTTCCAGAGCTACCAGATATCCAAACGCTACTCTGATTACAGGACTTTCTTGAATCGTTCTCATCCTATGAAACTTGGTCGTCGTGTTAACATTGGCTTGACGATATCTTTCATACAGTTGACCAAAGGTTTTTTGCCTGTTTTCTCTTATTTCCAGCTCTCTAGCAACCTGAAAACCCAGGGGTAATTATTTCCCTCATTTTGTAGTTGGAGAAAATGAGATACAGAAAGACCAAGTGACTTGGTCAGTGTTATCCTGAGTTAATCCTACAGTTGCAGTGAAATTCAAGTGCTTTAATTTTTTTTTTTAATTTAGAATTCCTCCCAATGTGCGTGTGGTCTTGTTTAAGGCACAAATTATTTATTGATAGAAGAACTGCATTAATTCAACCTATGAAGGGAATAACAGGGACATATAATAAGTAGTATTATTTGCATATACCTGTATTAGAGATTATATAGAGAAAATTAAAAGTCCTCTCTTCAATAAATACTTAGATAGAAACTAAGGTCTAAAGTCTTATCATGCATGTGTGCGTGCTAAGTCACTTCAGTTGTGTTTGACTCTCTGAGACTCTGCCTCCAAGAGTTCCTCCGTCCATGGGATTCTCCAGGCAAGAATACTGAAGTGGGTTGGCACACCCTCCTCCAGGCAATCTTCCTGACCCAGGGATCAAACCCGAGTCTCTTACATCTCCTGCTTTGGCAGGCGGGTACTTTTCCACTAGAGCCACCTGGAAAGCCCGGAACATCTTGTAGAGAATCCGCCTGCCAGTGCAGAAGATGCGGGAGAAGTGGCTTTGATCCCTGGGTCAGCAAGGTTTCCCTGAAAGAGGATACGGCACCCACTCCAGTACTCTTGCCTGGGAAATAGCACGGACAGAGGAGCCTGGCGGGCTCCAGGCCATGGGGCGGCAAAGAGTTGGACACGACTAAGCATGCATGCAAATACGGTTATATTTTCCTGTTCTTACACCGTTCTTTGACTTTGCCCATTAGGTTTATTGTTTATTTTCATAAATATGTTTGTTTCCTTTTCTAGATTGAATTTCTTGTGGGCAAGCTTTGTGTCTTTTGGTTATTTAGAACACATAAGTTAGTGTCTGAGACATGGTCCAACTTTATATTTATTGAAAGAAATAATGTTTATTTTTAATCTCTTAAATGTGTGTCTTATGCATAGGCCCTCACCTCTAGTAGGTGATAATTTAGTTGAGAGACTATCCACATACTGCAGAAAACTCAGATTTCATTACATGTGTTATATAAGCAAATATGGGGAAAATAGTAAGAAAAATAGGCTGTTTATTGTAGAAAATAGAAGCTGAAGAAAAGCAGAGATAATGTGGATTAAACGGTCAGAAATATTTTCATGTGGGAGGTAAGAGGAAAATAGGTTAATAGGAGGGGATTTAATTTCCTGTAGTTCTGAGTTTGCTGATAAGTTTTAAAATATAAATGTGCATTTATTTTCATCAATGATTTTTACTGTATTTGAGATGATTATGTTTTCTTTCTTTATTCTGTTAATAGGAGCAAAATTATTTGGTTGTCATCGAGTTCCCTTTTAATATGTCATTAGATTTTTCTTTGCCAGTATTATATTTAGGGTTTATATCTTTAACTACTGAGAAAAATTGCCCTGCACTTTTCTCTCTTTGTAGTGATCTTGGTGAATTTGGGTTATCAAGTTTATATTGGCCTCATGAAATGAGGTGGTAAGTGTCTCATTTTCTGTATTATTTTCTAGAAGGGTTTCATGCAAGATTGAATTATTACTTCCTTGAATGCCATGATGAATTTCTCAGGAAAAGCAACCGGGCCTGAAATATTTTTATATGAAGTTTTTAATGAAAGGTATTAATTTTAAATTGATTTAGGATTAGAATTCTAGTATTGTTTTAGTTTTTGTAAATTTTGTTTGTGAAGAAATTTTATTTTGTCTAAATTATCAAATGTATTGACATAAATTTCATTTATTCTTTTTTATATATTGAATATTTTATGTATTAATGTCTGTGCTGACTTTTTCATTTGTATTCCTTGAATTTATTTTCCTTAAATATTGTTATTATTTTATAAACTTTATTATTGTTTTAGGAAACCATAATTTGCATGTTTAACATTTTTCTATTTAAACCTTGTTTCCTATTTCATTGATTTCTGTTCTTTTATTGAGTATTTTATACATCCAGTAGTACTCTATTTTAGTATAGGGAAATTTAAAGGGGCCAGTGGATCAATATGATCTTGATAGGCAAAAACCAACCCAGTCAATCCTTTAGGCAGTCAACCCTTAATAATAATTAGGAGGACTGATGCTGAAGCTGAAGCTCCAATGCTTTGGCCACTTGACAAGAAGAGCCTACTCATTGGAAAAGACCTTGATGCTGGGAAAGGTTGAAGGCGAAAGGGGCAGCAGAGGATGAGACGGTCAGACAGCATCACTGACTCAGTGGACATGGACCCGAGCAAACTCCAGGAGCCAGGGAAGGACAGGGGAGCCTGGCGTGCTGCGGTCCTTGAGGCCACAGAGAGTCAGACATGACTTAGCGATTGAACGACAACCGCAAGGCAAAGAATTGCTGTGTTAGAACTAATTAAGTCAAAATGCGGAGGTTAGAGTGTTGGAGTTAGACTTTTGTTACAAATATGGTGAAGTTGTGGAGGTGACAAGGTATCTGGTGTGGCCACATGAGTATGTGTGATGAATCAAATCAAATCAAATTGAGGTGAGTCAGATTGGGTCTAACATAATAGAGGGTCAGGCAAGATGATGCCACAGCAGTGATCATGATGGACTGTAATGGTCAGTTCTCTCTGATTCTCTTGTTCAATTAAGCTTCTTCTGGGCCGGGACTGATCACACTTGCCATATTTTCCACATTTTTTGCAGAGCTTCTGACATAGAAGATGCTTAAATATATGCTCCAAAAATAATATTAAAGCTTTTACTACAACTCTGTTCACCCCACTAAATCCTAAGGAAGTGAAGTCTCTACCCCAATGCCTTAGAGGTGGTCGTTTAGCAGACCTGGGACTAGAGCCACACTCTTATGAGACCCAACAAGTGCAGAAATGGGACACTCAAGAAGGAGGTTTGGAGTGTCAATTTGACAGTGGCAGCAACAAAGTAAAGTCACGTTTTGGAAAATCACATCGGCAAATCAAGCATATTTCCTAACATCCTTCTGTTCTTTATTGAAATAAGAGGCAGAGTAAATTAGAAGTCAGGCATGGAATGTAGAAATACAGTCCGACCATATTGGGACATTGTGTGTATGTGTGTTTCTTGTTTATTGCACTTGTTGTTCCTAAATCTTGAGTTTAACAGTACTTGTCTACAGGGACCTTAATTGCTTTAAAAGCATTCACACTGAGTGTCAAGGACTGAAGTCTTCTTTTTGAAGACATAAGTGGATTTTTAAACTTCTTTAGATAATGAGATGAAGTGACCTGTATAGAAGAACTCAGGCACCTGGAGCCCAAGGAAGGAAGGAGGAGAAAACTCTTTGTTCTAAATTGATCTGAAGTGCCTTGTGCCCTTGGCTTCTGACCCCTGCGTGGAAGTCTCAGGTGGGCAGAGGCTGCAGGTGCGCCGTCAATCTCAGGCTGCCCGCCTCTCTTGCCTTTGTCTGCCTTTACATGCAGACCTTATCTTTTAATGAGATCTTGGCCATTAGACATCCTTTCGGGTTGTGCGAACGTTTAAATTCTTGGGCTTTTACCTTTCTTGATTACTTTGACCTCTATCAGCATACTGAATTTAGGTGCTCATAGGATAACGCACAGTGAACAGTAAATTATGATGTCCATTCTGCCACCTCTGTCAGTGAATTATGCAGCCTTCTGGAAGGAGAGCATTATGCATCCCTTTTAAAAAATATATATCTATATGTGTATGTATATAGTGCTGGGTCTTAGTTGTGGCATGCAGAATCTTTAGTTGCATCATGTGAACATTTAGTTGAGACATGTGAAATCTAGTTCCCCAGCCAGGGATAGAACCTGGGCCCCCTGCATTGGGAGCACAGAGTTTTAGCCACTGGACCACTGGGGAAGTCCCCATGTACTCCTTAGCAGACCATTTCATTTGGGTTGATGACACAGGGGAAAAGTAAAGGCATTGAAGCATGCCAGGTGAGTGAAGACTGGAATGGAGGTGATGCTGTTTTTTCCGTCCTTCAGCAAAGAGAGCAAAATCAACAAAATATGACGGTACTTATATTGATCTGCACAACTGTTGAACTCTTCTGCCTGGATAGTGTGGAGAACTTAAGGCATGAAAATCAGCCTAATTTTATATCACAAATGTGCACTCATGTATTTTTTACTATTAATGTGAATATTATCAAATACTTAAGATCTAGTAAGTCCTCTACGAATGCATGCTAAGTCACTTCAGTCATGTCCAGCTCTGTGTGACCCCATGGACTATAGCCTGCCACACTCCTCCATCCATGGGATTCTCCAGGCAAGAATACTGGAGTGGGTTGCCATGCCCTCCTCCAGCGGCTAGTCCCAACCTAGGGATCGAACCAGCGTCTCTTAGGTCTCCTGCATTGGCAGGCGGGTTCTTTACCACTAGCTCCACCTGGGAAGCCCAAGTCTTGTTTTGGTCACACCGCGCAAGCTTGCAGGATCTTAGTTTCCTGAGTAAGGGTCACACCCAGGCCTCAGAAGTGAAAGCCCAAATCTTAACCATTAGGCTATGAGTCCTCTGTAACTTGTTAAAAGAGAAAAGGAGGCATATCAAAAATTGTAAGAGTGTGTTTGAGCAAATTTGACTGGAACCAGTCAGTGTCAGGGGGGACGTGGTTAGGAGCACCTTGCCTGTGGAGAGAATGGCAGACAGTATAGAAACAGGCGGGAGGAAGTAAGGACGTGATTAACTAGCTGTGGCTGAAAGCCGAGAGTGGACATGTGGACACAGTGCGGGGAGGGGGAGGGGGTGAGAAGGTGGAACAGGTGGGAAGAGTACCATTGACATACGGGCTTCCTGGGTAGCCCAGCTGGTGAAGAATCTGTCTGCAACGCAGGAGACCCCAGTCCCATTCCTGAGTCTAGATGATCCCCTAAGGAAGGTATAGGCTACCCACTCCAGTGTTCTAGGGCTTCCCTCGTGGCCAGATGGTAAGAAATCCACCTGCAATGCAGGAGACCCAGGTTTGATCCCTGGGTTGGGAGGATCCCCTGGAGGAAGGCCTGGCAACCCACTCCAGTATTCTTGCCTGGAGAATCCCCATGGACAGAGGGGCCTGGTGGACCACAGTCTGCAGGTTGCAGAGTCAGACAGGACTGAGTGACTCAGTACAGCACACAGCACGCTGTTCTGATTTCATTACCTTGAGGCATTTAGGAACTCAGATTTTGGTTTGTTTTTCGGCTCCCAGACCACTGGAACCTCGTTATTCCAATGGCCTCTTTGTTTTATCAATTTAACTGAAGCTAAGACTCGACCCAGAAGGAAGCCAGTCCCTTGTGATGGAATACCTGGTGGAGAAAGGGGACGGATACAGTGCATGACAGCTGGTTACCGGGCTGGGAAGCCACCCAGTTACTTGGGCTTGGCCAGTCTGTGGACAGTAGGGTGTGGGGGTCAGAGGGAGGGCTCGAAACCCAGGGTCAGATGGAAGGAACCATTCTATGACTTTAAGCAGAAAGAGGAGGGGACCACTTAACAGATTTAAGCACTTGAAGGTTGTTGGTGGAGCCTTTAGTAAGTCCCTGGTGCATTGTCTGAAGAGAAGAGGGCCATGTTTGGAGTTTTTACATCTCTCTATTGCAGAGTATAGTCAGGAGAGAAATCCTGTTTACTAGAGATGGACAGTGAGCTGCTTGCTGGGTGGGGGTGGGGAGGGGAGGACGGAGACAGACAAACAGCAAGCATTCCAGCACTCCTGCTGCTACGCTGTTACATACCTGTTAATAGTAACAGTTTAGGGCTTTCTGTATTTAGAGAAAGTTAGACCTTAAAGCTGAGTGCTGAAGAACTGATGCTTTTGAACTGTGGTGTTGGAGAAGACTCTTGAGAGTCCCTTGGACTGCAAGGAGATCCAACCAGTCCATACTAAAGGAGATCAGTCCTGAGTGTTCATTGGAAGGACTGATGCTGAAGCTGAAACTCCTAATACTTTGGCCACCTGATGCGAAGAACTGACTCACTGGAAAAGACCCTGATGCTGGGAAAGATTGAAGGCAGGAGAAGGTGATGACAGAGGATGAGATGGTTGGATGGCATCACCGATTTGATGGACATGAGTTTGAGCAAGCTCTGGGAGTTGGTGGAGGACAGGGAAGCCTGGTGTGCTGCAGTCCATGGGGTCGCAAAGAGTTGGACACGACTGAGCGACTGAACTGAAGTGAACTGAGAGACCTCATGCTCTGCATACAAGCCCTGCTGTGTATTCTAGGTCTGTCTCTAAACTCTATGAAAGAGAGCTAAGTAAATCGTTTAGTAGTCAGCAAACCACCTTAGTGTTAAAATAGCCCTTTCTTTTAATTTTGTTGTAATATATATGTGTTGCTATACATATCTTTTGTAAGATATTTATTATTAATAAAATGTGTATTTTTTAAAAAAATTTACTTTTGTATTGATACAGACTGAAATGAGATATATCTCAAGTCTTGCCTATTCACGTGGAGGAAAACCTGGGTACCTGTTTTCCTAATTGAATCTTTATTCCCTGCCTGCTTATGGCCATTCAGCTTATATGACATAGATGAAAAGCCAGAATCCCAAAACTCAGGGGGAGTGTCAGGGTCATTTGGAAAGTTTGTTCAGATTATTAATGCTCAGAACCCAGTTGATTAATGACCTGTTTCCAGGGTGGGGCAGGACACCAGTGGTTTGCATATGTATACCAGGTAATTCCAACCCACCAAAATTTGAGCACCACTTTGTTAAAGAAACAGGTTATAGGCAGTAGGTGGACCAGTCCACAAGGTACACAGCTTGAGCTTCTGACTCAGCAGGTCTGGGATCAGAGATTGGCAAAGTTTGGTAACCTCTTGCCCACCACTGCCGTCCCCCCACCCAAGACAGATAAATCATGCCTTAGTGGCATAACTTTGAGACATGATGATCTAGAAATGAGATGTAGGATGTCAGTCCCAGATAGTTGATAAATGTGAAGCTTCTTTATCAAAAGTTTTGTGAAGATTCTTTGGTTTTCACTATATTAGTAATTTTAACCGACTTAGTTTTAGCCATGGAGCTATGTGGAGTTAAGGGGAGTTGTTCTATATTTTGTCTGGAAGTAATTTGTTCTAGGGTCTGTCTCTTGTTTTTTCTTTCTTTCTTGAGAGTCTGGATTTGTGACTATGCGAGGGAGAGAGAAAAAGATGAGAATGGTAATATAAGTTTGTAGCCAGGAATAACTGGATAAGAAAGAAAGAAAAATACACCTTAGGTCCTTTCCAGAGACTTAAGCGTTTGTGAATAAAATTAACTATATTAGATCTGTTTATTCATCCTGGAGGAAAAAAACCCTACTTTAATATATATGCTATAATCTACTTCACAGCCAACAAGCTCTACAATCCTTTCTTCTGTGTAGACAGGGAGTAACAAAATTTGCCTGTGTAGAACTACTATCTCTTTTTTTGCTAATGGCAATTAGACACAGTCTTAACCATGATATATATTTTAAACTACAGTTTCTTATTGCTGAAAAGTGGTATGGAAAGCAGGCAATTTTTTATGCCGAAGAGAAATGGACAGCTGAAAATTGTGGGTAGAAAAATTGTGGTTTGCTGATCTTGAAATCACCACAACTCTGGAGGTTATGTATTATAAATATAGGAAAAATATCAAATTTGATTTTCAACCAAAATAGTTGACCCCGTTCCCCTACTTCACACACACACAGTTATACAAGTGTGGGTTTTGAGTTCTCTGGGTCTCCATTAATGAGAAACTGCTCCTGACATCAATAATGGCTTTTAACTGGATGGTGATAAGGTGATTAGGTATTTCAGGGTCCAATTTACTGTGAGGTTAGATCATTTTTCATACTAGTGGTTTTATTCTATTAAACAAACTTCGGAATGACTTTGATTTCATTAAAATGTCAAATTGGCAAACCTGCCTTACATGAGAATAAACAGCTACAACTATTCCTTCTAGAGGTCATTTGTTACATCAGTCTTTCATTGTAAAAGATCTGATCAATCTTGTACACAGAATACCACACGTGAGAGATATTCTGCCAGTGAAGGTCTTTCTCTGTCACCCTTCCCTGGTGCGTGAGATTTTTGAACTCAGACTTTTTCAGTTTTATTGAGATTGTATGCCTCATTGGGCATCTTGGCCAAACAGTCCGTGATTTATGACAACCGCGGGCTGATTTTGCTGAGTGCAGTCACTGCCTCCAGAAAGCTGTGGACGCTATTCCGAATGTTAGCAGTTTCTGAATGGCCAGATTTGGAGTTTAATACTAGCCTCCAGACTTTTCTTTTTTTATGATTTAAGCGTTTTCCAATAAATTTACATACAAGACCTATTTATTCAACCTGACTCCATGACTCGGGTGAACAGAAAAAACTAGTAAGCTGCGGCTCACTGTGCCACGGCCACTGTGGGTTCCAAAGTCCCAGGAAGCTACATTTGCTTCATGATTGCCCAAGGTCAAACGGTCCTGACAGTGCAACACAGCATGTATCCAATTATGTGTCACGGCACCTGGGCTATTGAGGGCAACAGGATTCTTAGTCCAATATGTTTGAGAAACACCATCTCAGCTATACCCAGCAGCTTGAGCCTCCACTGCTCAGGGATGGCCTTGACCGTGGAGACTTTCTGGTGGCTCAGTGGTAAAGAACCTCCCTGCAATGCAGGAAACGCAGCTTTGATCCTTTGCTTGGGAAGATCCCCTGTTGAAGGAAATGGCTACACATTCCAGTATTCTTGCCTGGAAAATCCGATGGACGGAGGAGCCTGCCAGGCCATAGTCTGTGGGGTCAAGAGATTCAGACATGACTTAGCAACTCAACCACTACTACTACCGTAAGGGCCTCCAGCACATTTAAAACCTGTTAACTTTAATTTTACACTCTCTTGTTCAAACTTACTGTTGCAGAATTCCTTTTTTTTTTTAAATATATAACTTGTACATATGTGGCCGAACCTTTACCATGAGGACAGAATTTTGGAAATGTTGGTATTAAAGCCACTTTAAAATTGTGGATATATCTGATATGCAATTGCCAATATTGTTTCCTACAATTTTTCTATTATCTTAAATATTGTCTTTGTGGATGAAGTTACCATCTTGTGGTTGGTGATCCCACAAAGCTCTCTTCACTAATAATCAAGATGGAAAACTGAATGAAGATAGCTAGGTAGGTTATGGAAGCCTACGAGACAGAGTATAATGATTGGATGCCATCCAGTTCAAGATACAACAAAGTCTGTAGAGCGCTGTTTGGCTTTAACACTCCATCAACCAGGAGCCTTTATAAGATGCCCGGGCTACATTTTGCTTCATGAACAATTTAATTAGTGGAACTCATGAGCCGTGCTTAAACATAGTGGTAAGACAGTGGCCACAGAAATGAGATGGGAGACTCTGAAGCCCAAGTGAGAGAGCTGAATCAGTGTTTGCCTCCACACGGTTCTGTAATGAATGGGTAGAAACGTCCATTTTAGAGATCTCCAAGAAGGGGCTGTAAGTGACTACCCACCAGATGGGCAAGAGAAAGACAGCTTGAAGGCACCGTTCAGTAAAACCGCGGGCAGCACTTTAAGAAATGAAGCAGAGTGCGGGTTGGTGAGGAGTGATGCACCGATAAAAGGCAAGTATTGTGTTGTTAGAGACATAGTGGGAAAATCGTTCCTCAGGAGGGTTTGCAGTTATGTTATTTTGGCAAGTATAAATGTTTGGATCAGGAAGGTCAGTGCTATTAAAGGGTGTTGTCCAGTGAAGTCTCAGGGATCCAGGCTCCTTTCAGGTCACCACCCCACCAGCACTCTGCTGTGTCCCCCAACTCGTGGACAGAGGCAGCCACTCTCAGATTCCATTCCCAGTAGTGAAATGGAGGCATAGATACCGAAGGTACAAATAGAAGGTGCTTTCCACTTATCTTTTTTCCTTCTCTTTTTATTTTTTAAATTAGGAAAGTATGATAACACATTTACAGAAGACCTGGAAAATACGGAACAAAGTTACATATTGTTCCACTATATATTCCAATTAGTTTTTAAGTAGATGAATTAAGATTTTTAGTTGGCGTTTCAATATCAAACTCTCAAAGATTAATAGAATGGATATGCAAAGAAATAGAAAGATATCGTTGACCTGAAAAGCACTATGAGCGAATTTCACATAATTAAGACTTATGCAGTTTTCACGCAAGAATAGGATACAAATTCTATTCAAGTTCCCATAGACTACAAACTAGGAGACACTGGAACATATCCATATGCCCGTTATCTTTAGAGGAAGTTTTCTAGGAGCTGACATGCAGGGCTTTTGCTTCCATCCTCTTGGGCAGGGCTTAGTTGTATGACCACACTGAGTTGCAAGTTAGACAGAGATGTAACCTTTGCTTTGGGAAGACATGATCCAGGTAAAATGTTACCACTTGGAAGACAGGAAGCTGTCTCTTGGGAAGATGGGAAGTTACTTGACAGTCCAGTTGGTCACCCACTTCCCCTGTCCAACTGTCATCCAACTCAGATTCCAGAATACCTGGATAAGGCACATTTCTTGGTGAATGGTATACGGAAACTCGTCTTGTTTGAAAACCTCATTTATATGAAATGCAAAGACAAGTCACCTGCTATCACCACTTCTAATTTATGCTTAAGAATAACCGCAGTTATCCATGGGCTTCCCCAGTGGCTCATCAGTAAAGAAGCTGCCTGCGGTGCAGGAGACTCGGGAGACATGGACTCAATCTCTGGGTTGAGAAGGTCCCCTGGAGGAGGAAATGGCAGTCCCCTCCAGTATTCTTGCCTGGGAAAGCCCATGGACAAAGGAACCTGGTGGGCTACAGTCCGCAGGGTTGCAAAGAGCTGGACGTGACTGAGCACAGAAGCACAGTCATTGGTAGAAACAGGATCAGTTCAGTTCCGTTCAGTTCAGTTGCTCAGTCGTGTCCGGCTCTTTGTGACCCCACGGACTGCAGCGCACCAGACCTCCCTGTCCATCACCAACTCCTGGAGCTTACTCAAACTCATGTCCATTGAGTTGGTGATGCCATCCAGCCATCTCATCCTTTGTTTTACCCTTCTCCTCCCACCCTCAATCTTTCCCAGCATCAGGGTCCTTTCTGATGATACTGTCCAAGGGACTCTCAAGAGTCTTCTCCAACACCACAGTTCAAAAGCATCAATTCTTCAGTGCTCAGCTTTCTTCACAGTCCAACTCTCATATCCTTACATGACCACTGGAAAAACCATAGCCTTGACTAGACGGACCTTGGCTGGCAAAGTAATGTCTCTGCTTTTTAATATGCAAAAACAGGATAACTGCAATGAAAAATTTTCACTTGGAAAAGCAATCACTACTTCTTAGCAGTTATCAGATCCACGAGGGATGGGTTGATGGCTCCTTCATTGTGGGCAGTGGGGTCAGCCACTGTTGACCTTCTGCCTGCTTCTGTTTCTGACTTCCCAGCAGATCTCCCCCAACATCTGTCCTCTGTGAGTCCTCTGTGAGGGGAGACCCCTCCCCTCCATTACTTTCCACGTCCAGCCACACCTACTGCCAACCTGAGAACCAGCTCATGGGAGCTGGCCAGCTTTCTGAGGGTGTGAGTTTGGAGACTCCAGGGCATTTCAGATGTGAACAAACTGCAGTTCTTGTCAGGCTCACCGGTTCCTTGAAAATATAATTGTTTCACACATTTAATAGACTTCTTGCCTGTTTGCTCCTGGCCCTTTCCTGAGCAGGTACTCAGAGCTTGTAGCTTTCAAGTCACGGATCTGACTGACTGGTTTCTTTCCCCTCCTCCCTCTTCCCTGGCAAAATGCCAGGAAAAGTGCAGGGTTCTCTACCTTCCAGGACCTGCACCGTCCCTTCGTTCTGACCTGTGGGCCCACTGCACTGCCGCTGACCTGCTGATTCACCTCCCTGGTGTGAAGCAGCAGCTACACCTGTAATTGTGCTTTTGCCTGTGCTGTGGACTTCACGTTTTACCCCAAGCTTGCAGCTTCCAGCCCTGATGGTGATCCTGCCTTCCCGAATCCTTATCCAGGGGACTTGGAGCTAGCTCAGCCAGACATACGATCAGATACTTTCCTGTGATAAGTAAATAAATAGTCTATACCTATATATCTGTGTATCATAGTTATACATTGATATATATCTACAAATAAGATATGTAGCCCTACATATGTTTGTGTATAGGTCTATACACACACACACACACACACACACACACACACACACACACACAGAGATATGCTGCTTCCCTGGCTTAACTCTTTTGAGGATTTCTTAAACAAGGGGCTTGAATGGAAAGCCAACACTTTTAACCTGAGTTTGCTATTGGTTTGACCCCCCTCCATTGTCGGGCATAGAGTTTTTTCTTTTTATTGGAGTATAGCTGCTTTACAATGTTGTGTTGGTCTCTGGTGTACGGTGAACTGAGTCAGCTATAAGTATGCACGTATCCCCTCCGCCCCACCCCCAGCCTCCATCCCACCCATCTAGGTCATCACAGCACCGAGCTTAGAGCTTAGCTCCCGGTGCTATGCAGCAGCCTCCCACTAGCTGTCTGCTTTACACACGGCAGTGTATACAGTCAGTCCTAATCTCCCAGTTCGTCCCACTCTCCCCGGTGTCCGCATGTCCATTCTCTATGTCTGCATTTCTATACCTGCCCTGGAAATATGTGGAGTCTAGAAAAATGGTACAGAGGGCATAGAACATTTAATGGAAGGCCCTTGAAATTAAAGCTCTGGGTCTTAATCTCCTACCCAGTTTGCTATTTAAGAGCCATGGATGATAGCTGCTCTAGTTGGAGAAGGGAAGCATGCTACTTTCTCGGTGTGCAGAACTGTGGTTTACTAGATTCATAGGGCTTCCCAGGTGGTGCTAGTGGTAAAGAATCCTCCTGCCAGTGAAAGAGACAGAGACCCAGGTTCCATCCCTGGGTCTGGAAGATTTACTGGAAGAGGGCATGGCAACCCACTCCAGTATTCTTGCTTGGACCCAGTCCCATGGACAGAGGAGCCTGGTGGGCTATGGCTCATGAAGTCACAAAGAGATGGACATGACTGAAGTGACTGAGCATGCATGTACTGATTCTTGCTTTGTTTACAGGGCAACCTGGAGAGACAGAGACACTTCACTTACACTCCCCTGTAGTGGCGTGCAGACAGCCCAGGAGAGGCAACCTTCATCTCTTCTCAGGGCTTTGCCAAAAGTGAAAAGGAGCAGCCAGCAAAAATTAATCTTCTGAGTTTTCATAATAGCTCTTAGTGTTTTCCCTAATGTTAGTATACTGACATGTGATCTGCCTAAGAAACAGCTGGAGATAGGTTTATCAGTGTTCAGTCTGGGTATAATAAGCCATCACAAGACAATAACTCAATTCATGAGATGTCCCACCTGACCAGTTCCACTAAGCAAAGGCTTCAGGTTTAGGTCCTACTACATGTTGCTTCTTATTTCCTTCTTTTTGGCCCCTAATTTCCAGGTGCCCAAATCTGTATTAGTTGGGGTGAGTTTTACCTGTGAGTACTATAACACTGCTTCTTAGATGGCTCAGTGGTAAAGAACCCACCTGCCAATGCAGGAGACGCAGGAAACATACCCCGGGTCGGGAAGATCCCCTGGAGAAGGATATGAAGGAAGTGGCAACCTATGCCAGTATTTTTGCCTGGACAGATTTTATAACTGCATCCATTTCATTATGGACATGTGAAAATGACAGACGAAAGATGTGTTATGACATTGTATTCAACTCTTGGTAGTTTCCTTTATATTTTCATTCCAAAATAGTGATGTTTACAAAAACAACATGATAGGCTTTAACTATGTGTATTGACATAACCATTCTTTTTGTTGTTTAAGCTCATTTGGAAATTAAAACAAATAAATACAAAGGAAATTTATTTTCAGCATCACTCTGATGTTCAGCTGAGAGAGGGAAAAGAAAGCAATTTATACAAAGCACTGTTTACATTTGGCTTCCTATGGGAAAGCTCTGAGTCAGCCATGGTAATGATTAGACAAAATTGGAACTTAATACTTCTTGTTAAAATGGAAAGGATCACTTTGGGATGTCTGGAGGCCACTGAGAAGCCCTACCATGTATATCTAAACAGACTTTTCTGAAAGGACAAGTTAACTAGATTAATTTGATGCTTTCAAACTTCCCTGTCATTCGTAAGTGGACACAAGTGAAGTTTCATTTTAGAAATGGAGATCAGCTAAGTGGTGCTTAAGAGTAGATGTGGAAACAGAGAACCAACTCAGGACTCAGTAGTGAAGGGGAATGAATTCAAGCTGTGTTGCTTACTGAAGTAGTTCGGTCTTCAGTTCAGTTCAGTTGCTCAGTCGTGTCCGACTCTTTGCAGCCCCATGGACTGCAGCACGCCAGGCTTCCCTGTCCATCACCAACTCCCAGAGTTTACTCAAACTCATGTCCATTGAGTCGGTGATGCCATCCAACCACCTTATCCTCCATCATCACCTTCTCCTCCTGCCCTCAATCTTTCCCAGCATCAGGGTCTTTTCCAATGAGTCAGCTCTTCGCATCAGGTGGCCAAAGTACTGGAGTTTCAGCTTCAGCATCAGTCCTTCCAATGAATATTCAGAACTGATTTTCTGTAGAATTTCCTTTAGTGCAGTCTATGGTAGAGTATTTTCATTGTTTTTTGTTTTTGAAACATTGTGAATTACCAAAACATAAAACAGATTCAGTACATTCAGTTTCTCATAATATGGTAAATTCAATACCCTGAAAATCTATCTAGCACAAAAGTCAAAATATACTAGATGAAACATAAAAATGTCAGCAAAATTCAGGAAATCTTCAAAAGTCAAAAAATTAAATACTAATCCACAGAACTAAACCAGAGTTAAACCTAGTTGATGGTATGGAACAAATACTAATCTTGATGGGCAGAATCTCCAAGTCAGTGAGCCTCATTCAGGGCACAGAGAACCAACCTAGTCTGCCAGGTCTGACAGAGGTCCCTGTAGTGTGCTTCAGTGATTACGCACTTGGTGAAAGTTTGTAACAAAAAATAATAAGGATACTTCCTTGTCTGAGTTTTGGACCAGAGTATGAAAAAATAGCATTTCTGATAAATTCCTGGTCATGGATCAGTGCAAAGTTCTCATGTGTGTAACCATTTTTGAGATACAAGAGCTATCATGTAATCATTTATTTTGAAGTGGTCCTGATTAGGAAGTACCCTTGGTTGCTTGGGAGAAGGCAACATATATCACCCTGCTAGGCATGCACCTTCAACCTACACTTTGAAGACTCCTCACTAATCAGAATTTGTAAAACACATGAGGAAAAATATAACCATTAGAACACTGAGAAGAAACAGCCAGGAGCTAAAACACATTCCTGGAGATTCAGACATTAGAAGAATGGATCTTGGAATTATTGGCTACAAATTACGTGATTTAATTATACAGATGTAAATAAAAATTATTCAAAATCTACTATAGAATAAGTGAAACATGATCATATAGAGCTATATTTAATACTAAGAATGACATACAATTATAGAAATAACACACGTGTGTATGCTAAGTCACTTCAATCGTGTCTGACTCTTTGTGACTCTATGGACCATAGTTTGCCAGGTTTCTCTATCCATGGGATTCTCTAGGCAAGAATACTGGAGTGGGTTGCCATGCCTTCTTCCAGGGGATCCTCCTGATCCAGGGATCAAACCTGTGTCTCTTGCTTCGATGTTAGATATAAGACAAAACTTAACAAAAACTATTAAAAGATTAAAGTAAATATATAGAATATGTCATTATTTATTTGTGTATATTTATGTAAAGATGTATGCATGTTTATTGTTGCAATTCACATTATGTGGATTATCATCTAATGTTCAAATCGATATTTTTGTATCAATCTCATTACTTTTCTTTTGAAGATGAATAAACAGACTCTCACTGTTAAATCATTCACTCAAGTTGATACAATGGTTGTTGTTCAGTTGCTCAGTCACGTCTGACTCTTTGCGACCCTATAGACTGAAGCATGCTGGGCTTCTCTGTCCTTTACCAATACCTAGAGTTTGCTCAAACTCGTGTCCATTGAGTCGGTGATGCCATCCAACCATCTCACCTTCTGTCGTCCCCTTCTCCTCTTGCTTTCAATCTTCATTAGCATCAGGGTCTTTCCTAATGAGTCGGCTCTTTGCATCAGGTGGCCAAAGTATTGGAGCTTCTGCTTCAGCATCAATCCTTCCAGTGAATATTGGGACTCTCAAGAATCTTTTCCAACACCACAGTTAAAAGCATCAATTCTTCAGTACAGTGGTCAATATTGGTAAACCTCTTGGTTTTCCTTATTTTGTTTTCTTCTTGAAACATCTCTTTTCTCCTTAATTCTATCCTCATAGACTCAAAATCTCATCCCATATTATTCTTTATTAATCTCAACTAGCCTTTGCTTTTGCAAATCTAACCATTAAATTAGTCTGGTTGAAATGTATGCTTACATCTCAATTCACATACCAACAGCTTGGCTTAGCAGGGAGAGTGTGGATCTGGAGACAGAAGAAAAAGTTCCAGTTCAGGGTCTGGTAGCTCTGTGATCATGGTGACTCATTTGGACATAGTTTTCCAGTTAGACAAGAGAAATACCAGCACTAACTTTGCAAGATTGTTGGAGATTAAAATTCTGTATGGAATGCACCAGATTCAAAATATAACCCTTTTAATATGTTGTAGTGAGAAAAGTTTGTAACTGCAAAGTGACCTTATCTTAAATCTTGATGCCATTCCTGATTGGATATGTCAAATATTTGACAATTACATGAATTCCTAAATTTAAATGTTCTTTATTTCTAAAATACTAGTCCTACTGTTATGAGAAAGATAAGTGAGATACTGTGCAGATAAGTTATAGCTCGTATTGTTAGTGATTGTTTTGTGTTATTTTTATTAGTTAATGAATGAAAGACTTGATGACCAAACTGATGAAAATGTGTAATGATGGAATTTTTCAATTTGAAATGATCTACAAAGAAAATACATCTATTTCTATTTAGGAAAACAGTGTTTATAAAATCGGCTTATTTTGTGTGGATCCATCCAATTACTTTAAAGGGAGAAGAGCATCTGTGCTTTTCAATGAACTTGAACATGTGTAGCTTGAAGTGTTGTTCATCACCCTTTCTTTGTACCTTCATTCAGGATGGACTGATAATTTGCAAACATGAAATATTGTATTAGTAATACTTTTTAATTGTATCACTGTCAGTGCTTTTAAACTGCCTAAATAAATTGCTCTGAACATAGGAATTCAACTCATTTGATAGAATAGAATGCCTTATTGCAAAATTCAGACTTAAATAGAAGAAAGTAGGGAAAACCACTAGACCATTCAGAAGTGACAAATAGATTAAAGGAATTAGGTCTGATAGACAGAATGCCTGAAGAACTGTGGGCAGAAATTTGTGACATTGTGCAGGAGGTAGTAATCAAGACCATCCCCAAGAAAAAGAAGTGCAAAAAGGCAAAATGGTTGTCTGAAGAGGACTTACAAATAGCTATGAAAAAAAGATAAGTGAAAAGCAAAGGAGAAAAGGAAAGATATACCCATTTGAATGCAGAGTGCCAAAGAATAGCAAGGAGAGATAAGAAAGCCTTCCTCAGGGATCAATGCAAAGAAATAGAGGAAAACAATAGAATGGGAAAGACTAGAGATCTCTTTGAGAAAGTTAGAGGTACCAAGGGGATATTTCATGCAAAGCTGGGCACAATAAAGGACAGAAATGGTATGGACCTAACAGAAACAAAAGCTATTAAGAAGAGGTGGCAAGAATACACAGAAGAATTATACCAAAAGTATCGTCATGACTGAGATAACCATGATGGTGTGATCACTCACCTAGAGTCAGACATCCTGGAATGTGAAGTCAAGAGGGCCTTAGGAAGTATCACTAGAAACAAAGCTAGTGGAGGTGATGAAATTCGAGTTGAGCTATTTCAAATTCTAAAAGATGATGTTGTGAAAGTGCTGCACTCAATATGCCAGCAAATTGAGAAAATTCAGCAGTGGCCACAGGACTGGAAAAGGTCAGTTTTCATTCAAATCCCAAAGAAAGACAATGCCAAAGAATGTTCAAACTACCATACAATTGCACTCACCTCACATACTAGTAAAGTAATGCTCAAAATTGTCCAAGCCAGGCTTCAACAGTCCATGAACCATGAACTTCCAGATGTTCAAGCTGGATTTAGAAAAGGCAGAGGAACCAGAGATCAAATTGCCAACATCCGTTGGATAATCAACAAAGTAAGGGAGTTCCAGAAAAACATCTATTTCTGCTTTATTGAATATGCCAAAGCCTTTGACTGTGTGGATCACCACAAACTGTGGGAAATTCTTTAAAAGATGGGAATAGCAGACCACCTTACTTGCCTCCTGAGAAATCTGTATGCAGGTCGAGAAGCAATAGTTAGAACCAGACATGGAACAACAGACTTAGTTCTATATGGGGAAAAGTGTACATTAAGGCTGTATATTGTCACCGTGCTTAATTAACTTATATGCAGAGTATATCATGTGAAATGCCAGCCTGAGTGAAGCACAGACTGGAATCAAGATTGCCAGGAGAAACATCAATAGCCTCAGATACGCAGATGACATGACCCTTATGGCAGAAAGGGAAGAAGAACTAAAGAGCCTCCTGATGAAAGTGAAAGAGGAGAGTGAAAAATTTGGCTTAAAACTCAACATTCAGAAAACTAAGATCATGGTATCTGGTCCCATCACTTCATGGAAAATAGATGGGGAAACAATGAAAAAAGTGACCGACTTTATTTTCTTGGGCTCCAAAATCACTGCAGATGTTGTCTGCAGCCATAAAATGAAAAGACACTTGCTCCTTGGAAGAAAAGCTATGACCAACCTAGACAGCATATTAAAAAGCAGAGTCATTACCTTGCCAACAAAGGTCCGTCAAGTCAAAGCTTTGGTTTTTCCAGTAGTCATGTATGGATGTGAGATTTGGACTATAAAGAAAGCTGGGTGCTGAGGAATTGATGCTTTTGAACTGTGGTGTTGGAGAAGACTCTTGTGAGTCCCTTGGACTGCAAGGAGATCCAACCAGTCCATCCTAAAGGAGATCAGTCCTGGGTGTTCATTGGAAGGAGTGATGCTGAAGCTGAAACTCCAATCCTTTGGCCACCTGATGTGAAGAACTGACTCATTGGAAAAGATCCTGATGCTGGGAAAGACTGAAGGCAGGAGGAGAAGGGGGCGACAGAGGATGAGATGCTTGGATGGCGTCACCAACACGATGGACATGAGTTTGAGCAAGCTCCGGGAGTTGGTGATGGACAGGGAGGCCTGGTGAGCTCCAGTCCATTGTATAAGGAAGGGTCGGACACGACTGAGTGACTGAACTGAACTGAGCTGATAGGCTAGAGTATCCTAGAATATCCTTTATCTTTATCCTCAATTCCAAGTTAATTTTATTTGGTTCAAGAACTTACTTGGGTAGAGGAGCCTCTTAAAAGAAGACAGACTTATGGACATGGGGAGAGGGGAAGAGAGGGTGAGCTGTATCAGGAGAATACCATGGAAACTTACATCACCATATGTAAAATAGATAGCCAGTGGGACCTTGCTGTATGTCACAGGGAACTCAAACGAGGGCTGTGTATCAACCTAGAGGGGTGGGATGGAGAGGGAGGGAGATGGGAGGGCGGTCCAGGAGGGACGGGCATCTGTGCACCTATGGCTGATTCATGATGCTTGACAGAAGACAACGGAATTCTTTACAGCAATTGTCCTTCAGTTAAAAAATAAATTAGTTAAAAATAATAATCTCTTAAAGTTACTCTGGAAAAGATAGTTCTAGTAAATTAAGGCCTACAACCAAATATGATTGCCTGATTTTGAACATAAAATTATTTAGAAACACAGTCATGCTCCTCCTGTATATATTTCTGTGACTGCTTTTGGGCTAAAATGGCTGAACTGTGTCTTTGCATCACCAGACCTAATATGTTGGCCACCCAGCACTTTAAAAAAAGAGTTTGTATACTGGAACTCTGTGATTAAAATTAAGGCCATTTATTATTGTAGTATTTGACAAAAGACACTTTCTACTTTGTCTCTCTCTCTCCTAAGTCTAGAGGAATATTTGAAATGGATTTGATTATGTTGTCATCCATTTGTATAATTTATAACTTCTTAACTTCTGAAAAGGGCAGTGTTATTAATACTTTTCTCTTTTGTTGAATAGGATATTTCTTTGGAAGAAAACTCTCATTTTTAAAAATGTCCCACTTCTTCGTTTTTGAGAGGCTGTTCTGTGCAATTTCTTTTTCAGTTGTGCACTATCTTTTCTCTCACCTTGCTTCCAGAGTTTGCATCCGAGCTTTTAGTTATTGGGGGTTAAGGGCATATATATGGAAAAACATTTTAGTTACAGTATTAATTTGTCATCACTCATTTCTGCAGTTAGGAAGTATTGCTAAAGCCAACCAAATCATGGTTTAAAATGATTACATCCGTTTGGTCCTGGTTGAATTAGTACATTTCATAAATCACTCACAAAAATGAAAGAGTACAAATTTGTCACTTAATGCATGCCCCCTTTGGGTGTACACTCTTAAATAAACACTGTCATCAATTATTTGCAGTTTTGTGTTATTTTTGTTAACCATGTTGTTGTTTATACCAGCACTGTGTACTATTTTAGAACATAAAAAAATTAGGAAAATGGAATCATTTTTCATTGTAACAAGTTACTAAAACTTAAAAAAATCCAGTTTGAGCAGACAATATGTGTCTAAATTGTGGGAGTTAAATGATCACATTTCATGGCCCATGTATTTGGCAATGCAGGTTGCGAGTTCACAGGTATGCTAGGCTACGTTGCTAATGAAGCAATTTGCTCTGTGTCTAGTTCTATTTTACTTGCTGTCATCAGCAATTAAAGAACACCCTGGAAGGGTCAGTCTGGATAAGCACCTGACTCTGCAGAGATCCCTACTTGAAGAAGGAGGATTCATTTGTGTTTGGGTGATACCACAGGTAAAAGTCATTCAACAGGAGTAGTATTTTCTAAATGCTTTTATTAGGCAGTTATCATTGAAGAAGACAAATGTGGAAATATCCCCAAGTGAAACAGTCTATTTATATGGCTCAGAAGCTTACTTAACACAAAACTGAGCGTACCTGGGAGCAACCTCCAGACAGGAGGAAAGCAAATCAGGCAAACAAACACAAAAGGATATTAAGAAACAAACAAACCTGGGAGTTTTAAAGGAGCATTGATATTCAAGGAAAAGGGCTTTCCTCCAAGCTCTTACTGCCTGCAGCTTCAACAGAAGAGATCTTGTAACAAAAGAGAAAAGCAGGGGCAAAGACCTCTTTTACCTCTTCTCCTGCTTATTTTTTATGTAACTCATATGTGTGTTGTATGTCTTTTTTTTTTAAGAATAAAGTTGATTAAAAGACAGTCACACAATATGGCACCCACCTTGTAAAGTACATTTCCAACCACTGTCAGAAATGTGGAAGTTTAAAGGAAAGCTCTATCAAGTCACAGAAGTAATTTACTTCTCCAAAATAAATTTAGTATTGTGTATGCTATGTATCGTCTTATCCACAGAAGTATAGAGCTTCATAGATAGATATTTAAAGGTTAAATAAAAATACAATGATGGTGTTATTGGTACCTGAGAAACCACACACTATTTTAAATAATCCACATCTTAGATTTCATGGAATAGAATTTCTACTTGTATACAGAACCATGCTTTCAAATAGTAAGTATTTATTGACCATCATTTATTATGTATCAAGGATTGCTTGTGAATTAAGGAAGTTTATTTTTTTATTTTTATTTTTTCATTTATTTTTATTAGTTGGAGGCTAATTACTTTACAGTATTGTAGTGGTTTTTGTCATACACTGACATGAATCAGCCATGGATTTACATGTATTCCCCATCCCGATCCCCCCTCCCACCTCTCTCTCCACCCAATACCTCTGGGTCTTCCCAGTGCACCAGGCCCGAGTACTTGTCTCATGCATCCAACCTGGGCTGGTGATCTGTTTCACCATAGATAATATACATGTTTCGATGCTGTTCTCTTGAAACATCCCACCCTCGCCTTCTCCCACAGAGTCCAAAAGTCTGTTTTGTACACCTGTGTCTCTTTTTCTGTCTTGCATATAGGGTTATCGTTATCATCTTTCTAAATTCCATATATATGTGTTAGTATACTGTAATGTTCTTTATCTTTCTGGCTTACTTCACTCTGTATAATGGGCTCCAGTTTCATCCATCTCATTAGAACTGATTCAAATGAATTCTTTTTAATGGCTGAGTAATATTCCATGGTGTATATGTACCACAGCTTCCTTATCCATTCGTCTGCTGATGGGCATCTAGGTTGCTTCCATGTCCTGGAAGCTATGGTAAACAGTGCTGTGATGAACATTGGGGTGCATGTGTCTCTTTCAGATCTGGTTTCCTCGGTGTGTATGCCCAGAAGTGGTATTGCTGGGTCATATGACAGTTCTATTTCCAGTTTTTTAAGAAATCTCCACACTGTTTTCCATAGCGGCTGAACTAGTTTGCATTCCCACCAACAGTGTAAGAGGGTTCCCTTTTCTCCACACCCTCTCCAGCATTTATTGCTCGTAGACTTTTTGGATAGCAGCCATCCTGACTGGCGTGTAATGGGACCTCATTGTGGTTTTGATTTGCACTTCTCTGATACTGAGTGATGTTGAGCATCTTTTCATGTGTTTGTTAGCCATCTGTATGTCTTCTTTGGAGAAATGTCTGTTTAGTTCTTTGGCCCATGTTTTGATTGGGTCATTTATTTTTCTGGAATTGAGCTGTAGGAGTTGCTTGTATATTTTTGAGATTAATCCTTTGTCTGTTGCTTCATTTGCTATTATTTTCTCCCAATCTGAGGGCTGTCTTTTCACCTTGCTTATAGTTTCCTTTGTTGTGCAAAAGCTTTTAAGTTTCATTAGGTCCCATTTGTTTATTTTTGCTTTTATTTCCAATATTCTGGGAGGTGGGTCATAGAGGATCCTGCTGTGATTTATGTCGGAGAGTGTTTTGCCTATGTTCTTCTCTAGGAGTTTTATAGTTTCTGGTCTTACGTTTAGATCTTTAATCCATTTTGAGTTTATTTTTGTGTATGGTGTTAGAAAGTGTTCTAGTTTTCTTTTACAAGTGGTTGACCAGTTTTCCCAGCACCACTTGTTAAAGAGGTTGTCTTTTTTACAATGTATATCCTTGCCTCCTTTGTCGAAGATAAGGTGTCCATAGGTATGTGGATTTATCTCTGGGCTTTCTATTCTGTTCCATTGATCTATATTTCTATCTTTGTGCCAGTACCATTCTGTCTTGATGACTGTGGCTTTGTAGTAGAGTCTGAAGTCAGGCAGGTTGATTCCTCCAGTTCCATTCTTCTCTCTCAGCAATATATATGCATGCTTTTGAACTGTGGTGTTGGAGAAGACTCTTGAGAGTCCCTTGGACTGCAAGGAGATCCAACCAGTCCATCCTAAAGGAGATCAGTCCTGGGTGTTCATTGGAGGGACTGATGTTGAAGCTGAAACTCCAATACTTTGGCCACCTCATGTGAAGAGTTGACTCATTGGAAAAGACCCTGATGCTGGGAGGGATTGAGGGCAGGAGGAGAAAGGGATGACAGAGGATGAGATGGCTGGATGGCATCACCGACTCGATGGGCATGAGTTTGAGTAAACTCCAGGAGTTGGTGATGGACAGGGAGGCCTGGCGTGCTGTGATTCATGGGGTTGCAAAGAGTCGGACACGACTGAGCGACTGAACTGAACTGAAATGAACTGATGCATGTATGTATGAATATATGTATGTATATATTTAGCAATAATTTAACCAAAGATTTACCTATGACAAAATGATCTTTTAAAATACAGAAGCAGGTTAGAAGATTCTTGAAACTCCTTCTAAATATGAAAAGTACCTTTGGAGGAATAACATATAAGTATTTTTAAAAATACAAGATTTTGGGTTGAATGGCCTGATTTCTTTGGAAAGTGTCACATAAATCTTTGGTTTATAGTAACAGCCTAAAGAAGCAGTGGTGATCTCAACCCTGATAGCTGAATGGGGAAACAATTTACAGGGAGATTTAGAGAACTGTTAGAGTATTTGGGCTTCTCTTGATGGTTCAGGGATAAAGAATGTGCTTAAAATGCAGGAGTCACAGGAGATGCAGGTTCGATACCTGGGTTGAGAAGATCCCCTGGAGAAGGAAATGGCAACCCGCTTCAGTATTCTTGCCTGGAGAATCCCATGGAGAGAGGAGTCTGGTGGGCTATGTTCCATGGGGTTGCAAAGAGTCAGATGTGACTGAGCAACTCACACTTTTTCACTTTCAAGCCAGTTTGCTGGAAAAGTTTTGTAGTTGTTTTCTTTTCTACTCTCTTTGCTTTTATAGGTATATGCCTTTTAAAAAATAACTCTTTTATTCTATTTTTAACAGCATTTTTTGTGTTATGTTACCTCTCTTGGTAACAGGTAGAGATAATAGAATACAACAAAGTGCGAAATAGATTCTTCTCTGGCCGTCTTTCTAGTAAAATCAGACAGTGAAAAAAAGAGAAAATTGAGACTTTTGGAAAATATACTCATTTCTGCCAGACAAAGATTGCAGTTTTGACCCTAAACAATTTTCTTTTCATATTGGGGTATGTCTATATAATTTTGTAGCAAAACCATGTAAACATATGAAAATACTAAAATGCATTGGAATGCTGATCTGGACAGAGCGGAAAGGCAGAAACTTGCACTCTCAAAAGTTCAGTCTTCAAAGCATTTGCCAGTGTGATGGGCCAGACAGAAAACCAAGATGCAGAGGCTTCTTAGGCTTGAGAGCTTTAGACTTTATGAGTAAATGTGTGTGATGGGAGGTTAGATAACTACTGGAGATTTGGCAAGAAGGCAGGGAGTCTACTGTGGCCCACTGGTGAACTGAAAGAGGATATTCTTATAAAGGCAGGAGTGTGGAATCAGGGGATCCAGTAGAGCTAAATGTGGATCCATATACCTGAGATCTGTAATGAAGAATCTACAATAAAGTAAAACTGCTGATTTCAGCATGGGCTGAAAAAAAAATACTAGAAACCCAGGAACTTGATAATCTAATACAAGGAAACAATTCTCATCCCCAAAGGGAATAAAAAGGTAAGGCACATTTTAATCTTGAGTAAACCTGAGGATGTGCAAATTGGCCGAAACTTGACCAAGTCAGGTGATGCAAGGATCCAGTCAGGAAGGATGCGATAGAAGAATTAGACTTGAAAAAACTGACCAAGGAATTACCTTGTGACTGGAGCAGCTCATGTATTCATTTAGGGACCAGGGTTAAAGTCCAATTTGATGCTCAGCTATGGAGCTACTGCCCTGAGCTGTTTATAAACAGGATTGGTTTTAGGTTTTAAGCAGCTTAGTTTATAGATAGATATTATATAGGCCCAATGGTGGAAATTATAGGAAAATTGAGGGTTAGCTTCAAGGACATTATGTTTTCTATTTCCCTTGGGGAAGTCCTCCCTATTATCTGTTCCTTTACCTAAAGTCCCAGGGGAAAAAGAACCATATACTTGCGTTTTAAATTACATTGTTCTTTGTTCCTTTCTATAAAATGTAAGTGGAAGGGGCTTCAGATCAATAGGAAATGCCCTAAGCTGAGACTTGCCCATTTCTTAGGAAGCAAAATAATTGGAGCAGGGGGAGCTCAGCTCTGTGCTGTATGGTGACCTAGATGGGTGGGATGGGGTTGGGGGTGGGAGAGAGGCTCAGATAGCTGCATCATCTATATGTATACACATAGCTGATTCACTCCGTCACCCAGCAGAAACACAACACAACATTGCACAGCACTTACCCTCCAGTAATAACATTAAACCAAAGCAATGAGAAGTTTTGTGAAAAGACCCAATAAACAAGGAGCAAACAAGGTTTTTATGTTCATATCTTTATAAGAAGAATGAAACAGTCTCAGTTAATTATTCTCCTTTCTTCTGTATCTCTAACTGGCCATCGGTTTGTTTCTGTGGTTAAAATGTTCTTAATTACCGCCCTTCATCCCTATTTCTATAGGTGCTTTCTTAGTAAAGACTGTTACCATCTTTCTTCTGTTACTTCCAATAACTTCTGCTTTATCTCAGCAGCTCTAATTCATCCTCATTCTGGTATGAGAGCTGTCTGTCTGAAAGTTAAATATAGCTATGTTGTTATTTCAACGCTAAAGATATTTCAGTGACTTACTGCACAATAAATCTAAATTCCACTGTATGACATATGGAATATTTTATAATCTGTTCCATATCTACCTTTCTAAACTTCCCCAACAAACTCTAGTCCTATAATATCTCAAAGTTCCATGAATATCCTTTGCTCTTGAAAACCCATAAGTCCTTTCATCTCTTAGACTTTGTTTTATGGTTTTCCCATCACTTGCCGTGCCAAGAGTCAGAAAGCATACTTCCTTCTAAAGGCAGGAGTTTGGAGTAGGACAGGAAAAGAATCTTTCTATTTAACACCCTCTAGTAGAAGGAATCTGAGAAGGCAGTGGCAACCCACTCCAGTACTCTTGCCTGGAAAATCCCATGGGCAGAGGAGCCTGGTGGGCTGCAGTCCGTGGGGTTGCGAAGAGTCGGACACGACTGAGCGACTTCACTTTCACTTTTCACTTTCATGCATTGGAGAAGGAAATGGCAACCCACTCCAGTGTTCTTGCCTGGAGAATCCCAGAGACGGTGGAGCCTGGTGGACTGCCGTCTATGGGGTCGCACAGAGTCGGACACGACTGAAGCGACTTAGCAGCAGCAGCAGAAGGAATGGGGCTTCCCAGAGTTCAGTGGTGAAGAATCTGCCTGAAAATGCAGGAGACCGGGATTCCTTCCCTGGGTCGAGAAGATCACCTGGAGAATGAAATGGCAACTTGCTCCAGTATTCTTGCCTGGAAAACCACATGAGCAGAGAAGCCTGGTGGACTACAGTCCATGGGGTCTCAAAGAGTCAGACACAATTTAGTGACTGAGCATGCACTCAGTGAGAAAGAATATTTGTTTTGCTTTTTGTTATTGTTAATTTTGTGTCTGTTTGTGTGTGTGTGTGTGGTTTTTGTTTGTTTGTTTGTTTGTTTTTTGCCAGAAAAACTCTTGGAAAGGGAAAAACGGTTCCTAACCCTGGGGGAAAAAATGCTTTTCAAATGTGTCTCCTTTTTAATGAAGAAAGTCATTGAATGTTTTGATCAGATTCCACAGAAAACTCATTTTTTCTTTGCCAGTTAAAAGTAAATTTTCTGTTGAGATATGGCCCGTGTCAGACCTAGAAGAGAATGTCTCCCAGCTTCTAAATTCCCTGTACCTCAGCCAGATAAGAGGAATGTGAATTTTGGTGAAATTAATAAAAAACCACATTGCAATGAATAAACCCAATATATATAAAAGTATATTGAGTTAATTAGTAATCTCTGAGGAAACAGAGGTGGTTGTTGAAGCAGCAGGAAGAGAGATGAGCAGTGACAGATTATTATGCAAATAATAACCTTCAAATTGAGCCCCAAGTTAATATGGGTGTAATATATTATGTAGAGTATAAAGTGTATATTATGTTGTGTATAAAGAAAGCAGCTTAGGAACAGATACATTTAAATGGCTGTCCCTAAATTCAGATGCCTGAATGCAGGCTGGCTTTTCAGTCACGTTACTTGGATGGGCAAACTTTCATGATTAATTTCACTGACTGTGGCTCTCAGTTTCCTGTGAAGACACAATTTAGTCTCAGAAAAGAATACACCTTCAAGAGTTCCTGAAGCACGTCTGTGGCTGTGAGAAGCGGGGAGCGCTGAGAGCCAGGTTGGTCCCTGTTCAGATCAAAGAGAAGTCAAGGTTGTCTCCCGAGGCCCCGCGCTCGGTGGGGACCGCAGAGTTCTGTCTTACTCCCCTTTCCTAAGCTCCCTGGGTTAGGAGGACTGCCTAGCTCACCACACTCTGCAATGTCCTCCTCATGTCTAGCTCTCCAAGGGGTGCCCCTCCAGCAGTACAGGATCAGGGCAACTCAGCCAGAGCAAGGTCCTCTGAGGACCTTACCGAGAAGAAGCCTCGTGATTGCCATCAGTTATTTTAGTGGTGGTGGTGTGGTTCCTCAGTCCTGTCTTACTCTCTGCGACCCCATGGACTGTAGTCCACCAGGCTTCTCTGTCCATGGGGATTCCCAAGCAAGAATAGTGGAGTGGGTTGCCATGCCCTCCTGCAAGGGATCTTCCAGACCCAGAGATGGAACCCACCTTTCCTGCATGGCAGGTGGATTCTTTTACCACTGAGCCTCCTGGGAAGGTCATCAGTCATTTTGGCCTGGTGTTAAAGGGCAATGTTTCTGTTGTTGTTGGTTTGAAAGCAAAGGGAAGTTTTGTCCTCTAATCAGAAAATGGAGGGATGTGAGGTCTGACTCGTTTGAAAAGACGCTTATCTGTGAAAGATTGAGGGCAGGAGAAGGGGATGACAAGAGGATGAGATGGTTGGACGGCATCACTGTCTCAGTGGACATGGGTTTGGGTGGACTCCTGGAGTTGGTGATGGACGGGAGGCCTGGCGTGCTGCAGTTCATGGGGTCGCAAAGAGTCGGACACGACTGGGCGACTGAACTGAACTGAACTGAACTGAGGTCTCTCTGGAGAGCAGGCGCGGGGCGAGGCTGTTTCACCGGGACCAGGGTGGTAGGAAGGGGGCGGGGTTCCGCTGGTAGGCGCAGGCGCAGACGCACTTCCGGGGCTTCCATCCTTGGACTGAGGGGCTGGGCCGTCTGTGCAGCCGTTTTGCACCAGGAGCTCTGGCCTGAAGTCCCCTGTGCGAGGGCTCGGCACCGCGATGCCACGTGAGCAGTGAAACTAGACGGAGCACAAGGGAAAAGAAAAAGATTAGACTTTGTGACCCACGTTCCATTTTTTATTCCCCGGGAATTGTTCACGGGCTTCACGGCGGATCATAGGAGTCCACCGGCGGGCGGCAGGCGAAGCAGATGACCGTGTCCTGTATTGGGCTTGACAGGCCTTAGTGAGTCACAGTGTACTCGTGTGGGAATTGAGGGAGAAGAAACAGAACGCTGTGACATTTCACAGGGATTTTGCTGAGCATTTTCCGCCGAGGAACCCCACCAAACACCTCGTGTTCCTGTCCGTATGTCAGAAAGGACTCAGCTTCCACGGCTGCTGCTGCGGCTCCCTGGCCGGTGCTCTCGTGGTCTGAGCCCTTCCTGCAGGGCGGGCCTAGGGGCTGAGCCTTTGCGGATAAGAAAGTGAAAGTGAAGTCCCTCAGTCGTGTCCGACTCTTTGTGACGCCATGGACTGTGGCCTGCTAAGCTCCTCTATCCATGAGATTTCACAGGCAAGAGTACTGGAGTGGGTTGCCATTCCTTACTCCAGGGGATCTTCCCGACCCAGGGATCAAACCCACGTCTCTTGCGTCTCCTGCATTGGCAGGCAGATTCTTTACTACTGAGCTGCCTGAGATGTCCCATAGGGCACAGTGTCGGTAGGGCCCAGATTGGAGATGGCAGAGAAAGGTCTTGAAGAAGCATAATTTGGTTTATGACAACTAGGAACCTTGATTAACCTCCAAAAGTTCCCCACAAATCTCTCATACCCTACCCTATTCAAGCATCTTCTAAACTGTAACTTCATCAAAGATGTCAGCGTTTGAGGGAGCTGACAGCCTGGGGTAACACCTAGCAGTACTGAGTGTCTTCTGGAAGATATGGAAGGTGCATTTTTGTCCTCTGGTGGACAAAAGATGCTGTTATGCCCTTAAGGGACAATATTTTAAAATTGATTTTAGTGATGTTCATTGAAGTTCTTATCCATATGCAGCCATATATGCCTTTTGCTTCTCCCTACTGAAATATTTATCATTGAAGAATTGGTATAGAATTCTTCATATTTGGAAACTGAACAGTTTGTGCATTATAATCTATAAAGGCTAACTATATTAATAAAAATAGAAATAACATATTGACTGAGGGGTTACCCTTGAATGTCCTACTTGCCTGAGTTGTAATTCCTATAGCTGTGCCACTTGGGGAACTTTAGATTATGTAAACTTTTAAACCCTTATTTGTAATGGAAAATTTCTAGTGTTATATGTAATTGAAATCAGGTACAGTTAAGAAAAACAAGAATTTATTACCTGGCAGCCAGGAATTCCTCTGGAATGAACAGCAGGCTGATGAGCAGGGCTTGTAGCCAGCATGACCCAAGCAGCTTCAGAAGTTTCTGGAGAACACTGGAATCTTCTTGGAAGGTTCTTGGAAGGACATGTGGGCACTGTCTCTGGAATAAATGACTCCCCACACCTCACCCCGAAAAGAGAGTCTCAGTCTGTGTTAGGCCAAAGAACCATGTCTTGGGTGTCTTGGGAGGATGGCAAGAAGGATCTAAGAGGAGGACTTTATAAGAAGCATCCTCCTTCTGTAGTGTATCAGCAGACTTGTGAATTAAGCCTCCTCCCAGGCCTGGGATTAGGCAGAGAGAACAGAGGCTGGGGGGAGAGGGGGACGGAAAAGCCATTGCATGACATTAGTTCCATCAGGGACTTCCCCGATGACTCAGCAGTGAAGAAACTGCCTGCAAATATAGGAGGTATAGGAAACACAGGTTCGATCCCTGGGTCAGGAAGATCCCCTGGAGGAGGAATTGACAGCCCACTCCACTATTCTTGCCTGGAGAATCCCATGGACAGAGAAGCCTGACTGGCTACAGTCCATGGGAGTCACAGAGTCAAACACTTTATCAAAAGTCCAAAGGATTGTTTAAGAAAATTCCATGGGTTTTGCATGTGTACTTAGGTAGAATGATATCTTTAGTTGCTCCAGAATTGGAACATAGGCTCATCCCTGAAACATGATCAGGGATAGTTTCTTCACATTCTAAGAAGGCCCCGTCTCTGGAACTTACTGCGGGATCAAGCCTGACCACCAGGAGTGAATGCTGTTGGTTCTCTGCCCAGATCCACTGACCAAGCCAACACAGCAGC
This sequence comes from Odocoileus virginianus, assembly GCF_023699985.2. NCBI lineage: Eukaryota > Metazoa > Chordata > Mammalia > Artiodactyla > Cervidae > Odocoileus > Odocoileus virginianus. The sequence goes on along the minus strand of NC_069681.1, from coordinate 30,889,281 downwards.
CTCAGTAGGGAGAGTTAGCTGCTGTTGGCTCCTAGCTGCCCCTTCTTCCCCGAGATTTCCTCTCAGATGGTTGGGGCCAAATTCCTGCAAGATTTAGACGAGCCCTGCTGCACCCCCATTTGCCCTGGTCTGTGGAGTGACATGCAGATGAGATGGATGGGCTGATGCGGGTTTCAAAAGACCAACCCTTTTTCCTCCAGAAAGGACAGTGCTGCAATGTGAGTCCTTTGAGCTCCCTGTATATCAGGTCCATCTCTCACAGCCTCAGTAAATCTTGTGCTCTCAGATGCATCTAAGGCTTTGTTTCTGGGGGACCCAAGGCACATTTACCTCCCAGTTCATGTGTTGGAAGGACAGGGAAGGCATTAATATTTGCTATATGGAGTATTAAGGGTGCACATATTCCCAACTTCTCATATTTCTCCTTTGGAAACAATTTCAATCAAAAAAAAAAAAAAAAGAAAGAAAATACAGGGCCAACTAGGAAATCTGTAATGAGACACGACTGAACAGATGGATGTGTGTCAAGAGACCTGGGATTTTCGAAGTAAATCTAGATCTACACGGAAGAAAAGGGATAGACCTCAAAGCATCCCCTACAGTCTAAAAGCCCTCAAGCAGCATATTTAAAACATGAGGAGATGTTTCAACTTGTTATTACATCAGCAAGGATGGTTGGGGTCCCATAATTCAGTAGGGCTCAGAAAGGAGTCAGGAATGAGTCCCCAGGAAGCTGCCTAGATTTTACCAAGAAGCATGTTTTTAAAGCTGCACAGTGCAGTGAGAGAATCTTCTTGAACACTTGGGCTGTTGTTCTAAGGAACTGGTAAAAACGCGAGCCAATTTCAGAGGGAAATATCAAAAAGATTAAGTACAATACTCAAAGAACAATTGGATGAGATTTCAGATGACCCAGTTCACCCGGATGAGGATAGAAGTGTCACTTGTTTCCTTGGAGAACATGCTGGAGAGATTTATGGAATTAGAACTCCAGGAAGACATAGGAAGATAAGGTACATTAACAACAAAGTTGTCACCCATATGGTATTTCTGCCAGAAGGCTTTAGTTTGTAGCTAAGCATGAGTAAAACAAGAAACAAAATTAAGCAACTGAAATCGATTTTATAAAAGACAAAAACACCTTGAAAAACCTGCTAGATTAAGAAAGACCAAAAAGACATGACAATTAAATGCAAGACATGAACCTTAATTGGATCTTGGATTAACGAAACAAACAAAAACTGACAGCTCTAGAGGACAGTATTGGGACACTTGGAGAACATTGGGTGTGATGTATGTTAGGTAATAGCATAAAATTAATATTTGATGTCCTCCATGTGGTCATTTTATTTTCTTTGTACTTTGAAGTTGGCATATAAAACTTTCTTTGACGTTTAACTTGTAAAGGCAGTAGTTTGGGGATCTAAAATTTCTGTTTCAGAATTTGTTAAAGAGCTTTGCCTTGAGACAGCTGTATGTCAAATATGTTGAACTTTATATTACCTTTTTGCCTAACCTAGTAGAATATATGGGGCAGACAGACTGGGTGTCATTTGGAACATAAATTAGCATTGAGAGTAAATCTTCAACCTTTGGGTAAAGTAGAGCCCTGGAGTTCATTACTGTCCTACACTGACCGATTTTAGGATTGCATGAGCAGATGATAACAGGCTTCCCTGGTGCCTCAGATGGTAAAGAATCCGCCTGTAATGCCGGAGACCCAGATTCAGTCCCTGGGTCAGGAAGACCCCCTGGAGAAGGGAATGGCTGTCCACTCCAGTATTCTTGCCTGGAGAATTCCCTGGACAGAGAAGCCTGGTGGGCTATAGTCCATGGAGTCACAAAGAGTCAGACATGACTGAGTGACTAATATTTTCACACTTTCATGCAGGACCCGGGAGTTCATTAATGTCCTGATCTGACCAATTTTAGGGTTATGTGAGCAAATGATAACAGGCTCCTGCTAGTCCCAGAAGAGCATCTGTAGGGGAACATGGTGGAAATGCGGGAATGGGCCTGTTTTCCTATGCAAAATCTTTAATATTTAAGAGAAAGTGTCAGGCATGTTAATTTCAACCACTGTATCAGGCTTGGCTACCTAGTTAGTTGTACACACACTCAGGTACTTGGAAGGTTATTGCATGACTTTTTAAACTGGTCATCCAGGCAAGGCGGTCACTTTTCCCACAACCTCAGTCCTTGTGATCTTTGGGGAAGAGATTTATCTGTGCAGATACTGCAGCTGATCTTTGTATCAGCTTTAGGAAACCAGTCAAGTTAGCTTGATTCTTGTGACCACTTTCATTTCAGAACCTCATGTTTATTGAACTGCTGTGCTCAGTTGCTTTAGCTGTGTCCAACTCTGTGAGATCCCATGGACAGTATCCCATGGACCAGGCTCCTGTGTTCATGGGATTTCCCAGGCAAGAATATAGGAGTGGGTTGCCATCCTCCAGGGCATCTTGCTGACGCAGGGATTGCATCTGTGTCTTCGTCTCCTGCATTGTCAGGCAGATTCTTTACTGCTTGAGCCACCTGAGAAGCCCTTTACTGAACTGGAGATAGCAATTAAACTAGGCAGACTGAGACACCACGCCCTCAGGAAAGCAAAACAAAACAAAAGAATTCTAGAATGGCTCTCTAGAATGACAGCAAGCAGCAGTAACATAAGTGTTAGTAGACCCTTCTTACCTAATTATACAGAGGCTGTAGTTCAAGAATTTTTCCACCCGCAAGACTCTTAAGATCGCTTGCTAATGAATTTTTTGCCTTTTTTTTTTTTTTCCTACTTGGTGGTTTTGATGGATTTACTGTGATCCAGGGGTGTTCTTGCCTGGCCTTTTGCTGGATCTGCTTCAATGGACTTGAAATGAGATTCCAGGCCTCGTATGGTCCTGTTTTAATATTTTGTAGCAACCCATAAGCAACACAGATTTTCTGACCATTACCAAATTGGCCTCACAACTTTCTTGCATTTGCATATGTTTTTTTGTTTTGTTCTTGCTCGCAGTTTGCAAAATTTCGCCAGATGACCTCTAGCGCTATGAAAATAGCTGAGTCAGAATACAGCTGGCATGAACCCTCTAAATCAGCATGGTAGAGAAAATGCCATGCTGTCCTGGTGAGAGATTCTTTTTTTTTTTTTAAGAAGTCCTTTTTATTCAGCCTTTTCTTCAAAAATAAAATTTTGATACACTCATATCACAGTGAGATCATAAATTTACATTCTGTCTGGAGTGAGAAAGTAGAGGCAATGGAAAAAAACAACAGGGTTCGGATTAATAGGAGATGACAACTTGACCAAACAGGAGGTGGCAGCCTGCCGGCTCCGTGGCTCAGCGGCTGTGACAGGCAATTAGTGATCTCAGCCATCCAGATGCAATGGGAGGAGCCGGGGAGCCCTGAGCACTTCCGGCTTCTCTGCTGCGTCTATCATTCATGGTATTTGCAGAGACAAATAAACACTAATGCATGATTTTTTCTTTTAAACAATGAGATTAGGAAGAAAATCACAGGATCAGAAAACCCAAGGTTCTAATGAAGGCAGTTGCCCCGGTGTATATTGTGGTAGAGGAAATGCTGATTGTCAAACTATTTAATAGCAGATAATTATTTTATTTTTCATGACACCATAGAATGTGAAGGAAATTTTAGAAGTCACCTGGCATCTCCAGCCCAGAACTCATTGCTCTTCTACACTTGCCACAAGTAGCCTTTTTTTTTTTCTCTTTAATTTTGCCGTTTGCATTTTTGCCTCTTGTTTGTTGTTGTTTAGTCACTTGGTCCTGTTGGACTCTGTGATCCATGGAGTGCTTCTCTGTCCTTTGCTTTCTCCAGGAGTTTGCTCAAACTCATGTCCATTGTGTCAGGGATGCCATCCAACCATCTCATCCTCTGTGTTTCCCTTCTTCTCCTGCCCTCAATCTTTCCCAGCATCAGAGTCTTTTCCATTTTTCCCATGCTTCTATATAAATTCATAAAATTGGAAATTACACATCAATAATAAACCTCTACTTACTAATATATATATTTAATTTAAAAAAATGTAATGCTCTGTGGCTGTAGATCGGTGAACTTGGTATCTTCGTTAACAGTATAATCTCCTATGTAAATGCAACTCTACAGTGAGTTAATGTTATTTCTGCACATCACAGTTTGCTCCTGAATTTCATGGATACAGTATCTTCAGAGGTGTACTCAATTGCAAAAAATAGAGCCTAAAGTTTGTGTTTCAGTTAGCAGCCCATTCCCCAAATAATTTATAAGTTGACCCCTACACATATTAGCACATCATTTCCACATGCAGCACATACTCTCAAATGTAAACATAAATCACCCTTTTAAAATTAAATATTGAATACTTGAATAATCTTTATGTATTTAAATATTGTAGATATATTAATTTGGAATATAGCAATGGAAACTATAAACTGTCAGTTAAGACCAGTAGCTGGCATTATCAGTGTATCTCATGATCACCTGAACTGCTATATAAGAAAGAAAAAAAATCTCAAAATGATATGATCTTGTCTGCCATGTATGAGTGTGGAAGCAGAAAAAGCTAAGTTTCCATAACTCAGAAGCAGATGTTTCTGAATACTCATTTATCTAGTCACTGAGTATAATGAAATGAAAATATAGAAACAATTACTTGACTACATCAATCTGCAAAAATGCAACTTTATGGTAAAGAGACATTTAAATAAATCTACCCACATTTATTTTACTAAATGAGTCTTATCATGAAATTATGGGATTTGGAATTTCAGGCAAAATCAGTTTAGGACTGATGCCTTAAAAAAGTCTATCTTACTAGTCTACGATCATGCCTATTAATTAAAGTTTATTTATGATCTGTTAGCTTACTCCTGTAATCACTAAAATGGGTTTTGAATTATTTTCAAGTGTTTCTAATGAATAACATTCACAGAGAATAAATGTAAAATTTTTGAAGATATTGAAAAGAAAGTGACATTGTTCTTCAATAATATTTTAAAAGTGGAAATCTGAAACAATGCTTTGTATCATGATGGTAATATTTGTGTGATGAGCTTTTAAAGGTCTTAATGCACAGTCAACTATATACATGTCTATCAAACATAAGCTTGAGTTTCTGTTTTTGAACTAGGGAGATTCTCCTGAAACAAGAGACAAAAGATAAAAAAAAAAAAAGGAGAGAGACATAGCTCTGCCCACTTGGAGCTCATAGTTTAATAAAAAAAAATAAAACCTAAGCAAATATCTGATAAAATTGAAGTATGTTTATAATATTAAAAAAAAATTGAAGCTAGTTGAGAGAAAATCCCAGAAAAATCAGTGGTTTTCATGAATATACTAGGTTAGGTTATTTTAGTGTAACCATCCCTCAGAACATAACTAAAAATGCTAGATCCATGTAAGATAAATGTTAAGAGTGTGAAGAGGGAATGATATTGATAGAAATTGTCTGGTGAAATTTAAGCAACACAAGACTCCAGAGAGATAAACAGAGGTCTATAGCTGCTCTTCTCCTGATGAATTTGTCTGTCACACTTTGGGAAGATCATCATTGGCGATGTGAAGTCTCAGAATCCAATTTCTAGTAGAAGAAAAATGATACAAACACATCCAAGATGGAATTAAAAACAAATAAAATGTAAATATGCTGATTCTTCCAGATGACTGAATAAATTTAGGAGGCTAAAATCTAATTGTATTTTTTCTTAAAGAAAAAGTGGCAACACTAACAACTCTGATGGGAAGGGTAAGTGGAGATAAAGACCTTCTAAGATCTCTTGCATTGTACTTTACATTAAGGGATTGGGAGATACAAGAAAGGTCTTTACACTCACTCCAGTATTCTTGCCTGGGAAATCCCGTGAACAGAGGAGACTGGCAGGCTATGTAGTCTGTAGGGTCACAGAGAGTCGGATACGAGTTAGCGACTGAGCTAGGTGATGAATTAGAGGAGCATGATGAATTAGATGTTTAGAGATATGTGAACTTCACCTCTACTTTCAAAAGAGTAAATAGCAAATCATCAGTTTTAAAACTACCCATAGAGAGTGTATAAAGCTACATTCCTCCTATTACATTTTAGCCTGTGCAGGTCTAGGTATAGTGGTGAACACAGATATCCTTCTCGCCATGAGTAAAAGGTACAGAAACAGGAAGTGATTTCCGCTAGAAATCATAGAACCGAGAGACAGTTTATTTCTGTTTTTGAATAAATCACACTGCTCTGTTATTAACCTCACATCTCACACGTGTGCATTTGTGAAAAAATTGTTGAGGCTATTTTCTTATTTAAACTCATTGGAATGAAGTGTTGGAAAACGTTATCTCCAATATTTTCAACATAGTCTTCTTCATGTTATGTCATTTGAGAAAACTCTTTAACAATAAAACAGATTGGAGCAGGCTAGAAAAAAGAAGGGCATGATTTCTTTTATTATAAAGTGTGACCCTAATGGATAAATATTACCTGATATTCAAAAAGTATTAAACTAATTAAAATAATTCAAATATAAGTAACAAATCAGCTATTTTAAGTTTTATGACTCATGAAATATAATTCTCATAAATAGGTTGTGGTTTCATACTGAAAGCAATGAACAGTGTAGTCAAACACAAATTCAGCAGTCAGCTTGGCTTTATATAATATATGCACTCTCTCATTGTTTTCTTGATCAGTGCAGACACAAGTCTGGGTCCCAGTAAGAGACATGGCCCTTCATTGAAGTTTGTTTAATCATTTTTTAAAGCAGGACCACAAAAACAAGTACAGATTTTTTTTCCTTTAGACATAATACTTTTGACCTTAATAAATTTAAAAGCGTTGAGATCATGAAAAGTTTTTCTCCAACTACAATGGAATAAAATTAGAAATCAATCAACAGGAGGAAGTTTGAGAAATTCACAGGTATATGGAATTTAAATAATACACTCTTAAGATATCAGTGGGTGGGGCTTTCCTACTGGTTCAGTGATAAAGAATGTGCCTGTCAATGCAGGAGACGCGAGTTTGATCCCTGGTCTGGGAAGATCCCACATGCGCCCGCAGAGCAACTGGGCTGGCATGTCACAGCTACTGAAGCCCGTGCACCCTAGAGCCCATGCTCCGCAATAGGAGCCCCTGCAGTAAGAACCCCGGACACCACAGCTGGAGAGTAGCCTCCAATCCCCAGAACTAGAGAAAAGCCAGCATTGCAACAAAGACCCAGCACAGCCAAAACAGCAGAAAGAAAACAAAGAGTCAAAAAAGGAAAACCAAGAAATATTAGAAAGTTCATTGAGATGAATAAAATACATGATGCTTTCTCTATATATACATATATGTTTGGGCTAAGAAAGAGTCCTTTCTATAGATGAGCCCAGTAATTTTGAAATTGAAGCAACTACATGATTGCTGTGGATTTCCGAGATAATAGGGGGAAATCATGAGTTGTGAGGATGATCAACCTGATTGGAGACAAATAATAAAGAAGAGAATGGGCCCCAAGGGAAAAAGCAATGATTAGTGTGAAGAAGAATTGTTTATGTAAACCAGCCAAGAGTTTTGGAACTAGATATGTACTCTAACTATTTCTTTTCTTTTTTACCCATTTAGGTACTAGCTCCTCAAACAACATATTCTTGTCTTGTCCCCAATGGCTGTAACACTCCTTACAAACCCAGCTGTAAGTAACAGGAGCTCTGGTAAATGTAACTACAATGATGTACCTTATAAATATGAATTGAAGGTGAACTCTCAAAAAAAAAATAATATGAGACTAGGGAGGGGATAGGGATATAGATAGAGGCCACAGGACTGGAAAAGGTCAGTTTTTATTCCAATCCCAAAGAAAGGCAATGCCAAAGAATGCTCAAACTACCGCACAATTGCACTCATCTCACACGCTAGCAAAATAATGCTCAAAATTCTCCAAGCCAGGCTTCAATAGTATGTGAACCATGGACTTCCAGATGTTCAAGCTGGATTTAGAAAAGGCAGAGGAACCAGAGCTCAAATTGCCAACATCTGTTGGATCATTGAAAAAGCAAGGAAGTTCCAGAAAAACATCTATTTATGCTTTATTGAATATGCCAAAGCCTTTGACTGTGTAGATCACAAAAAACTGTGGAAAATTCTTAAAGAGATGAGAATACCAGACTACCTGACCTGCCTCCTGAGAAATCTGCATGCAGATCAAGAAGCAACAGTTAGAACTGGACACAGAACAACAGACTGGTTCCAAATCAGGAAAGGAATACATCAAGGCTTGTTATTGTCACCATGCGTATTTAACTTATATGCAGAGTACATCATGAGAGGCGCTGGGCTGGAAGAAGCACAAGCTGGAATCAAGATTGCCGGGAGAAATACCAATAACCTCAGATATGCAGATGACACCACCCTTATGGCAGAAAGTGAAGAGGAACTAAGGAGCTGCTTGATGAAAGTGAAAGAGGAGAGTGAAAAAGTTGGCTTAAAGCTTAACATTCAGAAAACTAAGATCATGGCATCCGGTCCCATCACTTCATGGCAAATAGATGGGGAAACAATGGAAATGGAGAGAGACTTTATTTTGTGGGCTCCAAGATCACTGCAGATTGTGACTGCAGCCATGAAATTAAAAGACTCTTTCTCCTTGGAAGGGAAGTTATGAACAACCTGCTGCTGCTACTAAGTCGCTTCAGTGAACAACCTAGACAGCATATTAAAAAGAAGAGACATAACGTTGCCGACAAAGGTCCATCTAGTCAAAGCTTTTGTTTTTTCAGTATTTGAACTGTGGTGTTGGAGACGACACTTGAGAATCCCTTGAACAACAAGGAGATCCAGCCGGTCCATCCTAAAGGAATTCAGTCCTGAATTTTCATTGGAAGGACTGATGCTGAAGCTGAAACTCCAATACTTTGGCCATCTGATGTGAAGAACTGACTCATTTGAAAAGACCCTGATTCTGGGAGAGATTGAGGGCAGGAGGAGAAGGGGACAACACAGGATGAGATGGTTTGATGGCATCACCAGCTTAGTGAACATGAGTTTGAGTAAGCTCGGGGAGTTGGTGATGAACAGGGAAGCCTGGGGTGCTGCAGTTCATGGGGTTGCAAAGAGTCAGACATGAACGAATGACTGAACTGAACTGAACTGAACTGAGAGATGTAGACCATTTCTGCCTATGACTAGCAAACCGCAAATATAGAGGACCATATAGTCTTATATTTAGCAAAACTTAATTCTTAAATTTTTTTGTCCTAAGCTAATATAGAACAATCAATCAGGGAAATAGAAAATTGAATTGATAAGAAAACTGAGACCTAGATAAGGCTAGAAAGCACAGGATGCTTTATCCTCCATATTCAGGAGTGAAAGAGAACCAGTCACATGATAGATTTTGATAATAGATAATTTTAAGTGATTGTGACTTCCAAGTGCTGGTAGTATAATGTTGATTATTTTCTTCTTTCACTCCTCTTTATATTATTGTTTGCAAAGGTAAGATATATAAGGAGACTTAGATATGATAAATATTAAAACTAATGTGGGGTCTGAAGACAGAATAATTTTCCCAAATTATGCAATTATAACTTCTAAGACAGATTGTAAGTAGAAATAGAAAAAAGATATTTGATAACATTTACCAATAAAAAGGCAGGATGCTCATAATGGAAATTATAAAATTTATTTAGGGACACAAAACCAAAAATTGCATGAATGATGAGAAATTCAACTTTTCTAAATTAACACTTGGAAATTGTCAATCCTCCCCAAAGTTATTTATTTTTTTAAGAGCTTTTTTCTTTTGAATTTTAATTTTTCACTGGGATATAGCCAGTTAACAATGTTGTGACAGTTTCAGGTGAGCAGTGAAGGGACTCAGGCATACATATACATGTATCCATTCTTCGCCAAATTCCCCTCCCATCCAGGCTTCCATGTAACTTTGAGCAGAGGGCTCTGTACCATACAGTAGGTCCTTGTTGGTTATCCATTTTAAATATAGCATTATGTGTATGACCATCCCAAACTCCCTAACCACTCCCAAAATTTATTTTCAAGTAAATGCAGTTTTATTTGGAATCCCAAAAGAATCTCAGGAAGAGTTAGACAATATAATTTCAAAGTTCCTATATGCTCAGTCTTTGGATGTTGTATTTGATTCAGTGCTGCAGTCACAAATGACCACGGACTTGGTGATTTATAACATCAGAAATGTATTCCCTCATTGTTTTAGGGAGTCAGAGGTGCAAAATCAGGGAGACACCAGGGCTGTGCTCCCTCCGAAGAGAGAGATCCTTCTGTGAGTCTTTCCGATTCTCGGGGCTCCGGGCATTCCTTGGCTTGTTGCTGCATGACCCCAGTCTCTGTCTCAAGCTTTCACATGCCCAGTCCTCTGTGTCTCTGTCTCTTTCTCTTCCTTGACTTTGGACCCGGGGTCCACCCAGATCATCCACCCAGGGTGATCTCATTTTGTCATTCTTGACATAATCATATCTGCCAAGATCCTTCTTCCAAATAAGATCACATTCTAAGATTCTGAGATTGGACATAGCTTTTGAGGGGCCATCATTCAACCTACTACTGATATCAACTCCTCCTCCATCTTATGGTAACCAGGCCTGATTTTTTTATTTAGGGCATCAGACCTGACCTTCCAGCACTAATCGATGTTAAATACCCCATTACGGGTCAATTACGTGATTCCACCCTTCTGGCCAGAGTGATTGGTTCCTTCATTTAAACCAGTCTGTGCTTAGGGCTGTATTGATTCTGGTGGTGGTTTAGTGGCCAAGTCGTGACGAACTCTTGCAGCCCAGGGCCTGTAGCCTGCCAGGCTCCTCTGCCCACGAGACTTCCTAGGTAAGAGTGCTGGAGTGGGTTGCCATTTCCTTCTCCAGGGGATCTTCACAACCCAGGGGTAGAACTGGCATCTTGAACCTACCTCCCCTGCATTTCAGGAAGATTCTTTACTATTGAGCCATCAGGGAAACTCAAATATAGCTTCAAAAGGGCTGTATTTCTATGTCATAATTAGCAAAAGAAGCTAATGCCTGTGTGTGGGCTGTCTCTTGGTCATGACCAGCCCTTTTGTAGCCAGCCAGGCTCCTCTGTCCATGGGATTTTCCCAGCAAGAATACTGGAGTGGGTTGCCATATCTTTCTCCAGGGGATTTTCCCAACCCAGGGATTGAACCCACCTCTCCTCTGTCTCCTGCATTGTCAGGTGGACTCTTTACCACTGAGCCACCTGGGAAGCCACAACCTAATGCCTAAAAGGATTTTAAAAAGTTTTAAAAAAATCAGTCAAATATAAGAGGCCTCGCTTCAAAACTCACTGTTGGTCTAACAACTTTGCTTTTTTTGATTTATTTTCAGATTTTATAACATGGATATGCTCAGTCTTTAATTATTATGATGATTAGTATATTAAATATTCACAGCTAGACTTTGTATAGGAGTTAGTGTTATGTTTGAAATTTTATAAATTGTTCTCTGCCTTAGGCAAGAATCTTTGGTATTTAATGTTAAATGCATTCAGTTATTTAAATATAGATGCAATAGAAAAATAGTGTTTGATTGAACAAGGGGGAAAAATTAAACTAAGGCAATATCACTATTGTAAAGTGATGTTGTACATGATTCAACTAAAACCATGGCATTTAACTTCACATCAGTATTCATATAAATACAGTTAAAGAGAGAGCAGGGCAGTGGATTATACAGTAAGCAGTAAAATGAAATAAGTCCATTTGCCTTTAAGGTTTGCATGTGACTTATGGATGGAAACACATTGGATTCATGGAGGATAAAAAATACCTCCATCTAGGTAGATGAAAAATCGGCTATCTGAATATTTAGTAAAATTAAAATGTACCTGAAGCCTAAGGAAATGTCACTGAAAGAAGAAACAGTAACCGCCTGTGAAATAAAGCCTGTTTCCCGCTGGATGGATTTTTAGTAAGCGTCCTCTCATCATTTCAAGAGGAGTTAGCAAGCCATGTGAAAAATGGAAAAAGCCGGGCAGCATACACGCTTGCATCATGGTTCTTTCCCATCGCCCATCAAGGAAAGTTAACTGTCACTGCAGTGGGAGCGTGGATTAATGTCTAACTTACTGCGGCCTGACACCCCCATCTATCTTCAGCTGTCCCGAGAGCGTGAGGCACGCTGAATGGAAGATAGCTCAAAAATGATGCAACTCACTCAAGCCACAAAGAAACTTCTTATCCAGGCAGCATTTGGCCAAAGCCCCAGGGCTCTCTTGGATATGAGATTGGGAAAAAAATTAAATAAACTGGTGGATGATAGAGTGGAAGGCATGAAAATTATAAACCGTATTTGATCTTGTGAGCTTTCCTTGGTGTTTCTGTTTGGACATTATGTAATGTTTACTGGAATCATGTTTACTTTTGCGATGCACCCTTTGGAATGTCTTAAAAAGAGAAAAAACCTAGATTTAGAGTGAAATTTATTTTTTTTAAGTGAGTTAAATCTTTTTCTTCCTTCTGTATTTATTTGTTATTTTCCTTGCTGGTGAGTCTAGGTTGTGATGAAGGATAAGCTCCAACCTTTTTGTTCATGTTTGATGCTCAGTTTTTCATCTCTTTTTGAGGATGCTAAAGGTTTTTGTTTTTGCTTTTATTTTTGGAAATAGCATGAAGTGAGTTTCTGCTTCAGCATCTACTCACGGTAGAAACAGAGATCTGAGTTCACTTTTCAATACTACACTTTCAAGTTGCATGAGTGGCTTGGGTTTCTGATTTTTTAAATGCTTTAGAGTCAAAGGGGCCACAGTGTTTCTGCAACCCAGGGGAATTCAGCACACAAGTGCATTCAGCACTCATTTCGCTAGATGGAGTCATTCCCAGGAAGATTCTTGATGCAATAAGGTTATTCCACAAGCATTTATTTAATTGAGACTGTTTAGTATATGTGTCAGGCACAGTGGGAACAACAAAAATAAACAAAGAAACCAAAAGTCAGAACACAGCAGACCTGCATCTGAGCAGCCCAGAACTGCTTGGCATTATGGAATTTGGGGCATGGGTCAGGTGATTTTTTCAACATATTTTCCTTATAGATGAGACAACTGAATTCAGGAGATATCATAGTACGTGTCCAGAATCACATGATGAATGTGCTAACAGGAGACATGCAGTTTCTAAATCTCATCAATACTCTTTTTCCTCCTCCATGGAGAGCAGACTTGGAACCAGAGTGGAGAAAAAGGAAAGCATCTAGAAGCATACATTATGAATACACGACTGGGAAAGAATTCATGGAGCTGACAACCATGTATCAAGAGGATGCTTAACTCACAGTATGAGATACCCATAGACATTAGTATGAAAATGGAGACAAAAAGTGATCTATTTAGGAAATACTAAAGAGCCCTGTTCATGGGGGAAATATTGAGGACAATAAGGGGGCAACAGAGGATGAGATGGTTGGATGGCATCACCGACTCAATGGACATGAGTTTGAACAAACTCGGGGAGATAGTGAAGGACAGGGAAGCCTGGGGTGCTGTAGTCCATGGGGTTGCAAAGTGTCAGACACAACTTAGCGACTGAACAACAAAAAAATTGCCCTGTGTGACTATAGCAAGGTTTTAACCTAAACAGATTACATGAGTTGATACAGGAGAGGAAGGACCCAACTCATGTTGTTTATGTTGACTATTCAAAAGTCCTTAGAAGTTAACTGGAAACAGGTATTAATGATACAATTTAATACATTGGAATAAAAACAAATAACATTAAGAGCTCTTAAACTAGTAGAAGTCACTCTACTTTTTGGAAGCCAATTCAGTACAGGAATGATTTGGGGTAAACTTTATCAAATGTAAGACATGGATAATGACTTTTTGTTAAGGATGCTTCCCTTCACACACACACCATTTATTTTGTATTTATTAAATAAAAACCGAATTGTAAATCTGACGTCAAACATTTTCTTGGGCATAGGTATGTCTCTCTGCCAGTTTACCCCTGGTTATTGCAGGTCCGTATGTTTCTGTGCCTGTAAGGTAGCACTCACTCAATTAAAATATCATTTAAAGGGAAGCATACAAAAGGTTGTGACATTTAAAAACTTTCCAGGCAATTTGTATACAAAATCATACTTATTCCTATCAACAGTTCTTAGAGGATTCAGTATAGTCATAGAGTGGTGGGCAAAATAAGAAACGATTGTGGGTTTTGGAATCACTTTGAACAAGGAGTGCTTATAAAGTAAAAATAATTTAGTATGACAGTATACATGTAGAAACTCATTAATTATACATTAAAATTAAGCAAAGATTAAAGGTGTAGGGCTTTAATACCTCAGATTAAGGAGATGCATGGATTTTTAAACCAAGAATGTGTGTATTTGGAAGAAATATGTTATTTTAAGATTTCTAAATACAGGCTAGATCACAGCATAATTCATTTTTCGCTTATAATAAAAGTTAAACAGAAGAATGTGTTTGTAAGTTATTTATAAATATTCCATTTTGTTTACTTTATTCATTCATACTATCCAATAGTTGGAAGTTCCCCTAAACATCAGAAAGAGAGCTAAAATTATTCTGCACAAATCTACTTTTACAACAAAAGGCTGTAGAACTTGTACTCACTTGAAATTCTGGTAACAAGAAATTTTTTGTTTTTCCTCACTTAAGATTTTACTGTGTGCTCAGGTGTGTCCAATTCTTTGAGACCCCATGAACTATAGCCCACCAGGCTCCTATGTCCTTGGCATATTCCAGGCAAGAATACTGAAGTGGGTTGCCATTTCCTTTTTCACATTGCCAAACCTAATACAAAACTGGCACTGAATATAAATATGCAAGGGAATATTGTACATTAAGAAAGGCAGATCTATACTTGAAATTGCAAAAAAGGGGGAACCCCCCCCCCCCGAAAACAGTGAAGTTCATTGCATGGTTTATACCTAGTATTGTATCAGTTCAGTTCAGTTGCTCATTCCTGTCTGACTCTTTGTGACCCCATGGACTGCAGCATGCCAGGTCTCCCTGTCCATAACCAACTCCCGGAGTTTAGTCAAACTCATGTCCATCAAGTCAGTGACACCATCCAACCATCTCATCCTTGTCGACCCCTTCTCCTCCTGTCTTCAATCTTTCCCAGCATCAGGGTCTTTTCCAGTGAGTCAGTTCTTCACATCAGGTGGCAAAAGTATTGGAGTTTCAGCTTCAGCATCAGTCCTTCCAGTGAATATTCAGGACTGGTTTCCTTTAGAATGGACTGGTTGGATCTCCTTGCAGTCCAAAGGACTCTCAAGAGTCTTCTCCAACACCATAATTCAAAAGTATCAATTCTTTGTCGCTCAGCTTTCTTTATAGTCCAACTCTCACATCCATACGTGACTACGGGAAAAGCCATTACTTTGACTAGATGGACCTTTGTTGGCAACGTAATGTCTCTGTTTTTTAATATACTATCTAGGTTGGTCATAGCGTTTCTTTCAAGGAGCAAGTGTCTTCATTTCATGGCTGCAGTCACCATCTACAGTGATTTTGGAGCCCCCAAATAAAGTCTCTCTCTGTTTCAATTGTTTCCCCCATCTATTTGCCATGAAGTGATGGGACCAGATGCCATGATCTTAGTTTTCTGAGTGTTGAATTTTAAGCCAGATTTTTCACTCTCCTCTTTCACTTTCATCAAGAGGCTATTTAGTTCTTCGTTTTCTGCCATAAGGGTGGTGTCATCTGCATATCTGAGTTTATTGATATTTCTCCTGGCAATCTTCATTCCAGTTTGTGCTTAATCCAGCCCAGCATTTAGCATGAGAAAGAGAAATCGGCAAAATACAAGTTGAAAATCAGTTTAATCCTCTTTACTCTACAATTGTGTATTTGTTGTTTAAATTTTCTTAGTAAGTGAAGGCATAGAATGATATTGGTGATGGACAGAAAACATGCTTCTTTTGCACACGGGGATTTTTTTTTTTAATACTTATTTAAGACTCAGTTTTGAAAGAGTACCAGCTAGCAGGATACAACATTTGACATGAAAAACCTTTACACAGTACTTAGTGCAGTCTCTTATCAGTTATGTCACACTTGACGACACAGAAATACAGAATTTGGCACTAATAGGCAAAGACAATATACGTGTTTAGTACTTGGTCATTGTTTAGTCGCTGTCATGTCCCACTCTCTTGTGACCCCAGGAACTGTAGCCTTCCAGGCTTCTCTGTCCGTGGCATTTCCCAGGCAAGGATACTGGAGTGGGCTGCCATTCCCTTCTCCAGGGGATCTCCTCAACCCAGGGATGGAACCTGCATCTCCTGCCTTGCAGGCGGGTCCTTCACCCCTGAGCCGCATGAAGCGCTTTCCTGGTTGTAGCCGCATGATTTATTTCTGTGATGTCTTATTGCCTTTTGTCTATATTTTTTATTTCTTCACATTTTCCCTCTTACGAGGGTGGCTAGAGAAGGTCAGGATGGGGAGAATTCCCTTCCTAGAGCTGAGATAGTGTTTCAGAAGGCCTTGTGCTCGGAAGGCCTCTGTGATGTTAAGTCTCTGCATTTCTTGTCTTGACTGTTCCTTTCCCTGGGCAGAGTCAGGAGGGGACTTTCCTTGGATATTTATTAGGAGAAGCTGGTAGAACTCTTTAGGTAAATATAGTTCAAGGTCCCCCAGAGACTGCAGCCCTAAGATTTTCTCACTGTTCTGCTGTAGTCCACACTCAGATTTCAGCAATTTGTAAAAATTATAGTAAAGTGTCCCTAACCGTTCATGGCTCTAGTAGCTTCATTCCAGGTGAATAAATCTTGGTTGCTGTTTCTTTCAATAAAGAATCCTGATTATTTTGGAATGAAATCTTGAGAAATAAGTGACTTGTGAATTGCTCATTGCAGCCAAAGTGATTCAACTAAATTAAACACCCCTTAAGTACTAGTAATACCTGCTATTCATCTTAATATTGCTCAAAATACTTCATGTTGAGTTTCAGATTTAACAAGCTTTTGATATATATTTGATTGATTTGCTTGTTGAAATCAGTCATTGAAGATAACCAGGATTCCTGTTTAAAGGGGGTCTGTAGTGGTCACACAGGCAAGCTTAAATAATACCAGCATCATCTTTTACAACCCTAAAATGAATTACCCTTGCAATATCAGTATGATGTTGGCAAGGATTATTAGTTTCAGTTAATCAATGAATCAGGCCAGAATTTGCACCTCAGTTTTACTAAGGTGCAAATTAAATGCTATTAAATTGTATTAAGAATGAATTGGCCATTTTAGCACATTTATTAATGAGGAGAGTTTATGATAAAGCAACCAAAGGTTTTTTTTAATTTTTTTTATTTTTTCCATTTATTTTTATTAGTTGGAGGCTAATTACTTTACAACATTGCAGTGGTTTTTGTCATACATCGAAATGAATTAGCCATGGATTTACATGTATTCCCCATCCCGGTCCCCCCTCCCACTTCCCTTTCCACCCGATCCCTCTGGGTCTTCCCAGTGCACCAGGCCCGAGCACTTGTCTCATGCATCCAACCTGGGCTGGTGATCTGTTTCACCCTAGATAATATACATGTTTCGATGCTGTTCTCTTGAAACATCCCACCCTCGCCTTCTCCCACAGAGTCCACAAGTCTGTTCTATACATCTGAGTCTCTTTTTCTGTTTGATAAAGCAACCAAAGTTATTTCCACTAAACTCAGCGCTCGACATACATACACATTTATAATTGGGTATGGTTTTAATCAAGTGGTTTATGCCATCTTATTTTATTCCTATCATTTTACTTCTGTGATTAAGTATTGCCATATATATATATATATATTTGAAAATGAGAATGCATCTAACAAATCTGTATTGCCTGCTTATAATTTGATGAGTTCTGAGGCAACCACTTGCTGTCACATTAAAGCATATTTTTAAGAGAAAAACTTAGCTGAACACTTATAGAAAATAAACTGAAGCAGGTGGTGGATTCTTACTCTCTGTTGAGAGCTTTCAACACTTTACCCTAAGGACCAGTTTTTTGAAGAGATTAACAGCTGTTATTACAGAAAATATTATATAATTCAGGACATATTCTTGAGACTTTTAAGGCATTATACACAAGGTCTAAGAGGTCACCCTGTTACCTTATACAGTATTAGTAGTAATATTAAGTAATCATCAATACATGCCACAGTAAATACCTAAATTTTTAAAAAGAATACAACCAAGAACATGTTTGTTTCTACTTATTTTTTCTATTTTGTGCAATTATAAGCAATATTTCCTTCAGTTCAGTTCAGTTCAGTTCAGTTCAGTTCAGTTGCTGAGTCGTGTCTGACTCTCTGCGACCCCATGAACCGCAGCACGCCAGGCCTCCCTGTCCATCACCAGCTCCCAGAGTTTACTCGGACTCATGTCCATCGAGTCGGTGATGCCATCCAGCCATCTCATGCTCTGTCATCCCCTTCTCCTCCTGCCATCAATCTTTCCCAGCATCAGGGTCTTTTCCAATGAGTCAGTTCTTCGCATCAGGTGGCCAAAGTATTGGAGTTTCAGCTTCAACATCAGTCCTGCCAATGAACACCCAGGACTGATCTCCTTTAGGATGGACTGGTTGGATCTCCTTGCAGTTCAAGCAACTCTCAAGAGTCTTCTCCAACACCACAGTTCAAAGGCATCAATTCTTCGGCACTCAGCTTTCTTCACAGTCCAACTCTCACATCCACATATGACCATTGGAAAAACCATAGCCTTGACTAGATGGTCCTTTGTTGGCAAAGTAATGCCTGTGCTTTTTAATATGCTGTCTAGGTTGGTCATAACTTTCCTTCCAAGGAATAAGCGTCTTTTAATTTCACGGCTGCAGTCACCATCTGCAGTGATTTTGGAGCCCAGAAAAATAAAGTCAGCCACTGTTTCCACTATTTCCCCATCTCTTTGCCATGAAGTGATGGGATCAGATGTTTTCTGAATGTTGAGCTTTAAGCCAACTTTTTCACTCTCCTCTTCCACTTTCATCAAGAGGCTCTTTAGTTCTTCACTTTCTGCCATAAGGGTGGTGTCACCTGCATATCTGAGGTTATTGATATTTCTCTCGGAAATCTTGATTCCAGCTTGTGCTTCCTCCAGCCCAGCATTTTTCATGATGTACTCTGCATATAAGTTAAATAAGCAGGGTGACAATATACAGCCTTGACGTACTCCTTCCTTTTCCTATTTGGAACCAGTCTCTTGTTCCATGTCCAGTTCTAACTGTTGCCTCCTGACCTCCATACAGGTTTCTTAAGAGGCAGGTCAGGTGGTCTGGTATTCCCATCTCTTTCAGAATTTTCCACAGTTTATTGTGATCCACACAGTCAAAAGCTTTGGGATAGTCAATAATGCAGAAATAGTTGTTTTTCTGGAACTCTCTTGCTTTTTCAATGATGCAGGGGATGTTGGCAATTTGATGTTTGGCTCCTCTGCCTTTTCTAAATCCAGCTTGAATATCTGAAAGTTCATGGTTCACATATTGCTGAAGCCTGGCTTGGAGAATTTTGAGCCTTACTATACTAGTGTGTGAGATGAGTGCAATTGTGGGGTAGTTTGAGCATTCGTTGGCATTGCCTTTCTTTGGAATTGGAATGAAAACTGACCTTTTCCAGTCCAGTGGCTACTGCTGAGTCTTCCAAATGTTTCCTTAGCCATGCGTTAATACTCTTTTTGTACAACTTCCTTTAGCACTTTTTTGCAAATTTAAAATAATATTTTAAATATAAAATATTATTAATATTTAAATAAAATACAGATTATACATTTTTACTATTTAATTTCATCATGGGAATAAGGGCAAACAAATTTTAGAAGCTCACTAGTATTATTAAATACAATATTTTTTGCCATTTCATTGTATAATTCCCATTGTAATGGAAGAAATCTACAGATTTCTCATAACCCAAGTGTACATTTACATGTTAATAATGCAATAGAGTATGTTAATTGCATCTTGATTTCTCTTCCTCAGTTTCTCTAGTTGTAATGGCATTAATAATGCGTCTGTAATGAAGGGCTAACTCAGATTGTGTGTTAAAAATGAATCAGAAATCTCACTGTGGCATCTGCATTTTGAAAAGAAAAAAATCGCAGAAGAACATAGCCCCTCCCAAATCCTTTCTTGTTATAAATTTGATTTTGCACTGATGTCCTCAAGCAATGTATTCAATAAGCCAATTTAAGATGAATCAAATCTTATATTGAACTCAAATGACTTTTGACCATAAACTCAAGCACAAATGTGATATCTATCAGTCTCTACACCACTTGGGCTTTCCAGTTACACAAGTACTTTCTTTCTTTGTGATGAAATATTGTGTTCAATTTAACTAAATTTCGTTTCAGTCAAGCAAGTTTTCTTGTTTGAAAATGTGAGGTATGTGATGTTCTTGTATGTACAATGTGATGTTAATTGATAGAAGTTACTCCTTAAATTACTTTCCTTTTCCACTATTTATGATTTAACAAGTATACATCACCCTCTCTATGTTTGTAATTTGGGCTTATACCTAACTATTTTATCTGAAGGACAGTTTTATCATTAAAGTGAAAAGTTAATATTGATAAATAGGCTAAACAAGTAATATAAGAGGAGGAACACACACTATGAAAGCAAAATAGTTTCCAGTGACACATAGACTGTGTTCATTTTGCCTGATTAAAAGCATTTCAGAAGCTTTAAATGAGGAAAAGGATAATATTCCTGTTCATGAGCTCAGTTAATTGATGACAGTATATTTTGACAATGGATATAAAAACTTTATAAGGCCTTAAACATAAAGAAGAATTTCTTATCACCTGTAAGTATAGAGCAGCAGTAATTAGGAATTGCCAGTGATATTCTTTTGTGAATATATTTTACTTTAAACCTCTTCTAGAGGAGATTCTACATTGAATTTCACACTAATTGTTGTCATGCACCGTCTTGAGAGAGGCTTATGAGAAGATTAGAATATATATCCACTAGACATGACTTGAAGTTGTTTCGAAAGCCCTAAGAAAACCTGTTTGGAATCCCAAACTTCTGTTTCATTACATTTAACTTTGAGAATGGAAAGAAAAGAACGTTGTCACGATGACCTCAAAGCCTTCCCAGTGCTGGGGCCAGTGTTTAGGACCCACAGAGCGTGTTTCGCAGCTGCTTCAGTTGCTCGCTTACACTTCGTTAGCACCGAGACCGGCTTAGCACACACTCTCCCATGTCGCACTGACACCAGCCCTCAGAAAGGAAAGAGAAAACCCAAATATTTTTACAGTAAAGATCATGGATTTTTGGAAATATAAGTTGGCTAATATGTTATTTCACTAAATGGAATTCTAAAATAATCATTCTTTATATGTAGGGTAAAAACAGTTTAGATCATCTCTAAGGAGAAATCTGGGATATAACTTATAAATAAAACTGAAGGCTACACACAATCCCAAAGTTAGAGTAGATTTATTCTGCACATTTAAATATTATCTTAAAAGCGGTTCACAAAGTCATTAGAATATGCATATTCCCTTATATTGGCATGATATCAAATATTCTAGTTTTAATGATCTTGTGATGAAATTCTCCTTAAAAATATTCAATGAAAATATTTAATTTTTTATAGATTCAGTCGAGTAGTACCAAATATACACAAATATCCAACAATATTGATATTTATAAATGCTTGATATAGGTTCTATGATATGCTATATCATATGTAAGCCTGTGATATATAATATTTATAACTATATTATATTTATAACCTAGCTTATTTCTGATTAGTTACATATTAAATATACTTTCATATATGTGCAAATAATGCATACATATAACATTTTATTTTGTTACTGCTGCTTATTAATTTGGATCATGCAAAGGATAATGTAATGCATTTACAATACTTTGGAAAAGGAAATGGCAACCCACTCAGTATTCTTGTCTGGAGAATCCCATGGACAGGGGAACCCTGGTGAGCTTCAGTGCATGGGGTCATGGGGAATCAGACCCGACTGAGCAACTTAATATACTCACACACTTACAATACTGAAAACATCTTACCTAAATTATAGACTTTCATATTTGACCTAGGAAGTGATCAGTTTTGTAAGAGATACTAGGTTGTTGAAAATACATAAGTAACAATATACCAGGGATGTTTTTTTAGGCTAAGGGAATAGTGTGGAAAAGAGTACCAAGACAAGAAGCATCTCTGAATTTGTAAGGAAAATGTGTAGTCTGTCACCCTTTGGTATAAATTACTCTGTGAGCAGTGGCCAGCTATGACATTGAGGAAGATGACAGAGGCATTTGCATGATGCCCAAGTCCAGTGTTACAGGTGTAGAAGTGACTCAAGGCTTTTTTAAGAGACAGGGATCAAAAGCCTGGCTTATATATTAAGGACAGGATCCCCAAAGTAGAGAATGTTTGGAGTTGAGGAAGCCAGTTTGAAGTTTAGAACACGCAGGTCGGCAGTGCTGAAGCCCTACCTTCAAGGAGTGGCTGTGATAACAAGAGAAAGGGACAGCTTTGAGACTAATTGCCTAAAAGCATGGAAACCCATGATTAACTGGATATGGATGAATGAATGATATGATAGGAACATTCTCAGTTTTCTGGCTTTGATAACTGGTGAACAGGCCATAAACGAATTTAGGAACAATCTAGAAGAGGAGTGATATGATGAATTTATATTCTGAGCAAAATATGATGAATTCAGTTTTTGACATAATATGTCTTAGATGTCCACTGGATAATCCGAGTGGAAATGTGTGGTGAGAAGATTTATACATGCACCTGAATCTTTGAGGTCATAGCACAGAAATCATGGCTGGAGATTTTGCTGTAATTAAGATAAGAGAGTGGATTCAACTACCTAGATCCAAATATGTTTGCATAAGGGGAGCAAGGGGAAAGTGAAATGCAGCCAAAGAATTCTAAAACTCATTGTGAAGAAAATAAAGGCAACCAGTGAGGTAGAAAATTTCAGGAAAGAGAAGTGTAATGAAAATCAAAGGTTTTGGAACTGTCATTATGCGAAGAGTAGTCAATAGCATCAAGTATTTCCAGTTAGATAAAAACTTCTAGAAGCCGAAGACACAGACAGTTTCACAGTTTCACTTCTGAAGTTTGTTTTTTCAAATGGTTCGGTGTGAGCAGAGTCACGAGGCAAAGGTCTGGACAGTGGCTCAGATTTGAGGGCATTCTTAAAGTGAGTGTCATCGATTCTGTCAAAAACCATGGCTAAGAAAGGAAAGAAAGAAATGCAGTGGGATTGATGGTGAGAAGCATGGCCAAGGATATCTTTTTTTTTTTAAATCAGAGTATAATTGCTTTATGATTCTATGCTCGCATCTGCTACACAACAGTGTGGGTCAGCTCTATGTGTACATGTGTCTCTTCCCTGTTGGACCTCCCACCATCATCCCACCAGTCAGTCATCACAGAGCACCAAGCTGAGGTCCCTGTGCCATATGGCAGTTTCCCACTAGCTCTCTCTTATACACAGGGGAGTGTACATATGTCAGTGCTGAAGGATTTTTTCCCCTTATTTCTTCTATCATGGAGCAGACTTAGATAGAGTAATGTGAAATAATCAGTCAGTTCAGTTCAGTCACTCAGTCGTGTCGGACTCTTTGCGACCCCATGGACTGCAGCACGCCAGGCCTCCCTGTCCATCACTAACTCCCAGAGCTTGCTCAAACTCTTGTCCATTGAGTCAGTGATGCTGTCCAACCATCTCATCCTCTGTTGTCCCCTTCTCCTCCTGCCCTCAATCTTTCCCAGCATCGGGGTCTTTTCCAATGAGATAATTTCTAATGGAATAATCATTAGGAAAAGTGACTTAAGAAAATAGGAAACAAACTCCACAGAAGAGAAAGAAATGCCCACCTGGGGGGGGGGGGGCTGATATTGACTGGAAAGAGAGCCACTTCATCAACTGGAAATGAAGAAAAAGAGGAGTGATGCTGGTTTCTGATGGGTGGAATTGGGAAGTGGAGACAGTTCATGCCTGAGCCTCCAATTCTCTCTATAAAGGAGGAAGAGAGGCACTTTCTGTAGGTAAGAGCTGTCAGCAGAATAGTCACTGAGGATAAATGGAAATTTACCTGGAAAAAAACAAATGAGAGAATTGCTGGATGACAGTATGTCTTATGACTTTGGGGGCAAACAGTGAAAGTGTTGTTTGCTCATTCATGTCTGACTCTTTGTGACCCCATGGACAGTAGCCCGCCAGGCTCCTCTGTCCATGGAATTCTCTGGGCAAGAATACTGGAGTGGGTTGCCATCCCCTTCTCCAGGGGATACTAGGAATGCATAAAAAAGAAAATGTGTGGAAATAATGATTTTCTGCTTTTAGTTTTTGAATTGACGACACATAGGCTTAATTAGGTCTCTTCTCTGTAGTTCCAAAGGTGGAATTCAGAACCACTGGATGGAAATTATGTTGATTCAAGTTTAAGGGTGGAGATGAAACTTCAAGTAAATGTGTAATTTATTTGTATGCCTGTTTCTCCCTAGCTACTATTAAGATCTGAAGGATAAAGGATGGATCTTATTTATATTTCATTTTAATAATACTTATCACAGAATCTTACATAAGTTGTTGTTTAACCATTAGGTCCTGTCTGACTCTTTATGACCCCATGGACTGTAGCCAGCCAGGCTCCTTTGTCCATGGGATTTCCCAGGCAAGAATACTGGCGTGGGTTGCCGTTTTCTCCTCCAGGGATCTTCCCGATCCAGAGATTGAACCCAGGTCTCCTGCTTGGTAGGTGGATTACTTACCACTGAGCCACCTGCAAAGCCCTCAATCATCTTACGTAAAGTAGATCCTAAGTAAATATTTCTTCTCTTAAGCCGACTAATGCCCTATTCGGTACCCATTACGTACAGGTGGGGTACTTAATAAAATAAATTCAGTTGAAGAACACTTTGAATTTTATTTTGGTTGTGGCAGAATGAAGAATAAAATCCCAGTGGCATTCAGACTGATGTAAGAATAAAATATTTTCCATAAACATAATTTCACTGAGGTATTCGTCCACATAAGCAAACACGCAACTGTGGGGGAATACATTTGCTAGGAACTCTTAGGTCAAAGAGTATTCAGTGTTGTGAGTGGTGCCTGTCTTCTGTTTCACACTGAGCTCTACACTAAAATATGAGAGGGTAACTTGATTTGCCTCCTTCATCATTACTGGAGGACAGACTTGAGTATCGGAAAAAGCCTGGTGTTTAGAATAAGACTGCATCCTAGATTCCATGTTTACCAACTATGTGATTAAACAAAGAAGCAGATATCTTTAGGACTCGGTTTTATTGTCTATTTAATGACCACCATGATACACCTCTCTCGCAATCATTCTTAAGAGTAAAATGAGACAACGCATGTGAAACCACTCAGGCCAGTGTCCGGCTCATGACATGTATTCAGTCCGTGTCATTTGGGGATACTAGAATAAATGACAAACTGACTCACACAGGTTAAGGCTCAGGTGTGTATGGCAGAGACCACCACCATGTTGTTAGGCAATTATCCTCCAATAATAATTTTAGAAAAAACCAACAGGATGCTGTGCAAGTGGCTTAAGGTATAGATCAATTTTGGAATATAAACCAGTACTTAAAATTGTATGATTCCTTTCCTCTTTTCCTGTAATATGTATGAATGTTTTTCTAGTTTTATTGAATAATTTGCTCTGATATTTGCAGTATAGATTGCATTTTCCCTTGAGGCCATTAACTGAGAGACATGTTATGAATACTTTATAGTCAATTTATCCTTTTCTTTTTAGTGCCTTAATGCATTTTTTGTATCAAGAGTCACTTTATGTATTTTAGCAATTATTTAAACCTTTTCTTGTACATAATTTTTTCAAATGCACTTAAATTATCAATGTCAAGTTTACTTAGAATGTTTGTAAGTTTCCTTCCTTAATATATGTTTCAAATGAAGCCTTTTGAGCACTTTGGTCATTCTAATCTCTCACACATTTCCCCGTTTGGATCATGGATGTTAAATGTCACTCTCCTTAACTTGTATAATATATCATGCTTTGCACAATTCATTCTCAGAAGTTTCATGGTGTGGTTTTCTTGAAGGCTGGTGTAGTTTTCACAGTTCTGTTTTACACTTCAGAACACTACATAACTACTCCTTATCCTCCATTGGCTACTGTGCTCAAAAACTTCCTCATTTCCACTTTATTAGGCAAAAAAGTGAACAGAAGGAAAATCTGACCCAGGTTTCTTTTAATAATAAGATGACATTTCTAGTGCTTTCAGAAATGGCTTATTCTCTTTTACGAACCAAGTGCTCCAAGTATTTCTTCTGTCTGGAATGAAAACACGTTTCTGTCAAAATTTTCACATATACCAGTTTGATATGCAAAAAATAAGACAGATTTACTAAATTAAACAATTCATCTGAAAGTTTAATGAACTGCTAATGAGAGTTGTTCAAATGATCACCTGCTTCTGCATCAAGCCACTGATTATATATTAAGCCACAGTCTTTTATTTCCATATTTTTAAAAAACTCCTTTTTTTTTTTTTTTTTACATAATACAGGATTTATTAAATAGTTTGTCACTCAAAGGTGACTGTTTGGTTCAGTCTAGATTTCATGCATATGAAATAATCTCAACTATGTAGTACACTAACTTTTTAAAGTCCATAGTTCTTGAATTCCCATTTTAATTAATGCCTCATGATTCTTATCCATAGAATAAATAATTTTCCTATGTAGCAGTATTAAACATGGGTGGAATTTCCAATGCAAATTTGAATATTCTTCTCTATTTTAAAGGTAAGTGCTAATCAATCATGAAAGAAAATCTCTTTAGGATTTTCCAAATATCATGCATTAATCCACTCAAATTATTTCCTTCCTGTCTGCCTACAGTAGCTGAGAGCTTACCTGATTATATTTAATTAATTTAAAACTCTTTGTTCATTCTCTACATAATTATTTCTATAAACATTTCTTAATCTACATTCAGAAGATGAGAGAGGAATATGATTTTCATATGCTTGATTTCCTGCATTTGATTTGGGAAGAAACAATGAAATTAATTCTTCACTGATTTTTCAAACACATTATTTCAACTGGGATTATTTCAGAAGAGGACAGTACTTTCAAGGAAGTATCAGGAGGACTGCTATTCAAACAGATTTAGTAGTTGTAGTCAGCTGATGGTGAACAGCAATATAAAAGTAAAATGAGAATATAGCACTTACCTCACGGGGTATTCTGATAGCTAAATAAGAAAATGCATGTGGGACACCTATGAGCCCAGGAATATAATATTGAATAGCCACATTACTATTTTGTAAAGCACATGTATACATAAGAATAGAAAAATATTTAAGTCTTCCATGAACTTGAGAAGTCCTTTAACTGACCTAGGAAAGCCAATGTGTGTGTGAATGCTCAGTTGCTTAAACAGTTATGTCCAACTCTTTGTGACCCCATAGGCTGTAGCCAGACTCCTCCATTCATCAGATTCCCCAGGCAAGAATACTAGAGCGGGTAGCCATTTCCTCCTCCAGGGGGTCTTTCCAACCCAGGGATCTCAACCCACATCTCTTGCATCTCCTGCGTTGGTAGGTGGATTCTTTACCACTAGCGCCACCTGGGAAGCCCAGGGAAGCCAGTGAAACCCACTAAGTGTAAAGAAATCAGAACATTGCATAAAACAGAAAATTATTGTGGTGGGCTGAATAATAGCCCCCGAGGATGTCTGGGTCCTAATCCCCAGAACCTGTAACTGTATTATCATGATTGCAAAAGGGAATTTGCAGATGTAAGGATCTGTAAATTTGGACTCCTGAAAAGTATTGATTACCCTAGATTATCCAGGTGGGGCTGGTATAATCAGAAAAGCCACTAGAAGAGGTAGTGTGATCAGAGTTGGTAACAGGAGATGTGATGATGGATGCAAAACATTGGAGCAAAACCTGAGGGAAGGGTCACACATGGGTGGATGCAGCAACCCTTAGACTGAACAAGGCAGGTAAACAGATCCTCCCCCCGGAGCCTCCAGAAGGGTGCCCTCCTGGCACCCTTAGCCCAACAAACGATGACTTTTGTCTTCCACCATTAGAACTGTCTGATAACAAACCTGTGTCCTTTTAAAGCTAGTCGGTGAATTAAAAAGCAGTGACATCACTTTGCCGACAAAGGTCTGTATAGTCAAAGCTGTGGTTTTTCCGGTAGTCACGTATGGATGTGAGAGCTGGACCGTAAGGAAGGCTGAGTGCTAAAGAATTGATGCCTTCGAACCGTGGTGCTGGAGAAGACTCTTGAGAGTCCCTTGGGCAGAAATGAGATCAAACCAGTCCATCCTAAAAGAAATAAACCCTGAATATTCATTGGAAGGACTGATGCTAAAGTTACAGTATTTTGGCCACCTGATGAGAACAGCTGGCTCATTGGAAAAGACCTTGATGCTAGGAAAGACTGAGGGCAGGAAAAGGAGGGGACAGCAAAGGATGAGATGGTTGGATGGCATCACCGACTCAGTGGACATGAGTTGGGCAAACTCCAGGAGATGTTGAAGGACAGGAAAGCCTGGCATGCTGCAGTCCATGGATCCAAAGAGTTGGACCCGACTTAGTGAGTGAAAAACAGCAGCAACGGAGTTTGTGATAATTTGCTGCAGCAGAAACAGAAAACTAATACAGCTCTCTAAAAGTATCTTCTCATTACAGTCTGGGAACACTAACACCAGTCCTTTGAAAAGAATGAAATATACAAAAATTGTTTTCATAGAGTCCATGCAGATAAATGTCTTCAAAATTTGAAGAAGAGTTTGTGTTTCCTCATCACATCTTATTATTTCATGTAAAATAATAATTGAAAAAAATCTGTACATACAGTACCTATTCTAATTAAAGTCTGTTACTAACCAGAAAAATTTGCTTTCAGAATCTAGAATTAGCTATATTTGTTTTGACTTTCACCAGATAATAATAATAAAATTACTTTGAGAATTTCTGAAAAGACTATAGGACTTTTACTGATTCTAACATTAATGTTAAAATAAAAAATCAAAGTCATATTAAATATTATAAGTGGAATTGATAAATTTTCATGAAATCAACAAATGACAGTAATTTACTAATGTATTGTTGAGTTTTAAAATCGAGCTCTTCCTGTGAGCTTTTCAATTCTAAGCAAGAACAATGTATAACTTGGATATGAACAGTAAAGAGTAATAACTATTGGGTGTTTTATTTTTAATTAAATCCTGTTGTTACTAGTTATTTGGGGCCAGTGGTGAAAGTTTGGAGATCATAAGGGGGACTGCCAACTTAAACTGTGAGTCTCATGTTGACTTTCCAATGTTTATGTTAGAAACATCTAGTGCATTTTGCTCCTCTCATGCTAAAAGCTTGGCTTCTGATAGACTACTGATATCATACTTTTATGTTATAGAAATTCTTCCATACTTCTGCATGTATTTAGAAAGGCAAGATGTGTTATGAGAGACACTAGAGTTCTTGATAGGGAAAATTTATATTCACAACATTCGTGTATTCAGTCAGTTCATTCGCTCAGTGGTGTCTGACTCTTTGTGACCCCGTGGAATGCACCACACCAGGCTTCCCTGTCCATCAAAATCCCAGAGCTTGGTCAAACTCACGTCCATCAGGTCGCTGATGCCATCCAACCATCTCATCCTCTGTCATCCCCTTCTCCTCTAGCCCTCAATCTTTCCCAGCATCAGTGTCTTTTCCAATGAGTCAGCTCTTTGCATCAGGTGGTCAAAGTATTGGAGTTTCAGCTTCAACATCAGTCCTTCCAATGAACGCCCAGGACTGATCTCCTTTAGGATGGCCTGGTTGGATCTCCTTGCAGTGCAAGGGACTCTCGAGAGTCTTCTCCGACACCACAGTTCAAAAGTATCAATTCTTTGGCGCTCAGCTTTCTTTATAG
This sequence comes from Odocoileus virginianus, assembly GCF_023699985.2. Taxonomy (NCBI): domain Eukaryota; kingdom Metazoa; phylum Chordata; class Mammalia; order Artiodactyla; family Cervidae; genus Odocoileus; species Odocoileus virginianus. The sequence continues at coordinate 30,859,401 of NC_069681.1, read as the reverse complement.
TCCAACTCTCACATCCATACGTGACTATTGGAGAAACCATAGCTCTGACTAGATGGACCTTTGTTGGCAAAGCAATGTCTCTGCTTTTAAACATGCTGTCTAGGTTGGTCACAGCTTTTCTTCCAAGAAGTAAGTGTCACTTAATTTCGTGGCTGCAGTCACTATCTGCAGTGATTTTGGAGCCCAGGAAAATAAAGTCAGTCACTGTGACCATGACCATCTATTTAGTAATGTATTGTAGAATTTTAAAATCAAGCTCTTCCTGTGAGCTTTTCAATTCTAAGCAAGGACAATGTGTAACCTTTATATGAAGAGTAAAGAGTAATAACTATTGGGTATTTTATTTTTAATAAATTGTTACTGCTGTTACTAGTTATTTGGGACCCATGAAGTGATGGGACCAGATGCCATGATCTTAGTTTTCTGAATGTTGAGCTTTAAGCCAACTTTTTCACTCTCCTCTTTCACTTTCATCAAGAGGCTCTTTAGTTCTTCTTCACTTTCTGCCATAAGGGTGGTGTCATCTGCATATCTGAAGTTATTGACATTTCTCCTGGCAACCTTGATTCCAGCTTGTGCTTCATCCAGCCCAGCATTTCTCATGATGTACTCTGCATATAAGTTAAATAAGCAGGGTGACGATATACAGCCTTGACGTACTCCTTTACCATTTTGGAACCAGTCTGTTGTTCCATGTCCAGTTCTAACTGTTGCTTCTTGACCTGCATACAGATTTCTCAGGAGGCAAGTAAGGTGGTCTGGTATTCCCATCTCTTGTAGAATTTTCCACAGTTTTTTGTGATCTACACAGTCAAAGGCTTTGGCATAATCAATAAAGCAGGAGTAGATGTTTTTCTGGACTTCTTTTGCTTTTTCAATGATCCAATGGATCATTGATGGCAAATGATCCATCAATTGATAATTTGATGTTTGGTTCCTCTGCGTTTTCTAAATCTAGCTTGAACATCTGGAAGTCCATGGCGCATGTAATGGCGAAGCCTGGCTTGGAGAATTTTGAGCATTGTTTTGCTAGTGTGTGAGATGAGTGCAATTGTGCAGTAGTTTGAACATCCTTTGGCATTGCCCTTCTCTGGGATTGGAATGAAAACTGACCTTTTCCAGTCCTGTGGCCACTGCTGAGTTTTGCAAATTTGCTGGCATATTTGATGCAGCACTTTAACAGCATCATCTTTTAGGATTTGAAAGAGCTCAACTGAAATTCTGTCACCTCCACCAGCTTTGTTCGTAATGGTGCTTCCTAAGGCCCACCTGACTCACACTTCAAGTCTTGCTCTAGGTGAGTGATGGCACCATCATGGTTATCTGGGTCATGAAGATCTTTTCTGTATAGTTTTTCTGTGTATTCTTGTCACCTTTTTTTTAATATCTTTTGCTTCTGTTAGATCCATACCATTTCTGTCCTTTATTGAGCCCATCTTTCAATAAAATGTACCCTTAGTATCTCATTTTCTTGAAGAGATCTCTAGTCTTTCCCATCCCATTGTTTTTTTCTATATCTTTGCATTGATCACTGAGGAAGGCTTTCTTATCTCTCCTTGCTATTCATTGGAACTCTGCATTCAAATGGGAATATCTTTCCTTTCTCCTTTGCCTTTAGCTTCTTTTTTTTTTTTCTCAGCTATTTGTAAGGCCTCCTCAGACAGCCGTTTTGCCTTTTTGCATTTCTTTTTCTTGGGGATGGTTTTGACCACCACCTCCCTAACTGTGTTATGAACCTCCATTCATAGTTCTTCAGGCACTCCCTCTATCAGATCTAATCCCTTGAATCTATTTGTCACTTCCACTGTATAATTGTAAGGGATTTGATATAGATCATACATAAGTCATCTAGTGGTTTTCCCTACTTTCTCAATTTAAGTCTGAATTTGGCAATAAGGAGTTCATATTCTGAGCCACAGTTAGCTCCTGGTCTTGTTTGTGCTGACTGTATAGAGCTTCTCCATCTTTGGCTGCAAAGAGTATCATCAATCTGGTTTCGGTATTGACGATCTGGTGATGTCCATGTGTAAAGTCTTCTGTGTTGTTGTAAGAGGATGTTTGCTATGACCAGTGTGTTCTCTTGGCAAAACCCTATTAGCCTTTGCCCTGCTTCATTTTGTACTCCAAGGCCAAACTTGCCTGTTACTCCAGATATCTCTTGACCTCCTACTTTTGCATTCCAGTCCCCTATAATGAAAAGGACATCTTTTTTGGGTGTTAGTTCTAGAAGGTCTTGTAGGTCTTCATAGAACCATTCAACTTCGGCTTCTTCAGCATGACTGATCAGGGCCTAGACTTGGATCACTGTGATACTGAATGTTTTGCTTTGGAAACAAAGAGAGATAATTCTGTAATTTTTGAGATTGCACCCAGGTACTGCATTTAGGACTCTTTTGTTGACTATGATGGCTACTCCATTTCTTCTAAGGGATTCTTGCCCACAGTAGTAGATATAATGGTCATCTGAATTAAATTCACCCATTCCAGTCCATTTTAGTTCACTGATACCTAAAATGTCGATGTTCACTCTTGCCATATCCTGCTTGACCACTTCCTATTTAACTTGATTCATGGACCTAACATGCCAGGTTCCTATGCATTATTACTCTTTACAGCATTGGACCTTGCCTCTGTCACCAGTCACATCCACAACTGGGCCTTGTTTTCACTTTGGCTCTGTCTCTTCATTCTTTCTGGAGTTATTTCTCCACTGATCTCCAGTAGCATATTGGGCACCTACCGACCTGGGGAGTTCATCTTTCAGTGTCTTATCTTTTTGCCTTTTCGTACTGTTCATGGGTTCTCAAGGTAAGAATGCTGAAGTGGTTTGCCATTCCCTTCTCCAGTGGACCACGTTTTGTCAGAACTCTCCACCATGACCTGTCCATCTTGGGTAGCCCTACAGAGCATGGCTGAGTAGTTTCATTGAATTTGACAAAGCTGTGGTCCATGTGATTAGTTTGATTAGTTTCAGTGATTGTGGTTTTCATTCTGTCAGCCCTCTGAAGGATAAGGATGAAAGGCTTATGAAACCTTCCTGATGGGAGAGACTGACTGACGGCAAACTGGGTCTTGTTCTGATGGGTGGGGCCGTGCTCGGTAAATCTTTAATCCAGTTTTCTGTTGATGTGTGGGGTTGTGTTCCCTCCCTGTTGTTTGACCTGAGACCAAACTATGATGAAGATAATTACCTTCAAAAGGTCTATGTATTAACTAATTAATTAATTCATGTATTTATAATATGAATAGTGGTGGCACTGTTGTGTACCAGACTCAGGGCCTGCCAGTAAAATGTGTTAGTGGAAAAGTTAAAAATAAATTTCATGTCAATATTAATGTACAGTTAATTTGCTCTTGAAAGACCTATGTGAATGTGAAGTTACATATTTTATTTTGTCTATTTCTAGATTCTGAAGAATTTATTTGTAGAAAAATTGGCATCTCAATGTCTGTAGATGGATGGCTATTATCTACTTAACTTTTAGACAAAGGATGGGGGATGTGATGGATTTAACTAGAAGTCATTAATCATGGGTTATAAAGTAACTATGGAAGTTTTATAGTCTTGAAGACATTATATGGTCAAATAGGTTTGAAATAAGACTTGTAAGATTAATTTGCAAAAAGTTAGTCATATAGAGCAATTGTTATCCATTAATGCAATGCATATATTCCATGTTTGATTCACATTAACTAACTTTCAAAATGTATGTTTGTGATAGGGGAGTGGCATTGGGGATATTTTATAACTGACAAGGTAATAGAAATTAAAGGGAAATTGTAGACTATATTCAAGTTGAGTTTAGGATTTCTGGCTTCCTGGGATGTAGAAAGCTGAAAACAGCTGAGTTCCATCCTGTCAACTATAAATTGGTACTTTTCATCCACCTCTACAAAGATTAAGTCGTGTGCTGCTGCAGCTGCTGATTTTCAATACCCTCAGAAGGGAGTTCAGAGTCGAGATCAGGAATGAGGCACTCTGTGCTCTGGGGAAAACAGGCAGAATAGGTCTTCACATAGTTAGATATTTTCTGGAGCCAGTTTTATAATTCTTGTATCTTCTTATGTCTAGAAAAGCCCTAATATCCTTCTTGGTGACTAGCAGAAACCTTCTGCAAAAAAATAAAAATAAAAAAAATACATGCTTTAACACATATGTTCCCCTTTCACCAAAATCACACATATACTAACCTCTCAGAGTGGTTTCCCAGAGCTATCTTAAATGCTGTCTCTCTGACTATAGCCCTTATTTTGCTTCAAATAAAACTTGACTCACAACTCTCACGTGCATTTCTTTTTTAATGTGGGGACAATCCTTACAGTAAAAAAGACCCAGACTAACATTGAATTGATGATTTTTTCAAACCTATATGATAGCTGAAATTGCAAAGAAAAAAACAGAAAGAAAATCTGAGAGTCATGTTGCCTGTAGGGAGCAGGGAGACTTGAATAGCTGTTTACCGATTATCGGTGCAAGAGGGTGCAAAGTGACCAGAGCTCGGCTACACGAGTTGACACACGGGGCAAGGCTGAGTGTGGCTGGAGGACACTACAAAATCCCTGGGGCAAGGGACGTTTGAGGAGCCGGCACAGACTCTTTCTCACCAGGCGATCCCAGATAAGATCAAAGAGCACTGATGCTGTAGTTCTGGGCAGGGATGTACACCCATGTGCGAGAAATGGGAAACTCCATCTCCTGGACCTTCCTTTCTCGTCTTCTTGTATGTCCATGCTGGACAAAAGCCTTCATTTGTGGGCAAAGTGGCTAACCCTTGGGCTGCAGTAAATAATCACTGCAGATGGGGACAAGAAAGAAAGAACCCTGCTCCTGGAAGAGCAGCAGCAGTGATCTTGAGCCCACAAAGGCAGCCTGGAGAGGAGCAGGGGAATGGAGGAGGTCACCACCCCGTGGTCAGGGCACCATGTCCGCCTTCAGCAGAGCCTTGATCAGAGCAGATCCTGGGACCTTCTACAACCCTTCAGAAGCTGAGCAGTCTCAAATAGCAAGGAAGAGTAGAAAACCGCTGAGAGGAGGCCGGTAGACGAACAAGTGCTTGAAATGAGACCCACTCATGGTCCAGCACAGAGAGAGGCCTTAAAACTCAGAATCAAACAGAGGTGGTTCTGTCAAACCATTCTCCTGGAATGTCCTGGAATTTGAAGCCTTGGCTGCACGGTTAGTAACCATAGCAACAATAAATTACAAACACAACCCAGCTCCTAACAGGATTAACACAACCCCCTACACTAAAAGGTCTCGCAGAAGGAAAGGAATGCTGTTTCCATGCATATTTTGTTATCATTTAAGTACTAAGAAGGGTGACATTTCCTTATGAATCATCAATAATGAACTTGATTTTGTCCTCTGTACTTCAACTTAGAAACAATATACCATAACATTACAACACTTAGTGTGTTCATGTGATTATTTAATAACATGTTTCTTCTAAGTAGTTTTCATTACAAAGACCTATAAACACTCTCCAATATAATATGATCTTGGTCTTGAGTGATGGTAATAGATCTTGATGGTAATAGTTTCATCAGATATTTGAAAATTAGTCACTATATTAGCAAGTTTTGGTACATTCTTTGTGTGTGGCTGGTTAATTTTCACCTTCCTTTATTTTTATCATTGTATAATTTTAATTTTTAAAAACTTTTATTGGAGTATAGTTGATCTCCATGTTGTGTTAGTTTTAGATGTATAGCAAAGTGACTCAGTTATGCAGGTACATCCACTGTTTTTAGATTCTTTCCCCAAATAGGCCATTATAATGTACTGAGCAGAGTTCCCTGCGGTACTCAGTAGGTCTTATTAGTTATCTATGTTATACATAATAGTGTACATATGTCAAACTCAGCCTCCCAGTTTATCCCTTTCCACCTTCCCCCCATGTCAGGAAAATCTCCTGGAAGGGGAAATGGCAACCCACTCTGATATTCTTGCCTGGGAAATCCCATGGACAGAGGAGATTGACATACTATGGTCCACGGGCTCGAGAAGAGCTGGACACAACTGAGCAACTAAACAACAAGGACCTTCCCCGCTGGTGGCCGTGAGTTTTTTTTCCACATCCGGGATTCTGTTTCTCTTTTGCAGATAAGTTCATTTGTCAGTATAATTTATTCTTACCAACAGTGGGCAAGGTTAACTTTACAGAGGCCTTTGCCAGACTGTCAAAGTGAAAGTCGCTCAGTCATGTCCAACTCTTTGCGACCCCATGGACTATACAGTCCGTGGAATTCTCCAGGCCAGAATACTGGAGGGGATAGCTTTTCCCTTCTCCCGGGGATCTTCCCAACCCAGGGATCAAACCCAGGTCTCCTGCATTGCAGACAGATTCTTCACCAGCTGAGTCACAACAGAAGCCCTTGCCAGGCTGTAAGTAATATTAAATAATGCTTTTTTTTTTTAAATGGACAGTGTAGTTATTTTTAATGCCTGGTCATGTCCTCTCAGCTCCCCTCTGGAGGCAACTTGCAGCTTTGTTATGCAGTTTCCTTAAATGCCCTGGCTTCCTTCCTCAAGCAGGCTGCCTATCCCCTAAGGGCATCAGTCTAGAGCTGAAGTGCCAATGAATTAGTGCCTCCAGTTCAGTTCAGTTCAGTCGCTCAGTCATGTCTGACTCTTTGCCACCCCATGGACCACAGCACTCCAGGCCTCCCTGTCCATCACCAACTCCCGGAGTTTAATTAAACTCATGTCCATTGAGCCAGTGATGCCATGCAACCATCTCATCTTCTGTCGTCCCCTTCTCCTCCTGCCCTCAATCTTTCCCAGTATCAGGGTCTTTTCAAATAAGTCAGTTCTTCACATCAGGTGGCCAAAGTATTGGAGTTTCAGCTTCAATATCAGTCCTTCCAATGAACACTCAGGACTGAATTCCTTTAGGTATCTACCATCAACTAATGAGGGAGGGACAAGAGTGGGTAGATGACTAGCCAATTGTCTTATATATTTGTGGTCCAATCTAGAGTTGTGTTTCATACAGTCTCTCAGCCACCAGCAGTAGCCTGTTCATTGACCTCAGCCTTCTTTACATACCTGCTTTCTCTGTTTTACCGCCCATTCTTTCCCCTTGCTTCTGGGGATCATCTCTTAAATAGTCTACTTGCACCAAAACCCTCCCCCCACCCCCAGTATCATGTTTGGGGAAAACTCAGATGAAGACAGACATCAATTACACAAGTTTGTGTGTATGTGTGTTGATTCATATCATCAGTATGCATGTGGTGTGCCAAGTCGACTCAGTCATTTTAGTCAGTTCAGCCTGACTTTTCAACCCTATGAACTGTAGCCCGCCAGGCTCCTCTGGCCACGGGATTCTTCAGGCAAGAATACTGGACTGGGTTGCCATGCCCTCTTCCAGGGGATCTTCCGACTCAGGGATCGAACATACATCTCTTACATCTCCTGCATTGGCAGGCAGGTTCTTTACCACTAGTGTCACCTGGGAAGCCAAAAGATATATATCATCTATCTATCTATCTATAATATACTTAAATATATGTTATATATACATATATATTTAAAACTTGAGTGGAAGGAAAGGAGATTGTATTGCAAGTGTATGCATTTCCTAGACAACAAATTGCTGCAAACTTGATGGCTTAAAAGAGTTGAAGTTTATTCATTAACAGTTCTGGGGGCTGGAAATCTGAATCCAGTTGTCTGCAGGGCCAGCATTGCCTGAAGGCTCTGGAGGAGGAGCCCTTCTTGCCTTTTCCTAGCTTCTGCTGGCTGCCTTGGCAGTCTTTGGCTTCTCTTGACTTGGAGACGCACCATGTCTCTGCCTCCGTCATCACACGGTTTTCTCTCTGTGTGTCTATGTCTCTGTATTTCTCCATGCTTTTTTAGAAAGACCGCAGTCATAGAATTTAGGGATCCTCTCTAACCCAGTCTGACTTTGTCTTTGATGGTGGTGTTCAGTCGCATCTGACTCTTTGCGACCCCCTGGACTACCACACACCAGGCTTCCCTGTCCTTCACTATCTCCTGGAGTTAGCTCAGACTCATATCTGTTGATCATTACATAAGGAAAAAGAAGTATTTCCATACGAAGTCACAGTTACAGGTACTCAGGCTTAGGACATCATTTTTTTCGAGGACGTGATTCAACCCACAAAAATATGTTGGGTATTTTATCATTACACTATTTAAGCTTTCTATATCATATTAGATGGTGACAAGTAACCATTTAGACTGGCTGCTGTCTACCTATCCCCAAATACAGTCCATGTTCTTATTTCAGAGTAAGAAATTAAGAATGTCTTTATAGCGATACTAATTTCAGATATACTGTGGATTTTGCAGATTATGGAACATCCTCAGACTGAAACTCCGTGACTTAATTTTTTAGACCATATGCTTAACTGCAGGACTTTGCAAGACTCTTCATGACCTGAGCTTCATCACCATCTTTCTATTCGCCATGTTGTCCACACCCTGCTCCAGCCACAGTCCAAAGCATCAGTCTCTTCCTTACTCTGTGACATGGCTTAGGATGCTTGTCGCACAAGACAACAGGCTCACTTCTGAGCCCCTTCCAGTTCACATGTGAGGATAATTTCCTCAGGAGCTTCCCCTGATGTTCATTAGTCCAGCCTCTATATCTTATCTTCATATATTCCTTTAATCCCCTATGCTTACAACTAATTGTAGCAAAAATCACATTGCTAAGTAGCTTTACATTTACTTGTCAATTTAATCTTCTGAACTGTAGGCTGCAGCTAATTAATGGCAGGAACACTTGACAGGTACCAGGGGCTTCTTTTGTAGCTCAGATGGTAAAAAATCTGCCTGGAATGTGGGAGACCCAGGTTCAGTCCCTAGTTTGAGACGATCCCCTGGAGAAGGGAATGGCAACCCAATCCAGTGTTCTTGCCTAGAGAATTCCATGGACAGAGGGGCCTGGTGGGTTACAGTCCATGGGGTTGCAAAGAGTCAGACATGACTGAGCAACTACACTTTTTTTTTTTTCCCCCAGAATAGTACAGGATGTCAAATAAGTAGCAAAGTGAGAATGAATGGACACCTATTCAAGTATATCAAGCTGAAAAGCAGCCAAGTTGTATATATTTGGTTAATGATATTCTTTAAATCTTATTTAAAAATGAGAAGTCAAATGCATACTAAACATTTCAGGAGAGATCCGAAAGTGAACTCTGAAAATCTTACCTTATCAGACTTACTAAGATGATGGGCTAATGATGCATTTTATCAAGCTTTTGACAGATAATGACTGTTTTTCAGTCAGTCAGTCATGTCTGACTCTTTGCAACCTGATGGACTGCAGCACACCAGGCTTCTCTGTCCTTTACTATCTCCTGGTGTTATAATAGATACCTTTAATTGAGTGCTTACCACATGACAAGCAAATGTTCTAAGTCCTATGCTTATATAAAACACTTGTTTCCTATAAGAAACTTACTGATTATAAGGTTGGTGCTGATATTATGTCCATTTTAGCAATGGGGAAAGTAGGGTACAAGGTTACACACGTGGCTCAACAATTAGTAAGTGGCAGAACCACGATTGAAATTCAGTGAGTCTGGCTCCAGGCTCACAGTTCTGATGAGAAAGCCGGTCTCCTCTGCTTTTGAGGCCGGTGGCCTCAAGTGGCACAGTCCACGCTTGCTCTTTCTCATTTGCCACTGTGGGCGTGCCCTCAATTCCAGAAATAAGCACCATCAGGCCATAATCATGCTGTGTTGGACAAAAAGCAATTTGTAGACTCTGTTGAATAAATTATCACTCTCCTTCATAAATGTGTCACCAAAAAATGTGAACCTAGCTTTCCAGATACAGCTGAGAGGAGTAAATAAAGAGGGACCATCACCTTCTCTGATTTGGATGGTTATTCTCCTATTAAAGAGACCTAAGGAATATTTTAATGTACTGCCTGCCCTTCATTAATTTTAAGTCCCTGTTACCCAGTCTACAGATTAAAAACTTTACTATCCATTTTTTTTTTTAAATGTGAGTTGTTGCAAACAGTATTCTGGGAGACTGGATGGGCAGGTTTGCAAGCATCATATCCATTTGTCTGCTCAGTTTTTCCTTCAGTGATTGTCCTCAGAACACCTGCACAGTATCTGAATGGTGCTTGTAAAACAGGAGGGGTCAATCCCTTTCTCCCTTCAGTTTAAAGTTTCTGCTAGCAGTACCCCCAAATGTGTATTTTAACAACCACTCAGGGCATTTGCACAGTGAAGTGTAAGAATCACCAGTCTGAATTTTATACTGTCATCCTACTGACCATCAATAAATAGTATCTGGGAGTTAATTCTTTCTGTTCCCTGCAGTCTGAGCTGATTATGTCTCCTTTACCTGGCTTTCAACGAGAGTCACCTTCTGATAGAGTCATTGGCTTTGCCACTGGGAGATAGTTGATGCTGTCACTAATTTCACCACTTAATATTTCAATAAAAGGACCAGAAGATTAGTGTGTCCTAGATCTGAGAGCTGGGAAGGACTCAGTTCCCCTGAGTCAGTTGTGTTCATGTATGTGTGTGTGTGCAAATGCATGTGCATATGCATCATTATATGTGCACTGAGGCTTTTATAACTGATGTGCATGTAAGTTTGCCATCTCTGCTGCTTAATTTTACTATTTGTCATTTTTGGATTTGTACCACTGTCTTCCTATATTGCATATATTTCTGTGAATCATCTTAAGTCTTTTTGAAATGAGGCACAGTAGAGATTAAAAGAATAAGCAGATAAAAAAGAGAATTAATAAGTCTGAAAGTACTTAAGCATCAGATGCTACTATTCAATTTGTGTGCTTATAAAATAAAGAATTGATTGCATTTACAAACCAACTCATCTCCAGTGGAAAATAGTACCTATTGTCAGAAGCAGAAATGTTAATATTAGGGTTGGAGATTTTTTAAATTTCCAGATGTTAAAAATAGCAAGGCTACTGAACGTATTAACAGGCATCCATTCATAATGGTTTGGTTGAGAAAGGCAATCTCAGATTCAATCAAGGGTAGAAAAGTGATCTCTTTATGAGATCAACTGCTCCAGTCATCTGAAAGGTCAATGATATCTGACCTTTTGCAAACCACTTGTAAAGCGTGGGGGGTGTAGCATCTGTGGGCTTATCTTTCTGGTCTTTCTATAAATAAATCATCTTATTAGCAGGCGCAGAAAGCAGCATTTTTATGTCAGCAAAGCAAAGATGATTTAGAACACTTATAAAAAAGTAAAGTGGGTCATTTCTAATGTGAGTTGAGAAGGAATCCAAATGTAGTAGAAACAGAGATATTACTGAACTTAAATTTTCAAATATATTATATTTAATTTTTTTCATTTCTTTCACCACTATGATACAGAAAATGTTTCATCAAGTCATCATACTCAGGATATTTGGGGTCTTTTCAGATTGCTTGAATAATTTTAGATAAATATGTATTTTTATTTTCATAGTAGATATAAATATGGATGATTTTAAAAATGGGACTGCTTATAATTTGGATTCTTTTATATTTTCCAAAAATCCCTGGATGTTATGAGAAAAGGCTAGAGTCCATGTAAAAATAGCTTGCTTATAACTTTCGGGTCCCAAGTATGATTAGAAAGTGGTGTAGAGCTGTTAAAAAAATCTGTACTATGAAATAATTTTAGGTATGCACAGGACAAAAAAGTAAAAGGTAAATGGGTCTATATTTCTTATGTATAGTGTTATGTCAATTTATATGTTAACAGTTTGAAAGTACTCTCCAGATGTAGTTGAGTATATGTACGTATATATATACATACATATGTGTTAATTCACTCAATCTTGGCCAGCTCTTTGTGACTCCATGCAGTGTAACCTTCCAGGCTCCTCTGTTCATGGAATTTTTCAGGCAGGAATACTGGAATGGGTTGCCATTTCCTTCTCCAATGCATACATATATATATTTATATATGTATATACATATACATATTTACACATACATACACATATATATATATATGTATGAATCTTGGCCTAAATTTCTTCAAAATCATGTTATGTTGAAGAATAAGAATTCATTTTTGCAGTCTTCTTACTGTGCATATATCCATATTTATTCAAGGTTAAGTTTATATTAGAAATTTACGAACACCTATAAATGTCTTTACTTTTAAAGATAAATGATGCAGACTTAACTTTCTTGGCTATTATCAGAAATTTGATCTGGTGATATCCAGTCAGCACATGCATATTCAGAGCTTTCAATGAATGCTTAAAGTATTCATTCTATCAACAAATGTTATGTATAACAATCTATATAATAAATGTTCAATAATTATTATTACTTATGAGTGCAACACTGTAAATATAGCACTACTGAAATGTTTCTTAAGAGACAAATCACCTGTGAAGTAAACCTTTGTGATAAGATCTATAGGAAAACCTGGGAAGGATCTTTATTTCAGTATTGTGTGTGTGTGTGTGTGTGTGTGTGTGTGTGTGTGTGTGCGTGCATGTAAAGAAAAAGCTTTTACTTTTGCATATGATGTCAGTTCTGTGAAAATACTGCATGCCTTCCATTACAGCAGTTGCATTTAAAATGAAATTTATGTAAACCCCGAGGCGGGCAAGCCCTCTGAGCACATGAGCAGTTTAATGTTGCCAGGTGCTCTGTGGTGCTGTCCTGCCGACACTGTCGGGGGAGGAAGAAGGGTCCCGTTTGTGTGCAGAGGGACGTGGTTCGCCATCGGCACACAGGAGGGCTGCTGGGGGCCTCCTCTGCTGCTCAGAGCAGCCCAGCTTCCACACGGGCTTAATCTTTGGCCTCCGAACTTGGCCCTTCTTTCGGGGATTCTGTGCTGGGGAACCTGTTAGCTTGGAATTGCACAGAGGCTGTAGGTCTCCTTTCATTGACTATCAATTGGAAACAAGATTGTAGGATTTTTTAGCCACTGTTAACTGAGTCTGGATTCAAATGGTTGACCTGTGGGTCAGGGGTCCTTTACTAATCCTTGGAGCAATTCAGTCTCCTTGTTATTATGTGTCATTTAGGAGGCTTGATTTATATGCACATCTCTGAGCAACATCAATAGAAATTCCGTGTAGGGACTAAGAGCAATGAGGGGCCCAGACTTGATTGAAAAAATGCAAGAGAAGGGCCGGATTAGCTTTGTGACTTGGAGATGTGATGTCTCATTGGTTGTGGACGGGGATCTGTGTGCACACGAAAACCAGTGTGGTCAAGCACAAGTGACACGTGAGACAAACACATTGTTTTACAGGGCTATGGAACATGCGTAATTTTTACTGCTCTCTAAAGCAATCAGGGTGTGTATATATATATAAGTGATCTATGCTACTTTTCTCATTTTCTATAAAAATTTCGCTATTTTAATAGACTTTATACTAAACACGATTTCTACAGGACTTGCTTTTGCGGCAAAGGCATTATTTATTCAGATAGAATAGTGCAGTAAATTACAAAGCTTTGAGACAATATTGTTGAGTAGTAAACATTAGTAGCTATATAGATACTTTTGGGGAAATGCATTCTGTTAGATTAGTTTTGTCTAAGAGGAAGAAAGTCATAGAGTTTGTTAAAAAGTAGAAATAGGCATGCAGAGTAAATGAATTTATATTCAGGGGCTGTATCAGAAAGCAATGTGAGCAACCATATTCCACATTTACAGAGGATATATTGCGATGTTTGGTAAAAGAGGATTAAGTTAGATCTAAGATAGTTGCAACCCTGTGGACTGTAGCCCACTAGCTCCTCTATCCATGGGATTTCCCAGGTAAGAATACTGGAGTGGGTTGCCATTTCCTTCTCCAAGGGATCTGTTTTCCTGACCCAGGAATTGAACCCAGGTCTCTTGCATTATAGGCGGATTCTTTACTCTCTGAGCCACTAGGGAAGCCCAGGTTAAGGGAAAAGATGGTTAAAGGCCAACTAATAAATAATGGAAATAATAATGGCCAGCATTTATTGAAAGCTCACTATGAGTTAGGTATTATTTAAAGCAGTATTCATTCACTTGAGACTCACAAAACACAAGAAAATAAAGGTGAAGCAGTTTCTAGCATTTTCTCCAATCTCGAGGATGAGGGGAGGCACACACAGGCTAAGTTGTTTGCCCAGGGGTATATTGATGGTGTGTCCTGGAATCCAGGGTTGAATGCAGGCAGCCAACCTCCAGAGCCTGTACTCTTAACCTCTAAGCTACTTAGCAAAGGTTCCTTTTCCATTCTTTAGACTATCCCGGAGAGTAACCATAAAATCAGACCCATCATTTCTCAAAGCCTTCCTAATCCCCATTTCCCTCTTTCCATTACTAGATAATAACATAATGATACTTATCCTGTAAGCTGGCTTCTCAGTCATCTCTGAGTCCTTCTCGTCCTCCACGCCCTGCATTTCATCATTTACAAGGTCCCGCGCTTGACACCTGCCCTCACTTCCTCCTGCTGCCCCTCCAGGCTTGATCTTCAATACATTCCCCCCTGGAAGATTGCAAAATAGTCTTAGGTTATCTCCTCTCCTGACCCAAGATGCATCATTTAAGACACAATTATCTTTGTGTCACTTCTCTCCTTAAAACTTTCAAAGTCCCCTGTTGTCAGTGGAATAAAGAATAAACCAATAGCTTAGTCTGAAATGGAATGTCCCTTGTGACCTAGACTCATCTCCCTCTGGTCTCCTGCATAATCTGATAGGCATCCCTTTAATAAGATGACACTGTTTGCACTTTGAGTCCGTGCTCCGGTATCTCTACCTCTGCCCTTCCCCGCATGTCCTTCCTTCTTGGGGAAAGCAGTCACCCCCACCTCCTGCTGGACATGCTTCCATGCCTTTTCCAGTCTCAGCAATTGTATGCAACCTTTTTTGTTCCTTGACCTTCAAATGTTATGGTTATATTTCTCTTTCACTGCCATCTACTTTTTCTCATTATCTGTGGTCTTTCAATAGCACCATGAACGTTAGAAGAGAGTTGACGGATTATTAAATCCTCTTCTCAGAACAACCTGTGTGAGTGAGTGAGTGAAAGTCGCTCAGTCATGTCTGACCATTTGTGACCCCGTGGACTGTAGCCCACCAGGCTCCTCTGTCAATGGGGATCTCTGGGCAAGAATACTGGAGTGGGCTGCCATGCCCTCCTCCAGGGGATCTTCCCGACCCAGGGGTTGAACCCGGGTCTCCCACATTGCAGGTGGATTCTTTACCATCTCAGCTACCAGGGAAGCTTTAGTTAAGTAACCTGTGCACTTAACTAAAGTTTCAGAGTCGGTGTTCTGCCCAGCACCTAAGGGATGAGGATGTCTGGCATCCACAAGCCGCGTGTCCTGCTGGGGCTGCATTCTCTCCCAGATTGGGGCTTGTCTCTACTTCACACAGAGGCCAGCACCATCGTGCTGACGCCTTGCCATTTTACTTGACGGTTGCTCTATATCCCTCCCTACCCTTTGAATCTAAATGCGGTTCACTGATTTAATCATGGCTTGTGACAGGATGGGCCATAAAACCAGATGTGCTGTGTTTCCACTGCGTTCTGTAATTTACTGCATGACGTATCACAGACCATCTAATGGGTTTCTTATTTGAAGAGTGTGGTTAATGAGTCACATTTTATTTTCCTACATCCTCCACCCAACCAGCACGTCCTGATTAGTAAGATAACACTTAGAATCCAGACAGAAAGTGGACCCAGAAAAAGCTTCCTCTGTACACACAGCCCAGTGTGAGCATTCCTATTCATGGTTAGGATTTCATATTTAATCTCTCGTTCATGGGCCCACAGTCATGAGGCTTCCCATGGTTCCCATGGACAAAGGTATCCCTGAGGCAAAGTGTTCCTTGGGCTCTGACTTTGGGAGTCTTCAAGATGCTAAATTCTAACTTCAGAAAGCAAATGTTAATGCAGAATAACTTGTGGGGGGCCCGTGTCTTGGACCCTCTTGTATACCAACACAAGGCACATGCCTCGGGGTATCTTGGCCCAAAGCAAAGGGCGTTTTGTGCAGTGTTCGTGAATAGTTAGCTTCCCCCAGCTTCTGGGAAAGCTCACTGCATGCTTTTCTTCACTTGCCGATGGAGAAGAACTCTTGCTTCCACTTAGAATTTCCTATAAAGCCTCCCATGCTCAACTCTGCCTCCCTATAACTCCCTGAGAACAACGAAAGAGAATATTGGCTAGAGGTGGCTTTTGAGGACTTTTTAGTAGTTAAGTAAGCACATAATGAGGCCTGGTTTGGTGTGTAGTTGCAGAAAGGATGAAAGAACAGTATTGGTTTTCAACAGTGGTTACCTCAGAGCTATCTGGTGACAGTTAAGATTGTCTCTTTAATGCAGTTCATTAAATCTTACAATTTTAATTTTTTTGGCTAGAAATATATAAGAAATATGTAAGAAATATAATTTTAGTTACAGATGCTTCAGTTGACTGTGTACAGTATTGTGTATGTGTGTACAATATCTACAGTGTTGGCTTCATTTGGGAGTTATGAACATATTTTCACCCAAAAATTCTTTTACACAGAACAAATTTTCTAGTAAACAGGGGACATTCCAGAAACACTGGGTCTTTCAGTTATGACGCTTATTAAAAGATCCTTCAGTTAAAAGTCAGAAAAGAACCTAGCATGTTTACATCATTATTCATGTTGACCTAATGGAAATTTAACCATGAAGGCAAAGGAGTAAAAGATACTTGCTCTCGTAAGTATCATCGGTCACAGGGCAAGTGAACCTCTTTGAACCTCTCAGTAGACCATCAGCTACACCAGATAATAAGAGTACTTGACAAGTTAAAATTTTATTTTCACGGTAACATTTTATACAGTCAAACTAGGAATAAAAGGCACTTTAGCCTGAGCATTATCACTAAAGTAAATATTTATTCTCCTTTATCAGGCTGGGGTTTTGGATGCACTTTCATTACATTTCTTGTTGTCTCATAGATTATCACTTTCATTCCATTGGACTTATTCATACTTTATATTTTATTTCTAAAATATGATAAATTTAATAGTACCCTGTGATTGTAATGGTTTCCTGTGAGTTTAATAGCAGAGGTACAGTATTTTGCCAGGAGCAATACAGATATCTGTGCTAAGAAGCACTAAACAAGTTTGCTTTTCTGCTTTGAAATGGTTTATACATATATTAGGGCTTCTCATGTGTCACTAGTGGTAAAGAACCTGCCTGCCAATGCAGGAGACATAAGAGACACGGGTTCAATCCTTGGGTCAGGAAGATCCCCTGGAGAAGGGTATGGCAACCCATTCCAATATTCTTGCCTAGAGAATCCCGTGGGCAGAGGAGTCTGGTGGGCTACAGTCCCTGGGGTCACAAGGAGTTGGACATGACTGAAGAGACTTAGCATGCACACACACATTCATGCATTAAAGTTTTATTTTATTTTAATCTGCCAAAGCAAGAAGTATGCTATTTTTCTTTGTACAGTTCTTGTCCTCTATATGATGTAGAAATTTCAGCTTTTTCATGTCAGTATTCCTTTTTCTTAATGTTGTTAGAAAAAAATCATCCACTAACTAGACTTTTTTCTTAAAACAACACTTATTAAACAAGAATATTTATTATTTAATAAATAAAGCCACAGATTCTTCTCTACATAGCCTTGGGGTGTAAATAAATATACAGAAATATAATAAATATTGATAAGATAGATTAGGAACAATAGCAAGTCACAATAACTAAAAAATAAAATTGATATTAGCTATCACAACTTAAGAACAAAAAAAAAGTTAGTTTTATCCAGTGATAAAGCATGGTAAAAATTCATAATATGCATCACTTCTTTACTTTACTGAACTCTTTACTTAAGAAATGCTATTTATTAAATTAAAGTTATCTATTATATAACCATTAACTGTATATTTAGTAATGCCAGCCACTAGAAAGCTATGTTAACAAAATATGAAGTGTCGGTTGAGAGCAACATGCAATATTTTGATACATCATGAACTTCATAGTAAGAGATAATACTTTATATAATTTGCTTTAATTTTATTCTTAATTTAAAATTTGTTCCTAGTTGTAAATTTTATATTCTTCTGATCAGCCAATACGTACACTTGTCCCCATCTCCTGCTAACAACAGGTTTCTTTTTCTTCTATGGCCCATCAACCAAGATTCACTGCCAAATTGCCAGTGCATTATATATATTTTTTAACTTCATTGTTTCCCAGTCTCCTTCCAACCAAAAGCCAAAATTCTCATATTGAACCTCCAAGGCAGCTGCATGTTTGACTCTCCCTGGCCTCTCTGACTTTTCCGCCCGGCTGTCTCCACCTGGGTCGGTCCCACCACTTACACACGTCTCCCAGGCGTTCCTCGGACAGTCGGCGTGTATTCCCCCTTGTGCCTTTGTACTGGCAGTGTTTGCTGCCTGTAGCATCCACACTGCAAGTCTTGGTTCATGAGCAGTTCATCTTCTCAGTGATACCTGTCCTGGCCCCCTATTTAAAATTTAAACCCAGTCTCTACTTCCCTGGCCAGCACTCCTGATTCTTTTCACCTTCCTGTACCTTTTTACTTTTCCATGGCATTTATTATCTTCTGCTACTATACTATATGGGCTACCTGGTGGCTCAGTGGTAGAGAATCCGCCTGCCAATGCAGGAGACACAGGTTCAATCCTTGGGTCAGGGAGATCCCCTGGAGAAGAAAATGGCAACCCACTCCAGTATTCTTGCCTGGAAAATCCCATGGGCAGAGGAGTCTGGCGGGCTACAATCCATGGGGTTGCAAAAGAATTAGACAAGACTTAACGACTAAACTACTACTACTATACTATAAAGTTACTTCTATTATTTTTCTCACTTTTTGCTATTTTTCTCTTGATTACTGAAATGTAGGCAGTGATTATTTTCTAATTGGTTTATTGATGTATCGTAAGTGCCCCAAGCAATTTCTATCACTTAAAAAGCATCCAGTAAATATTTGTTGAATAAATTGTCATTTTTTTATATTTTGTGAAAGTGATTTTGTCCCTGGGGCTTAATACTCTTTTTCAACTGTGTTGTAACTTTTCCCTATGCATAATTTAATGAAGGCATACTTTATATAAAGTGAAATGCACAGATCTAATTAAATGTCCCAGGGAGTTTTGACAAATTCCATGTAACCCATCACTCTACCAACTTGTAGAATAGTATACGTATTCATTTGATTTCTAGTACTATTAATTAACTTAGCATATTCTAGAACTTCATATTATCACATAGTAAAACCACACAGTGTGTATTTTTTCATTTCATTTCACTCAGTCTAATGTCTTTGGGTCTTATGGTGTTGGGGTGTGTATCAATATTTGTTCTTGGTGAAATCTGTACTTTTCTTATTTTCATTCTGCTATACAAATGGTAGCTTATAAATTAGAATTCTCTCTTTTAGATGTTTCAAAAGGATGCATTTATCCTTCTACTCCTGGCCCTGTATATGTTTGCCATTTAGCATTTTTGGTCCAAGCACCATGCTGATTGAGAGGCATCCAAACACTATTTGAGATGAGTTCAGCGGAGAGATTGGAAACTTTGCTTCTACAAGTACCAATTTGTCCTCTTGTTTACGCGTGCTCCATTTCTCAGAGGGATGATGGATGAAAATGCATTTGGATTTATCTAATATGCCCCAGTATTTTATAGCCTTTGATTGTCTTAAAAGCTCCTGGTGCGATTTACTCTCGGAGCGTCTTCTCTTCCACTTCCTCCCTTTCTAAGGGTCCTGCTACTCTTCATTTTGTTCAACAAATATCAATACTGACACTCATATTTCCTGAAGCTCTGGCAATTTTATCCTAAAGGAGCCCACATAGTTTCAGCAACAAGATTTAAAGGGATGCTTAAAATTAATTTTCCATGTAACTTTTGCCATTTGTGCTCAAGTGATTTTAGGCTGAACTGATTTGTGTCCAAAAGCTGCACTCAGTGATGACCTCCGTGATGGTCTCACTTCTGGTCCACTTATTTGCAGCCAGATACCAGTGGAGCAGACACTAGGGGAAGAGCTTCCAAATTCGACCAGATTATTCGATGGTGGCAAGAGAGCAAATTTTATAAATTGTTCCTTCTCTGCCTACAAAGAAACCCTTTTTTCACATTGAATCCATTCAAACAGTTCTTATTTGTAAGTAGAACACCAAATCATTAGTAGCAAAGGCAATGATTCAAATAAGCACGCTGCTGCTGCTGCTAAGTCGCTTCAGTCGTGTCCGACTCTGTGCGACCCCATGGACGGCAGCCCACCAGGCTCCCCTGTCCCTGGGATTCTCCAGGCAAGAACACGAGTGGGTTGTCATTTCCTTTTCCAATGCATGAAAGTGAAAAGGGAAAGTGAAGTCGCTCAGTCGTGTCCGACTCATAGCGACCCCATGGACTGCAGCCCACCAGGCTCCTCTGTCCATGGGATTTTTCAGGCAAGAGTGCTGGAGTGGGGTGCCATTGCCTTCTTCTAAATAAGCACGCTATTTAAATGCAAATAGACTGGCATTCCCTTCAAAAGTTAAGTATAATTATGGGAGTTTCTCTTTGGCCCCATCATATCAGTTCAGTTCAGTTCAGTAGCTCAGTCATGTCTGACTCTTTGCAACACCATGAACCACAGCAAGCCAGGCCTCCCTGTCCATCACCAACTCCCAGAGTCCATCTCCAAACCCATGTCCATTGAGTCGGTGATGCCATCCAACCATCTCATCCTCTGTCATCCCCTTCTCCTCCCGCCCTCAATCTTTCTCAGCATCAGGCTGTTTTCAAATGAGTCAGTTCTTTGCATCAGGAGTTTCAGCTTCAGCATCAGTCCTTCCAGTGAACACCCAGGACTGATCTCCTTCAGGATGGACTGGTTAGATCTCCTTGCAGTCCAAGAGACTCTCAAGAGTCTTCTCTACCACCACAGTTCAAAAGCATCAATTTTTCTGTGCTCAGCTTTCTTTATAGTCCAACTCTCACATCCGTACTTATCAGTAGCAGCTCTTACTTATTTTTGGTGGTACTGGGTCTGCACTGCTTCACGAGGGATTTCTCTAGTTGTGTGAGTGGGAGCTATGTTTATTTGTGGTGCACAGGCTTCTGATTGCAGTGGGTGGCTTTCCTGGTTGCAGAACGCAGACTCTAGGCATGGAGGCTTCAGAAGTTGCAGCATGCACCCTCAGTAGTAGTGGCCCTCAGGCTGTAACTTCACTTTCCCTTTCGCACACTTCTCCATTCAGGTCGACACGAAGTACCGCACACAGGTGGGCAGGCGGGGTGCCTGGTTTTGCTTTGTAATGGCTGAAGAGACTAGAAAGGCGTCTAGAGGGACCCCGTGTTTTTTCTCCCTGATAATATCTTCTTTAGAGTTTTAACCACAGAGCTGACAGTGTATTTCCACAAAGTTGGCTTTTTTTAATAATGAAAAAATATATGGAGAGAGAAGCTACTTTTTGACACCAGCATAAGTGTGAAACTTAAGTTAGCAAATAGGTATTTCTGAAACTTTTTATACTCTGCAAAGGAAAATGGGGGAAAAGGGAAGAAGGATTTTACAAGACTGTCGGCTGCATCAGATGGATTCATTTCTTTATTTGTCCTAGTAATTCAATAGCTATTATGAGAAAGGATGAAGAATATATCTTTTAATTAATTTTGTGTGTGTGTGCCATAAAGGACAAATTTATATAAAATATCTTCAGCATGCATGTGTATTCCATCGTGTATGACTCTTCGTGACTCCTATGGACTGTAGCCTGCCAGGCTCCTCTGTTCATGGAACTTTCCAGGCAAGAATACTGGAGTAGGTTGACATTTCTTTCTCCAGGAGATCTTCCTGACCGAGGGATCAAACCTGGGTCTCCTGCATTGGCAGGCAGATTCTTTACCACTGTGCCACCTGGTATACATCTTAGTCTCTTTTATTTAAGGTAAATTCATCTAAAAGGCATGCTTCAAAAACCATAAATAAAGTTATACTTCTATTTATAAACAGGCAAGAAGTCATTAGTTCAGAAAAGGACCCTAGCTTTATTTGAGATTTATAAATATATTCTTCCTTCCATCAAAACATGTCATTTTTAAAAAGTCAAGTTTACATTCTGTTATCTGTGTCTGTTCTCACAGCATCGTGTTGGCAAGTCATCTGTAGGAAGGATAAACATGACACTTTTGACTAGGTGACAGATTTTGTTAAAAATGAAACATCCTTTGAGAAAAAAGAGGAAAACGGCTGAGGAGAGGAGGGGGCAAGAGAAGTAAATAGGCTGTCTTGAAATTCAGAGAACTTTCTTCTAATCACTTAGTTTTTCTGATGAAACATAGGCTGTTACTTTGTGAAGACTCAGTTTCAAATGGAGGAGGCCTCGTGGAACCACTCGCTCCTAGGTACTGGTGGCAATGGATAGCAAAATACACGTGTGTGAAGAAGTAAATGGGCTGCCTAGAGTTTAAATCCCTGCCTAGAGTTATTGTGAAATATTGATTTTCTTGCAACAACAAATTCGCTTTTAGGGTCTTCAGCCACCATCTGCATCCCAATGCGATGTAAATGAAGAAGTGGCATTGGTGACTGGCGTTCCATTCCGGGTTGCCAGCCGCCACTGGGCACGCACGCATGTAATGCCATCGATTTGTGTGCAGTGCTAAGTCATTCTCTCACCCAGATGACTGAGGGAGTGTGTCTGACCACAGCCTCGGAGAGCATCCATAATGAATCCTGTGTCGAACTCTTCACTCAAGTGCTTGGCTTTTCGACTCTGTTTGCTCACAGATCTGCTGTAAAAACTACCCAAAGCCATTCCTCTTTCTAAATTCTTCATTATGATCTCTTCAGGCTACTTACAGATGTTTGATTTTCCTTCTCTAACAGACAAGCAGTTGACGTTTTGCTTACTTGTTTTTTTGGTTTGACAGGAACCCAAAGATGAGTTACATGTTTTAAAACTACCATCCTTCATATTGCTTAAAGTTTCTACAGTTTATAAAGGTCATCTTGATATTACCTAAATATTGGAAGTAAACCAAGGGACAGATATTGGAATTTATACTTAATCTCTATATAAGATTTTCAGCACACACTCATGAGAAAAAGTGTAATATAAGACTAGTTAAAATACATCAAAACATCGAGCTGTGGTCTTTTAAACACTGAAAATGCTGAGAACAGTCCATACAAAAGTGAAAGCCATAGCCAAATATTGGAACCATGGCCAAATATCTCTAAGATACACTGGAGCAATTTGTCAACCATTTTAATCATTCCTTTGATAAGTGTACAGTATCCTATACTGGCTTGGTCAAAGCCTTGTGGCATATGTGTGTGTGTGTGTGTGTGTGTGTGTTTTAAATTGATCAGATTTTCCAGAATTAGGGGTAGATATTATATGAAATGAATGTTAATGGGTATTAAATGAAATCATGAACTATGTACTTGATAGTGTATGAGAAATAAAACTTTTGACATTTAGTTTACTTATGGGTGGAGAAGATCCCTTGGCAGAGGAAATGGCAATCCATTCCAGTATTCTTGCTTGGAAAATTCCGTGGACAGAGGAGCCTGGCAGGCTGCAGTCTATGGGGTCACAAAGAGTCAGACATGACTGAGCGCAGACATACACACACATGACATTCTAAAAATTCAAAGTTGAATAAGGCAGCTATGTTTAGAAGTTCTTTCACAATGTACTTAAGAGACACATCTGCATCAAACCAGATCCTAGGTGCGCCCAGGTTATTTCCTGGATGAAAGCCTCTTAAGAAAAAGGCCTTGATGGCAAGGCTAACTTTTGAAATTTACCATAGCAACATTTATGTCAAACTCTCTATTGAAATCACATTCATAAGAGAATGTGTGTTGATGCATTTCCAAGAGTCTGTGACATAACTAAGAATCCTTGAAAGGAAAGTCCAAGCCCTAATAGTGGATTAAAGTTTTCATAGAATGACAGGTACTGTAGGAACCTCAATGATGAACAAACAACATTCTATAGATTAATGACTAAAGAAATGACTGTCAGTGGCCACTTAGTGTTTTCAGTCATTCTTGGAAATACAGTTGTATTCTCAATTTTGAATATAAAAAAGTAATACATTGCCTCATCCATTATGACATATTAGCACTGCAATGCATTAGGTATGCATGTCTCACAATGAGATCAACGTCTGTTGTAAATTGCACAACTAGCTTCTATAATGCATTTGGATACTTTTAAATAGGGTGGATTTTTATTTTGCCAGACATAGCTGAATACTTCCTATAAATGAGTTAATACATGTAAAGTTCTGAGAGGCACATCTGGCCCATAGTAATATCATGTAAGTGTTAACTGTTATGAGTTTGGCTGATGTTACTACTTATGTCAGATATGGAGGGTGGTGGATTTCCCAGGCCTCATCATGCTCACAATCTAAAAAGAGATGAGTTACTTCTTTTCACATAACTAGTCTATTTGTCCTCTCCATCCTATATTCTATCTTTCCCTTAGGTGATTGAAATAGTCATCTGGATAAACAGTCTAACACTCTAGCTTAACAGCTCCTTACCTCTTTCAAACATAATGACATCTCTCTCCACTCCTCAATGGTGAATTGGTAAAAAAGGATGATGATATTTTTTTTATAAAGATAAAAATTTAAATCTTGAGAATTTGGACAAATATAAACGACCATTTGGGCTTCCCTGGTGGCTCAGATGGTAAAGAACCCTCCTGCAGTG
Organism: Odocoileus virginianus; assembly: GCF_023699985.2. NCBI lineage: Eukaryota > Metazoa > Chordata > Mammalia > Artiodactyla > Cervidae > Odocoileus > Odocoileus virginianus. The sequence goes on along the minus strand of NC_069681.1, from coordinate 30,834,749 downwards.
TGGGAGACCTGGGTTCGATCCCTGGGTTGGGAAGATCCCCTGGAGAAGGGAAAGGCTACCCATTCCAGTGTTCTGGCCTGGAGAATTCCATGGACAGAGGAGCCTGGCGGACTACTGGTCCATGGGGTCGCAAAGAGTCGGACATGACTTAGTGACTTTCACGTCACGTTCATACAACTATTTAAGAATCGTCCTGATAAAGATGTATGATCTTTCCAGTGTTCCCTTATATCTCTTTAGTTCAATCTCCATATCTCATAGGTAACTACTGTTGTAATGTCTGATTTTGCCTTTTCTATCATATAAATGAAATAATAAACTATGTACTGCACATAAGTGAAATTACAAAGTATGTACTCTTTAGTTTGGCTTCTTTTGTACAGAATTACATTTTTGAGATTTATCCATAACATTTATTCCACTTTTCTTACCAACTACAAATGCTTTGAAGGAATACACCAGCATTTATTGATCTACTTACCTGTTAGTCAACACTTGTATTGATGCCAGTTTTTGACTATTACTACTATTGAGGGTAGTTTTGAAACAGTAGTTTTGAACAGTATGAAAAGGCAAAAAGAGATGACACTGAAAGATAAACTCCCAGGTTGGTAGGTGCCCAATATACAATTGGAGAAAAGCAGAGAAATAGCTCCAGAAGGAATGAAGAGGCAGAGCCAAAGTGGAAACAATGCCGAGTTGTGAATGTGTCTGGTGGTGAAATAAAGTCCGATGCTGTAAAGAACAATGTTGCATGGGTACCTGGAATGTTAGGTTCATGAATCAAGGTAAATTGGAAGTGGTCAAACAGAAGATGGCAAGAGTGAACATTGACATTTTAGGAATCAGTGAACTAAAATGGACCAGAATGGGTGGATTTAAATTCAGATGGCCATCATATCTACTGCTGTGATGACCATTATATCTTCTACCCCTGGAAGAAATGCAGTAGCCCTCATAGTCAACAAGAGATGAAGTACAGTACGCGGGTGCAATCTCAAAAATTACAGAATGATCTCTGGTTGTCTCCAAGGCAAACCATTCAGTATCACAGTAATCCAAGTCTAGACCCCAACCACTAATGCTGAGGAAGCTGAAGTTGGATGGTTCTATGAAGACCTACAAGACCTTCTAGAAGTAACACCAAAAAAAGATGTCCTTTTCATCATAGGGGACCGGGATGCAAAAATAGGAAGTCAAGAGATATCTGGAGTAACGGGCAAGTTTGGCCTTGGAGTACAGAATGAAGCAGGGTGGGAAGGGAGATAGCAGTGGGTTTCAGAATGGAGGACACGTGTTCCCCCTTGACTGATTCATGTCAATATATGGCAAAACCATCACAATGTTGTAAAGTAATTATCCCCCAATTAAAATAAATTAGTTAATTAAAAAAAATTAAACAGGCAAAGGCTGACAGAGGTTTGCCAAGAGAATGCACTGGTCATAACAAACACGCTCTTCCAACAACACAAGAGAAGACTCTACACATGGACATTACCAGGTGGTCAATAATGAAATCAGACTGATTATATTCTTTGCAGCCAAAGATGGAGAAGTTCTATGTAGTTGGCAAAAACAAGACTGGGGGCTGACTGTGGCTAATCTTAAACTCCTTATTGCCAAATTCAGACTTAAATTGAAGAAAGTAGGGAAAACCACTATGCCATTCAGGCATGACTTAAATCTAATCCCTTATGATTATACAGTGGAACTGACAAATTAGATGTGATAGACAGAGTGCCTGATGAATTGTAGATGGAGGTTCATGACATAGTTAGGGAGGCGGTGATCAAAACCATCCCCAAGAAAAGAAATGCAGAAAGGTAATATGGTTGCCTGAGGAAGACCTACAGATAGCTGAGAAAAGAAGAGAAGTGAAAAGCAAAAAAGAAAAGGAAAGATATACCCATTTGAATACAGAGTTCCAAAGAATAATAAGGAGAGTTAAGAAAGCCTTCCTCAGTGATCAGTGCAAAGAATTAGAGGAAAACAATAAATGGGAAAACTAGAGATCTTTTCAAAAAAATTAGACATACCACGTGAAAATTTTGTGCAAAGATGGGCACAATAAAGGACAGAAATGGTATGGACTGAACAGAAGGAGAAGATATTAAGAGGAGGTGGAAATAATATATAGAACTATACAAAAGAGATCATAATGACCCAGATAAACATTGTGATTACTCATCTAGAGCCAGACATCTTGGAGTGTGAAGTCAAGTGGGCCTTAGGAAGCATCACTACAAACAAAGCTAGTGGAGGTGATAGAATTCCAGCTGAACTATTTCAAATTCTAAAGGATGATGCTGTTAAAGTGTTGCACTCAGTATGCCAGCAAATTTGAAAAAACTCAGCAGTGTCCGCAGGACTGGAAGGGGTCATTTTTCATTTCAATCCCAAAGAAAGGTAATGCCAAAGAATTCTCAAACTACCACACAATTGCACTTATTTCACTGGCTAGCAAAGTAATGCTTAAAATTCTCCAAGCTAGGCTTCAATAGTACATGAACCGAGAACTTCCAGATGTTTTAGCTGGATTTAGAAAAGGCAGAGGAACCAGAGATCAAATTGCCAACACCTGTTGGATCATAGAAGAAGCAGAAGAATTGCAGGACATCTGCTTCACTGACTACGCTAAAACCTTTGACTGTGTGGATCATAACAAACTATGGAAAATTCTTAAAGTGATGGGCATACCAAACCACCTTACCTGCCTTCTGAGAAACCTGATTGCAGGTCAAGAAGTGACAGTAAGAACTGGACATGGAACAAAGGACTGGTTCCAAATTGGGAAAGGAGTACGTCAAGGCTGTATATTGTCACTCTGATTATTTAACTTATATGCAGAGTACATCATGAGAAATGCTGGGCTGGATGAAGCACAAGCTGGAATCTAGATTTCCAGGAGAAATATCAAGAACCTCCAGTATTCAGATGACACTACCCTTATGGCAGAAAGCAAAGAAGAACTAAAAGCCTCTTGATGAAAGTGAAAGAGCAGAATGAAAAAGCTGGCTTAAAACTCAAACATTCAAAACACTAAGATCATGACATCTGGTCCCGTCACTTCATGGCAAATAGATGGGGAAACAATGGAAACAGTGAGATAATTTATTTTCCTGGGCTCCAAAATCACTTCAGATGGTGACTGCAGCCATGAAAGTAAAAGATGCTTCCTCCTTGGAAGAAAAGCTATGACCGACATAAATAGCAAATTACAAAGCAGAGATATTACTTTGCCAACAAAAGCCCATCTAGTCAAAGCTATGGTTTTTCCAGTAGTCATGTATGGATGTGAGAGATGGACCATAAAGAAAGCTGGGTGCTGAAGAATTGATGGTTTCAAACTGTAGTGTTGGAGAAGACTCATGAGAGTCCCTTGGGCTGCATGGAGACCAAATCAGTAAATTCTAAAGGAAATCAAGTCTGAATATTCTTTGGAAGAACTGATGCTGAAGCTGAAGCTCCAATAGTTTTTCCACCTGATGAGAAGAACTGCCTTATTAGAAAATACCCTGATTCTGGGAAAGATTGAAAGCAGGGGAAGTGGATGATAGAGGATGAGATAGTTGTATGGTATCACCAACACAATGGACATGAGTTTCAGCAAGCTCCAGGAAATGATGAAGGACAGAAAAGCCTTGGGTGCTGCAGTCCTTGGGGACACGAAGAGTTAGACATGACTGAAGGACTGAAAAGCAGCAAAATGGTTTTGAGTTTTTGTGCATATATATTTTCCTGTCCTTTGGATAAGAGCCTGAAGTTTAATTGTTGGGTAATAGGGTTATTGCATGTTTAGCTGTATAGGGAACTTTCAAAATCTTTTCTACATCAGTAATACTGTTTTATACCTTATCAGCATTGTATGCACATTCCCAGTGTTCCAGATCCTGACCAATGCTTTGCATTATCATTGTTTTTAATGTTGGACATTTTAATAAAGGTGAAGAGGCTTAATTAGCATTTTCCTATGACTAATAATGTTTAGCATTTTCAATGTGTTTATTCATATCTTCTTTTGTTAAATATCCATTGAAATACTTTGTTCATTTTTTAATGGATTGCATGCCCTCTTCTTAAGTTGTAAGACTTCTTTTGTATTATGGATGTAATTTATTTCATATTAGTGTGTAGTTTGCTTATTTAATTTTCTGTTACTTTTAAAAAAAATTCATGTATTTATTTGGCTGCATCAGGTCCTGGTTGGAGCACAGGGGACCTTTAAACGTGGCGGGGGGACTCCCTGTTGCCTTCATTGTCAGGCTCAGTAGTTGTGGCCTGTATCCTCTGCAGAATGTGGGATCTTAGTCCAAACATGGATTGAACCCGAGTCCCATGCACTGCAAGGCAAATTCTCAACCCCTGAACCACCAGGGAAGGCCCACATATATTTTTTATAAAATGCTTTTTAAATTTCCGTTTGTTTATTTTGCTTAAGTGAAATTAGTTTGGGTTTTCTGTAACTTCTCAGACAAATTCTAAACAAAATTTTTCATTTTACTGTAGTCAATATTACTTTCAGTTTTTATTCAATTCTTAGAATGAGAATTAGCATTCTTTAAATTATGAATATGCCACATCTCTAATGTCTCCTGCATTGGCAGATGGGTTCTTTAGCACTAGTGCCACCTGGGAAGCCCATGAATGTGCCAGGAAAGACAATATTAGGAGGATCATCTATTTAAGGACTTCCCTGTTAGCTCAACTGGTGAAGAATCTGCCTGCAATGCAGGAGACCCCAGTTCGATTCCTGGATTGGGAAGATCTGCTGGAGGAGGGATAGGCTACCCACTCCAGTATTCTTTGGCTTTCCTTGTGACTCAGCTGGTAAGGAATTAGCCCACAATGCAGGAGACCTGAATTTGATCCCTGGATTGGGAAGATCCCCTGGAGAAGGGAACAACTACCTACTCTAGTATACTGGCCTGGAGTACTAGTGTCCGATCACAACGAGTCGGACACGACTGAGTGACTTTCACTTCACTTTCATCTGTTTAAAATCATCATCACCTACAAGTTGATATTTGAAGTTGTCAGAGAATTTCTGTGTTTACTGAGTGCGTGCATGTATGTTCAGTTGTTCAGTTGTGTTTGACTCTTTGAGACCCCATGGACTATAGCCCAGCAGGCTCCTCTGTCCATGGGACTCTCCAGGCAAGAATATTAGAGTGGGTTGCCATGCCCTCCTCCAGGGGATCTTCCCGACCAGGGATCAAAACTGCTTCTCCTGAGTCTCCTGCCTTACAGGTGGATTCTTTACCACTGAGTCACCTGGGAAGCCCCTACTGAGTAAGTTAAAAAGAAATGTCATTTGGTAAATATATGTAAGTTTTTTCTTTTAAATTTCTGGTTAAATGGTTAGGAAAGTGAAACACTTATGTCAACTTATTTGTACAAGTGCATGTGTTTTATTCTGTTAGTGCTAAGATTTTTTTGTTCTTCATTTAAGATGTTGGGAGGGAGCATATGGATAAACAAAAGTAAAAATTGTGCAGTTTCAGATTTGAGTACTATAGCTTAGTTTTTCACAGAAAAATGCTATGGACAACTAAATATAATAACTAAAAAGGTGACATATCACATAACAAAATTAAATAAAGCATAAGAAGATCTAGAAAGAAATGCTATTTTATCTGAACCTTTAGAGATGAGAAGATTATTTGAGAAGTGAGGATAAAGGATGAGTAGACTAAGAAAGAACCAAGAAAGGAAACAGCGGACTATTCTAGAAGGAGAGTATAACTTGGGTGTGAGTCAACAGGTGATGAGAGATAACTTGGAGTCAGATCTTGGAAAGCTTGACAGTCTTACAAGGAAGTTGAACTATATTCTTCAGGCAGTAGGGGTCCCTCAGAGCAATGGAGGGCTCATTCCAACATACACTGTAGAATATCACAGGATTGGAAATGTGAAGGGTAGATTTTGGAGAAAGAGAATAGAGAAGCCTCCTATCAAACTGGTGTTAGATAATATGAACTTGACATAGAGCATTAGCACTAACGTTGGAAGAGAAGGAATATTTTCCAGTTTCATTTCCCTAAGATACTCAATTCATATATGGACCATTCAGGATATTTTCAATCCCTTAATTTTGTCTTTTTTTTTTTTTTGGTAAAGCCTCACTTCTTTACAGGCTCTTCAGAGCAACAGGAAAGCCCTTTGCTTCCATATATGTGGGAACAGTCTGTTTATTATTTGACTCGGCAGAGATGTCTTCCTGGAAGCCATCTCCCCACTGTACACTGCTTGATACACTTCTATGCTTCCTTGAAAAGGAGAGCAACGAGCAACAAATATAATTTAATTTAAACTCCAAAGAAAACCAATATGATTTAGATACAGAATCACACTGTAATTCATGCAGGCAAGCCATCTTAAGAGATTAAGTTGCTAAAATTAATTGGAAAGTTGAGCAGAATTTAGCTCCTGTGAAAATAGCATTGAAGCATTCATTATACAAAGACGATGTATTTGTTTCTCCAAACTATTACCGATGTTGTATGAGTTTTTGTACTTTAGTTATTTTGGGGAGCTTTTCCTCGTAGCTCAGACAGTAAAGAATCTGCCTTCAATGCAGGGGACCTGGGTTCGAACCCTGAGTCAGGAAGATCCCCTAAAGAAGGGAATGGCAACCTTCTCCAGTATTCTTGTTTGGAGAATTCCATGGATAGAGGCATCACCTTATGCCTTTATAGAATCTATCACCTCATTCCTTCAGGTCTTTCTTTAATATGGAAACTTTCTTTAATAAGCAAACTTGGCTTTTTTGTTTCTTCTTTTCTTTTGGCCTCTTCCTTGGGCCTGGTGCCTATCACTTAATTTATAAAGATTTCTATAGTTTGATTTTTCTAGAATCTTTTTGTTTCTCCAGCTAGTTGTATACATCGCATTGATCTTCCTGAAGAAATGCTTTCAACATATCCCTACAATGTTCAAGATCATTCATTTCTTCTGTAGTATTTCTAAACCCCATATAATTTTTAAGTTTGTCAACAATCTGGTTATCCCATTAACCTACTGTTTCATTCCTTTATCCCAATCCTTTTTCCTAATGAAGTGAGTCCTGTCTGCCCACCTCCTCCATATACACCTCTCTTCTTTATTTATACTTTCCCACTCAGGGAGTGCTTTGGGTGTTCTGGTTGTAGTTAGAGCAAAACCTAAACTTTTGTATTACACAAAGCCATGGTGGTTTAAAGAAGAATGTTAATGATGTTAGGTTGCTTCCAAGTCCTGGCTATTATAAATAATGCTGCTGTGAACACTGGGATGCATTTGTCTTTTCAGATTATGGTTTTCTCTGGATAAATGCCCAGAGGTGGGATTGCTAGGTCATATGGCAGCTCTATTTGGTAATTTAACATTGTAGGAGGGTTCCCCCTCTCCAGCATTTATTGTTTCTAAATTTTTAATGATGGCCATTTTGACTAATTTGAGGTGATATCTCACAAACTGTGGAAAATTCTGAAAGAGATGGGAATACCAAACCACATGACCTGCCTCTATGCAGGTCAGGAGGCAACAGTTAGAACTGATCATAGAGCAACAGACTGGTTCGAAATTGGGAAAGGAGTACATCAAGGCTATATATTATCAGCCTGCTTATTTAATTTATGTGCAGAGTACATTATGAGGAACACTGGGCTGGATGACACACAGGCTGGAATCAAGATGGCTGGGCAAATATCAATACCCTCAGATATGCAGATGACAGCACTCTTATGGCAGAAAGAGAAGAACTAAAGAGCCTCTTGATGAAAGTGAAAGAGGAGAGTGAAAAAGTTGGCTTAAAGCTCAACATTCAGAAAACTAAGATCATGGCATCTGGTCCCATCACTTCATGGCAAATAGATGGGGAAACAATGGAAACAGTGACAGACTTTATCTTTTGGGGCTCCAAAATCACTGTAGATGGGGACTGCAGCCATGAAATTAAAAGCTGTTTACTCCTTGGAAGAAAAGTTATGACCAACCTAGACAGCATATTAAAAAGCAGAGACATTACTTTGCCAACAAAAGTTCGTCTGGTCAAAGCTATGGTTTTTCCAGTAGTCATGTATGGATGTGAGAGTTGGACTATAAAGAAAGCTGAGTGCTGAGGTTCTTGATGGTTCACCTGACAGTCTTGATTCTTGGGAGATTGTAATTGACATATACATATATGCAACTGATAAGGACCTACTATATAGTACAGGAAACTCTACTAAATACTGTGTAATGGCTTTATGGGAAAAGAATCTAAAAAGATTGAAACTTGAAATATGTATATATATATATATACACACACACATATATATATATATATATACACATATATATATATATGTTTCACTTTGCTGTACATCTGATACTAATAGATTGTAAATCAACTACGCCCCTGTAAAAAAATTTTAGAACATTTTAATGTAACCATGTATACACAGAGCAGTGAAATAAAGTTCAAAGTATTTATCTTTGTTTTTTTAAAAAGAAGAATGTTCATTCACTGGCCTGAACCTCCCCTGGGTGATGTGCCCGTAGACTGCTCCACATGAGCGTTCAGTGATTCTGATTTCTTTAATGATCTAACTTCACCATTATCTAGATTCATATCTTCATCTCTGTTATTACAGCTAGATACAGACACATCTGTGTTGTCGTGATGGTGAAGAGGAAATTAGTGAAGGCCATCCAAGCAATTTTCTGTTAAGCAAGGCAAAAGCTATACATGTCAATTCTTTTCAGATCCATTTGGTGAAGACTTAATTACATGACTGTAAAACAACTCACAGAGGAGGACTGAAAATGTATACTCTCTGTAGAAAGCCATATTTCTTCTTTAGACTCCATTATTATGGCAAATGAGAAGATGAATTTTGCTGGCCAACTACCAGTCACTGATATACTCCTCTTTATTGATTAAACTCAGACCCATCTTTAACATTTCCTAATCTTATTTCTTTTCACAGTTTCAAATATTTCTCTGTCATCTGACTTAGAAAATAAGTCTATATTTTACTTTCTAAAAGTCAACTTTATTGATGTATAATTTAACTTATTATGTGATTACATTTTAAAACACGCATTGATGAGCTTGGATGAATGGAAATATCCATGTTATTCTGGCCACAATCAAATTATAAAACATTTCCATCACCCCAAAGTTCCCCTGTTAACCCCAGTTTAGCTGACCCCTGCTCTGCTTTCTGTCATACTGTACTAATGGAGTCATAATGTGTCTGCTGTTTTTTATCTGACTCCTTTTCATTAGGAAAATGATTGAGGTTTATTTATAACACATACATATATTATATAAATAAATTTGAGGTGGTCATACATTATTAATTTTTTAATAGAATTTCATTGAACACCTACCTTTTATGAGATACTAAGATACTGTGTTGGATGCTAAGTTATCACACATGGTAGTTTCATCAAATCACAAAAAAGATATAAATAAAAAATGAATTGCTGAGAAGACCAAGCCTTAGGTAGTCAATTTCAGTTGTTCTGAAATACAGGATTCTTTATATTGACAGCCCAAATTTTTGTTAAAAAATTATGCAGAGAAATCCAAAGAACTTATATAAGTATTTTACTATCAAGGAGGTGAGCTACATAATTAATTCACAATTTTAGTCAATGACCAAAGTAAACCATCATCATATTGATAATTTATACCCTTAATAAGATGCACTGAAAATGACACTTCACTCCTGTGATCTTCCTTCTAAAACAACATAACCACAGTCTAATCATGAGAAGAATTTTGGCAAAATCCCAATTGAGATACGTTCTGTGAAATCTCTGATCAGCCCTCTTTAAGACTGCCAAGAATGTTGCAGACAAGGAAAGTCTGAAAAACTGAGATGTTGGTTTTATTGGGTTCTCTATGTGTTTAGTTTGTACTTTATTACTAAAATACAATATAAAAATAAAATTAGATAAAAACTTCCAGGTAAAAAATTACTATAAATCCAAAATTAACTTATGAATTAGATACAAATGACAAAAGGACAAAACTACTAGCATTTGATCAAAAAGATTAAGGTTATTGTGTATTTTTAAAATTCTTTGTCTTTGGCTTAAACTAAATTGTTAATCACCAAATACATAGAGTGAATTTACATTATGATAGGTCACTCACTGTCCTATTCTTCTTTTTTAAAAATTACTATTTTGTTTTCCATTTAAAGTACAATGAATTTTTCACTCGTATTTTACTATGACATTATTCAACCTTCACTTTTGTGTCAAGCATCACTTCCATACCAAGTTTTCCTTTATTCCTAACTTTGCTTTTAAGAAAATCAATGTAATATAACGCATGCTGGTGAGACCCTCAATACAAAGAAGTGCGCAGAGTGAGACCCATATTAGGTGGTTGCCCATGCTGCATGCTTAGTGGCGCAGTTGTATTGGACTCTTTGCGACCCCATGGACTGTAGCCCACCAGGCTCTCCTGTCCACGGGATTCTCCAGGCAAGCATACCAGAGTGGGTTGCCATTTCCTTCTCCAGGGGATCTTCTGGACCCAGGGATTGAACCTGGGTCTCCTGCATAGCAGGCGGATTCTTTACTATCTGAGCCACCAAACCCTGGGTGGCTGGGTGGCTGTACTAGGTCATAAACCTGTCTTTCAAATGGTCACACACTCCTGTTATTTTTTAACATAGTTACTACAAGGGTGAAAGCATTCAGTTTTAAAGTTTGTGGAGAAATCTGAACTCCAGAAATGAACGGCCACACCTTCCAATGTAGAAATATTGTTCTAGAACATACCATGATGATTTATAGATGAGTGCTGAGAATTCACTACAGATTTTGAAAAGTGCTTTTGAAAGTTTGAAATAGAAATATTTCACATCATGTATTTGTGTGGGGGGAAAAAAATGGAGGTATGGAGACCAGGCAAACAAACCTGAATTCAAACAAAACAAAACTGAATTCCAGGTGTGAGGGGTGGGGAGTAAGTGCTCATACTAGCTCAGTGATGTAGTGAGGTAAACAGAATCAACACACTGAGGCGACAGCTTGGGAATAGAGGTAAATGTTAAGATTTTGCGACAGGATTACTGGGAGAAGGAATACTGTATTGGTTTTCTATTGCTGCTTTAAAAATTACCATAAACCTTGAGACCTAAAGCAATAACAGTGTATCATCTCACTGATTCGGTGAGTGGGAAGTCTCAAAAGGACACTGCTGAATCTTCTGTTTAGGGTCTCCCTAGGCGGAAATCCAGGTATCCGTTGCAACTCTGGTCCTCATCTTGGCTCAAGAGTCTCTTCCAAGTTCATTGGTTCAGCAGAATTCCTTTCCTGATGGCTGCAGGGGTAAGGCCCCTTGTTTCCTTCTAGCTGTTGTCCTGAGGCCACTCTGAGCTCCTGTAGATTTCTTGCAATGGGACCTGAAGGCCATTCACTGCAGGGATCTTGGCTTGGCCTTACTGATGTGTAGCAATCCCTGACATCTTCTTTTGTGACCTGCCAAAGAAAATTCTCTGCTTTGAAAAAGTTCCCCAATATTAGATCAGACCCATCTCAGTAATGTTCCTATTTTAGGGTCAACAGATTTGAGACTTTAATTACTTCTGCAAAATCCCTCCCCAGGAGCACCTAGAGTAGTGAATAGACTATTTGGTTTATCTGAATAGGTAGGAGAAGTTGTGTGTACACCAGGGACTGAGAATCTTGGATTTGAGGGCGGATGGTGTCTCATAATTTTGCATATTACTATACCGTTAGGGAAATTTGAAATTCAGAGAGATGAACAGTCATACTTAAATAGTAGTTAGAATTTTCGAATAGGATACCAAGATTACAGACTGTACAGGTAATGTAGATAAATAAAGGTGATGGAGTGTTAGAAAAATAAAACAAAATTCCAGCAATAAAGGACAAAATCTCAGTCAATCAGTTCTAGGAGATCACCCTCCTACAAATTAGAGTTGCTATGAGAGAAAAAATGCCCAGTTTGCCAGATCTTCAGACTTTTTAAAAGAAGCCAGAAACTCAGGGTTTATATAGCTCCCAATTTCCAAATGTTGGCAACTGTTTTAAAAGATTTATAACTGTGGACAGGCCAAAGTTATACGGGCCAAACAAAACACATCTGAGGGCAAAATCTGGCCTGTGGCCTGCCAGGTTTCGACCTCTGCTTTACAATAATAAGATTGATTTTTAAAAATTGCTTATTAAATCACTCATTAATGTGTAGTCATAGCTTGGGCTGGTGTTCAGAGTAACTCAGACTTTTTTTGAAACTAACTGAACGACCTGAAAATTATACTTTATGCTCCCCTAAGTTAATTTAAAATGTCCTAATTATAGGTATTTTGTAAGGTTGCTGCTGTAGAAAACTGGAATTTGAAATCTTGCTATTTTTGGAAATTATGAAGAGATTTGTAGAAATTTAATGTGATTGGTATTGCTAATAACTGTTGATGAAAGTAGAATGGTAGAATTTGTCATGCAGTTGAATTCAAATTTATGAATAGATGGCTCAAGAGGAAAAGAAATAAACTCAGCTTATAGCTGGACATTTTGCTTAATTTCAAAGCTTCATAACAGGGCTTTGGCACATTGCAAACAGCATTTATGCGGTCAAGCATACATATGTGTGCACACGTGTATATATACAGGTATGTGTGTGATAGAATATATGCTATAATACATGCTATAATGACTAGGAATAAGGATTCTGAGTCAGATTCATTATAGCCATGACCTCTTCAGTTCTGATATTTATGTGCTTAGTCACTCGGTCGTGTCTGACTCTTTGTGGTCCTTTGGACTGTAGCCCACCAGACTCCTCTGTCCATGGGATTCTCCAGGCAAGAATACTGGAGTGGATTGCTATGCCCTCCTCTGGGGTGTTTTCCCAACCCAGGGATCAAACCCAGGTCTCCCACATGGCAGGTGGCTTCTCTACCATCTGAGCCACCAGGGAAGTCCCCTGATATTTAGCTGTGTCGTTAAATTCCCTAAGCCTCACTTTATTCTTCTATCAAATGGGGCTAGTAATACTACCCACTTTTTTATGGTTTAAAACAATATAATACAGCTAGAGCCCTTAACACAGTGCCCATTGCAACAGTCCATAAATATTAGATAACAGAATTGTGTGTAAATATGTTTATTCATGTAGATATGCACATGCTACTTTTTATTTATGCTAATAAACTACTACTTAATATATTTAGCAAGCCAGAGGAAACAATTCTACTTGAAAATCTTAGTTACAAGGTTTTGGCAATTTTTCAGATTATCCTAAATATTTTTATGTTAGTTCATTTGATTAATGACCAGAGCTAGATGAGGAATATTTGGAGGAGAAAGGGTATTTTCAAGGTCATTCTGAGTGATATTTATTGGAAAGCTAGTGCTGCGGGCATCACTCCATTATGGAGAGTACAGAACAGGAAATTGCACACAGCGCACGTGGGTGGGATCTCTGCAGGCAGTGACATCAGCAGACAGAATTCATCTGCGAGAAAGTTCATGCTGTATCAGAATCACACACCAAGAACTCCCATTATCAAACACCACACCCACTGAGTCATTAGAAAAGACGCAATTCTTGAGTGGCAATAACGAGGCCTTCAGGATATTTCCATTCCCAGCCAGTGGCAATAAGGCATCAAGTTTGCCCTTGAGAGAGAGAACGTTGTTTGGCACAAAAGTGAAGTTAAAGAACATCTAAGAGAGGTGGTCTGGGTCTTTAGCACCATTCTCAGGCTCTTTCAGGTTAAGGTTTCATGGTGGTAAAATTGTCAAGTTCAGAAAACCTTTTCCTGTTGCGTGTTCCATCACCAGTGTGTGTGACTCTTCTCAGTCAATCTGTTCACCCAATGATCTGAGATCATTTATACTCATTGCTCTCTTTATTTCTGGCCTTTATCATTTGCTACCTGGATTATTGGAACAACACTGTAATTGATTTTCCTGATTCCAGCCTCTGAGCTCTTATATCTGACATTCTCTCAGCCATCAGAATGGGCTTTGAGAAATGCAGTGGTTATCATGCCCCGTCTATACATCAGCACACTCAATAGCTCCTTATTGTCAGTAATGATCTAAAGTTTAAATGCAATGGATTCCTTTTGCCTTTTATATTGTATCCCAATCCCATAAGAATACTGAACTCATTCTGAAGCTTTCTCTTTGGCTTTCAGTGTTCTGCTTTAGCAGATTAGAATCCACTTGTAATTTACGACGTACTTGCCTCTAGAAAACCTGCCCTCCCCGGAACTTATGTCGTGTGAATGCCACCTCCGAGGTATGATCTTATGATTATTAACTATAATGATCGTCTCTCATTTTGTAGAGTGCTCTGTGTCACACTCTTGACTGAATGCATCATATGGATTACCTTTATTTGAGCTTCACACCCCTTCTGAGAGGATATGTTTTTTCTGCCCCCATGTTGTTGAAGAGGAAACGGACCTTTGAAGAGATTAATAATCTATGCAACAATGTAAGTATCAGCACCTGGACTTGAATCTAGATGTTTACAGTAAGAAGGTCCTTGTGGCTCCTACAGATATTTATTTTGATATCCACAAACGTATTTTGCCTCATCATGTTGCCCTTTGTAGAATGTGTTTGAATCTGTCTCTCCAATTACTTACTTACGTTAAAGGTAGAAACTGATCTCTTTGTTGCTCCAGACCTAGAAAAATTGTGCTCAATATATCTTAAATAAATTCTCCATATAGTCCTATAATTTTTTTAAAAAAATGTATGTGATCTGAAAAAGCTACAAGTTTATATATTATCCTCTTTGATTCTCATTGTGAGAGACACAATGGATATTATCATCCCATTTAATAGATGAAGAAACCAAGGTTTGAAGATACGAGGTTCTTATCAGAGATACTCACTGATAATCACTGAGGGCATGAGCAAGTATTTGAAAACAGATGTTGTGTTTGCTAAATATAACGCTCTATGATTGGCCCTGCAGTTTCTTTTATTAAAATATCAAAGTTATACACATTTGAAACAATCTAGATATCAGAATAAAAATTTCATCTCTCTTGAGGATATTTAGCAAGGTTTAAGATGGAAGTGAAGGAAATGGCAGCTCAGTCCAGTATTCTTGCCTAGAGAATCGCATGGACAGAAGGACCTGGGTGGGTACAGGCCATGTGGTTGCAGAGAGCTGGGGATGACTGAGCTCTGGGCGCACAGGATCGGCAGAGCGTGGCTGCGCTGCTTGGGTCCACAGCCATCATGTTACACAGTCGAGGCCACAGATTTAGAAGACATTACAACCTCAGAAGTTATTTTTTTTCACTTATTATTTGTTTAGGGAGATAGTTCTTCTCCTTTAGTACTTGAGAATGTTGTGCCACTTCCTTCTGGCTTCCAAGGTTCCTGATGAGAAATCAATTGTCTTTTTTTAGTTAGTTTGTTTATTTTTTAACTGAAGCATAATCGCTTTACAGAATTTTGTTGTTTTCTGTCAAACATCAGCATGAATCAGCCATAGGCATGCATTGGTCGCTCCCTCTTGACCCTCCCTCCCATCTCCCACCCTCTCCGCCCCTCTAGGATGATACAGAGCCCCTGTTTGAGTTTCCTGATTCAGGCAGCAAATTTCCATTGGCTTTCTGTTTTACACATGGTAATGTAAGTTTCCATGTCACTCTTTCCACACATCCCACCCTCTCCTCCCCTCTGCCCTGGGTGCATGTCTGTTCTCTATGTCTGTTTCTCCATTGCTGCCTTGCAAATAAATTCATCGGTACCATCTTTGTAGACTCCATATATATGTGTTAGTGTAAAATATTTATCTTTCTCTTTCTGACTCACTTCACTCTGTATAAGCTCTAGGTTCATCCACCTTGTTAGAACTGACTCAAATGCATTCCTTTTTTATGGTTGAGTAAGATTGCATTGTGTATATGTACCATAGCTTCTTTATCCATTCATCTGTTGATAGACCTCTAAGTTGCTTCCATGCCCTGGCTATTGTGAGTAGTACTGCGATTTTCAAAATATACAAGGAGCTCATACAAGTCAATACCAGAAAAACAAACAACTAATCAAAAAGTGGGAAAAAGACCTAAACAGGCATTTCCCCAAAGAAGACAAACAGATGGCTAACAAACTCATGAAAAGATGTCAACATCTCTCATTATTAAAGAAATGCAAATTAAAACTACAATGAGATATTACCTCACACCGTCAGAATGACCATCATCAAAAAGTTTACAAACAGTAAATGCTGGAGAGGGTGTGGATTAAAGGGAACCCTCTTGCACTGTTGGTAGGAATGTAAATTGATACAGCCACTGTGGGAGACAGTGTGGAGATTCCTTAAAAACCTAGGAATAAAACCACCGTATGACCCAGCAATCTTCACTCCTAGGCATATACCCCAAGGAAACCAAAATTGAAAAAGACTTGCATCCATTATCTTTTGAATCATTTAACCATTAGAGGTAAGACAACATTTCTTTCTGCTTTCAAGACTTTTTCTTTGCCTTTGATTTTTTTTTTAGAACTTTGATTATATTGGATCTTTCATGGAAGTATTTATATTTATCCTATTGAGGGTTTGCTCACTTCTTAAATACATCGGTTTCTGTCTTTTTCCAGGGTTAAGAAGTTTTCAGCCATTGGCTATCAGAATACATTTCAGCACTAATCTCTTTCTCCATTTCTCCAGAGACATTGATGACAGAAAATGCAGATCCTTTGGAATAGTCCTACAGGTTCCTGAGGCTCCGTCCATTTTTCTTCTGTCAGTTTGCTCTCTGTTGTTCAGATCGGGTAAATTTCTTCCTTTGTCTTCAAAGTTAACTGATTCTTTTCTGTGTCCGCTCCCTTCTCCTGTTGTACCCATTCACAGAATTTTTGCCTGTTTTATGTATTTATCTATTTGGCTGTGCTGGTCTTTGTTGCTCTGGTTGTGGTGAGTGGGGGCTGCTCTCTAGGGCTGGAGCTTGGGCTCCTCCTTTGAGTGGCTTATCTTGTTGCAGAGCATGGGGTCTGGGGTGCACCGGCTTCAGTAGCTGCCGCTTCTGGGTTCTGCAGAACAAGCTCAATAGTCGTGCTGTACATGCTGAGTTACTCCAAGGCATGTGGGATCTTCCCAGGTGTCAGGTGGATTCTTTACCACTGAGCCACCAAGGAAGCCGCTCATGGCATTTTTTAACTTCAGCTTTTGCATTTTAAATTCCTACAGTTTCTATTTTGGGGGTGACGTTTTTTATTCCTTTGATAAGACTTCCTTATAAAGGTATTAGTGATTGCTCATTAAAGGTTTCCGTCAAGCATCTTAGTGGTTGATCATTAAAGTATGTTTACGACAGGTGCTTTAAAATCCTTGTGAAATGATTCCAACATCTTGTCATCACAGTGTTGATGTCTGTTGATTTTCTTCTAGTTTAATTTGAGATTTTTTTTTTTTTTTGTTTTTGGCCTCAGTGGTTTTTGATATATCTTGGACATTTTAGACATTATGTCACAAAAATCTGGATCTTTTTTAACCTTCTACTTTAGTGGCCCTTCTCTGACATCCTAGCAAGGAGGAAACTAATGATTTGTTGAGTGGGATGATGATACAGGCCCCTTAGCAGGTCTCAGCTGGGACTGGAGGGGTATCCCATTACAGTTCTTCATGTAGTCTCCATTGACACTTTGGTTGTATATGAGGGAGAAGACCCCTTAGTTCTAGGGGAGGATGAAATCCCAGATCGCCAAGTGGCCTTCTTAGAAACTACTGTGGTGAGGAATGAGGGAGCATAACCGTAGCTAGGCAAAGCTGGGAACCTAGGCTTCCACTTCTGCCTTTGCTGACAGTGGTGATACTGAGACCATGATTTTATTCAAGGTGTTTATTTTCTGTGTTGGCGTGACTCTACTTTCCTAGCCCTTTGCCTAGAGATAGCAGCTTCCCTTGGCTTTTTTGGTCTATCCTCAGTGGATGCCTCTAGGTTGATGTCTTCTTTAGCACCCAGTCTGACGGAGATGAAGCAAAAGATAAAGCAGAGACTCACTCCTTTAGTTTAGGTTCCTGGAAGGCTTGCCTTTTTTTCTTCTCCATCTGACTAGTGATCTCAGCAGGAGTAGTTGTAGAGTAGTTGACAGAATTACTTAAATCGATTTAAAATGGATCTGTTGAAGGCAACATTATGGAGACACTAAAAAAGCTGCATGTTTCCAAGCGCAAGTCGGGAGAGTGATGAATAAAACAAGCATACAGAGATTTAAAGACCGGGAAGCTATTCTGCACAGTACTGTAATGGTGGATACGTGTCATCATACATTTGTCAAAACGTGCAGTAGACACAACAATGCCAAGAGTGAATTCTAATGTCAACTGTGGACTTTGGATCGTAATGATGTATCAACGTAAGTTCATCAGTTGGAACAGATGTACCACCCTGATGCTGGTTGCTGGTTGTGGGGGAGGGGCGTCTTGAGGGAAATCTCTATACTTTCTGCTCAACTTTTCTATGAATTTAAAACTGCTCTTTAAATAGTCTAATTTTTTTAAAAAAGCAGCAAAAATAATATAGTATTTTAAGAAAATATGTATGTTGTTGAGTAATTTGAAAAAGAAACCAACAGATATTTTTCAAGTTTTGCTCTGAACATGAGCAGAAAATGAATGGTAGCCAGACGAAGAAGTGGGGTCAAAGAAAGCTTTTTCTTTTCTTAAGATGGCATCTATTAAAGAAGGGTATGTGGGGCTTCCCAGGGAATGCTAGTGGTGAAGAATCCTCCTAGCAATGCAGGAGACTCAGGAGATGTGAGTTCGATCCCTGGATTGGGAAGACGCCCTGGAGAAGGGAATGGCAACCCGCTCCAGTATTCTTGCCCAAGAAATCCCATGGACAGAGGAACCTGGTGGGCTACAGTCCATGTGGTTGCAAAGAGTCAGACATGACGGAACAAGTGAGCACTCACAAAGCAGTATGTAGCAGAGAAGAACAGATGGAAAGTATATAAACAGGAGCACGATTTTCCAAGCAGAAGGCCTGGTGTAAGTGAAGGGGATCATGTCCAGATGGACAAGAGAGACGGCTAAAACTGGAGAAGGAATTTAAGATGCAGAGATAAAGGTAGTTAGTTGGATGGATAATCATAACAACACAAGAAGAGAGCCTTACGAAGAATTATCTCTCATATTTCCTGTAAGTCATGAATACTCCGTATCATTTTGGTGTTATATTTTTATAACCACAGGTGCTATTAACTTGCCCTGCAGTGTTGGATAAAATAAACTAGGAAAGCTGCTCCTTTTCCAAAATCTAAATCTAAATCAGGTTTAGATTTACCATTGAAATGAAATAACGTCAATATAACACAGGTTAATATCCAGGAAATAAGATTTTATTAGACAATATAAATAGATATTGACTTAAAATGCACTATAAATGACAGAAATTCAATAAACCATGTTTACTTTCTTTGAAACGTTCCCAAGAAAAGAATAGACTTTCTCTATTTTTCTCATTTAGAGTCATTCACCATATTTAGCTTTTGGTAGACCAACAACAGTTAGCTTCTTTTTCTTACTTGACGTTTTTAAATTTTGTGAAACATGGGAGTTCATACTTATTAACTACCTAAGCTATTACTTTTCTCCAAAGAACATTCCCTATTTCCTTTTCCTACTCTACAGTTTTGGTCGAGAGAATGAACTCCATTAAGTACAAGAACAATAGACAACATTATTGGTTATTTCAATGGCAGATAAGTTAGTCAGTTTAAAGGAATGAAATGGCAGTTCAGCTGTGAAGTGGTGTGATTTGATGCGGGAAGCTTCTGAACATATTTTATGCTTGACAGTAATAATATTGAATTAATATGTCCCTGCAAGGCTTAGAAAATCTGGTTCAAATTTAGCCCAATTTATCAAGGTTTGGCAGAGTTATAAGAATTAACAAATCATGCTGTGACTTAAAATTAGCATTATGAATATTTAGGAGCTGTTAAAACTGTGGGCTAAATACATAAAATGTCGCCATCATCATATAAAAACAGAGTTTCAAGCATAAGAGAGGAAGGTTTATTACACAGTCCAGTATAATATAAAATATAGCATTTGATTTTGCTTTTGAGATCAATGTGTTCATAATTTTTTTTTAAATTAGTAATAAAATGTCTTCCACATCTGCTGCAAAGATGTCAGCTCAGGATATCTTTCTGTCCTCCAATCTGATTGTCCTTTTCATTACTCATAGCACATAGAAAATATACAGTGACACTCCATCCTTCTAACAGGCGGGAGAGAGTCCTCACACAGAATGTTTCTCCCTTGTCCTGCTGTAGAATCCATAGGGAGTCTGAAGGTTATAGTCAGTTGTTTGAACTGTCACTGTAAAAAAATGGAAAATGCAATTCTTTGAAAAATGTATATAACATATATTTGTCCCTTGTAAATCCAGTATCTACACTTTTATGTCAGCAGATTATAAAACTTTTGTTTTCATTTTACTTCTTTGAATTTAAAATAAAAATAACACTATCTAAATAAAATCAGAGAAATGAAGTCAAAGAAATTGCATACAGTGAAAGATAAATGGTTATATCTTATGAGAAGATTACTTATGATAGATACTTGGAATTTGAACCTTGTGGAAAGCTTATAAAATTTTTCATGAAAAAACAGTATTTTGGTATATATGCAGGAATAAACACTGGAAAAGACATTGCTGGTTAATTCCTAGATCAGTGATTCTCAGTGGGAGTCATTTTGTTGCTAGGGGCCATATGGCAATGTCTGGAGTTTTTTTTTTGTGGGGGGAAATAATTGACATGTAACATTATATAATTTTAAAGGTACAGTGTATTGATCTGATATTTGTATATATTGCACAAAGGTCATGATAACAACTGTAACCATATATAATTTCAAAATTATTTTTCTTGTGACAAGAATTTTTAGCATCTACTCTCTTAGAAACTATCAGATTTGTAATAAAATACTGCCGATGCAATGAACATGAGATTGGGCAAACTCCAGGAGAAGGTGAGAGACAGGGAGGCCTGGTGTGCTGCAGACCATGGGGTTTCAGAGTCGGACATGACTGGGTCACTTAACAGCAACAACTAGTGTCCATAGTCACCATGCTGTACATTCCATTCACATGACTTATTTGGAAGTTTGTGCCTTTTGGTCCCCACCAATTTGTTCTCTATATCTATTTTTCATGAAAAATTTTAAGTGAGTGTTGTCCCCTTTAAGTATATTTGTCTAAAGAGATGGGAATACCAGACTACCTGACCTGCCTCTTGAGAAACCTGTATGCAGGTCAGGAAGCAACAGTTGAAACTGGATGTCAAATAACAGACTGGTTCCAAATAGGAAAAGGAGTACGTCAAGGCTGTATATTGTCACCCTGCTTATTTAACTTATATGCAGAGTACATCATGAGAAACGCTGGGCTGGATGAAGCACAAGATGGAATCAAGATTGCCAGGAGAAATATCAATAACCTTAGATATGCAGATGACACCACCCTTTCTTCTTGGCAGAAATCTAAGAAGAACTAAAGAGCCTCTTGATGAAAGTGAAAGAGGAGAGTGAAAAACTTGGCTTAAAGCTCAACATTCAAAAAACTAAGATCATGGCATCTGGTCCAATCACTTCATGGCAAATGGATGGGGAAACAGTGGAAACAGCGCCTGACTTTATTTTTCTGGGCTCTAAAATCACTGCAGATGGTGACTGAAGTGAAAGTGAAAATGAAGTTCCTCAGTCATGTCCGACTCTTTGCGATCCCATGGACCCTCATTCCATGGAATTTTCCAGGCAAGAATACTGGAGTGGGCTGCCATGGTGATTGCAACCATGAAATTAAAAGACGCTTACTCCTTGGAAGGAAAGTTATGACCAACCTAGACAGCATATTAAAAAGTGGAGATGTTACTTTGCTAGCAAAGGTCCATCTAGTCAAAGTTATGGTTTTTCCAGTGGTCATGTATGGATGTGAGAGTTGGACTATAAAGAAAGCTGAGCGCAGAAGAATTGATGCTTTTGAACTGTGGTGTTGGAGAAGCCTCTTGAGAGTCCCTTGGACTGAAAGGAGATCCAACCAGTCCATCCTAAAGGAGATCAGTCCTGAGTGGTCATTGGAAGGACTGATGCTGAAGCTGAAACTCCAGTACTTTGGCCACCTCATGTGAAGAGATGACTCATTTGAAAAGACCTTGATGCTGGGAAAGACTGAAGGCGGGAGGAAAAGGGGACAACAGAGGATGAGATGATTTGATGGCATCACTGACTCAATGGACATGAGTTTGAGTAAACTCCGGGAGTTGGTGATGGACAGGGAGGCCTGGTGTGCTGAGGTTCATGGGGTCGAAAAGAGTCGGACACAACTAAGTGAGTGAACTGAACTGAAAGACAAAACAAGAAGAAAACAAACAGCAAGACAACACTTTTATTATCATTGCAGGTAACAAGCAAAATAGCTCTCCCACATTTTCAGTGAAAAAATTCTATCTCATACTGCTGTGAAGTTTCCCAGAATTGATGCCATAAATCTCTTGAGCAGAAAAAATACCTTAGAAGAACACCTGGGGGAAAGAAGTCCTGATAATTTGAGGTAGAGAAGGGGAAGCCACTTTGACCAGTCCTTATGTAAGAAAGAGGGATAAATTGGCAGCATTATTTTCTAGACTCTTGGAGTGATGGAGAGGGGGCATAAAGAGATTGGGGTCTGCACAGTCCTAGGGAAGAACTTTCTTTCTGATTGTCCTGGGTGGTTTGCCATATCATGAGAGTGGAGAAGAAAAATCCAATCAAATTGCAGAGTGAATTTAGTAAAAAATAAATAAATAAAAGGGGAGTGGTCCACAGGAATTCCACAGTTACTGTGTCTCTTAACCAAGTGTGTCCCCTTGCCTGAGGCCTCTAAAAACTGAAGAGATGGTCTAAATAAATCATGACCGTGTCTGTGTTCTCTGGGCATGGGGAATAGAGAAAAAGGAAGTCGGGGAGGGAATTCAGAAGCAGTAATAGTACTGTGACCTTGATTAAAGTAGAAAACAGACCGTGTCTTTCTCAGAGAGGAGTGATTACTTATTTACACTGATGTGTGTTATATGAGCATCTTGTCAGACACTCTGGGTCTGTCGTGCACTGTAGCTCTTGGAGGAATTGGAGCTTCTTGCTATTGTCTTTTGAGAGCTTGAGCCCCAAACAGATTTACTGTTAATGAATCATTACTTGTGGTCAATAGTCCTTGAGTCTATTGTTTTAAATGAGTGTTGTTAAATGAAGGTTTTTTACATGTATAAACCTGTGTTTGCCAAAGGTGAACTTGTGCATGTTTTAAATGTGTATACATGTTTGAATAATTTATTTGGAAATCCAGTGCTACTTTAGTTTTAAAGGTGCTTGCCATAATTAGAGGACATGTCTTAAGTACAGAAGTTATATATTTGAACACACATTAACACAGGATTTGAACAGCAGGGGAAAATAGAGTGCATGTAAGGCAAAGCTGAAAAGTTGAGGCCTAGTTAAGGATGCTAAATTTAAGTTGGAGCAAACAGTTTTCAATATAATACTTTTTAAAAAAATCTTCAGTATCTCTCTTTTAATACTGAATAAATGGATCAGGATGTTTGCTACCAAATGGTCTAAAATGATATCTAAGTTTTTCTTATCAGATGATTCATGCCATGAATAATCCAAAATGCTCTCATTTTTGTAGCCTTATATATGGTATCTAGTTTGTTTTATGCCCTCTGTAAGGCTGAAGATCAGATGCACCCCAGATAAACAAGGATGTTTACAGATCTGCAAATTGTGAAACATACCCTCCAAATGTTCTACTTGAAAACAGGTCAAGCATAATAGACAGTGATGATAGAGTAACATCAGTAAGAGGCCAGCACAGGAAGCCCTAAGGCTTCATTGCTCCCGCAGAAACACGGATTCCGTAACAGCACATAAACCGGTTCCCTTTATGAGAAATAAGTTAAACCAGTTAAAGGCTTCTGTACCATAAGTAATTCCAATCCCAAAGAAAGGCAATGCCAAAGAATGCTCAGACTACTGCACAATTGCACTCATCTCACATGCTAGTAAAGTGATGCTCAAAATTCTCCAAGCCAGGCTTTAACAGTATGTGAACCTTGAACTTTCAAATGTTCAAGCTGGATTTAGGAAAGGCAGAGGAACCAGAGATCAAATTGCCAACATCCGTTCGGTCATTGAAAAGGCAAGAGAGTTCCAGAAAAACATCTATTTCTGCTTTATTGACTATGCCAAAGCCTTTGACTGTGTGGATTATGACAAACTGTAGAAAATTCTGAAAGAGATGGGAATACCAGCCCACCTGACCTGCCTCTTGAGAAATCTGTATGCAGGTCAAGAAGCAACAGTTAGAACTGGACATGGAACAACAGACTGGTTCCAAATAGGAAAAGGAGTACGTCAAGGCTGTATATTGTCACCCTGCTTATTTAACTTATATGCAGAGTACATCATAAGAAGTGCTGGGCTGGATGAAGCACAAGCTGGAATCAAGATTGCCAGGAAAAATAATAATAACCTCAGATATGCAGATGACACCACCCTTTCTTCTTGGCAGAAAGAGAAGAACTAAATAGCCACTTGATGAAAGTGAAAGAGGAGAGTGAAAAAGTTGGCTTAAAGCATAACATTGAGAAAACTAAGATCATGGCATCTGGTCTCATCACTTCCTGGCAAATAGATGGGGAAACAGTGAAAACAGTGACAGACTTTATTTTTTTTGGGTCCAAAATCACTGCAGATGGTGACTGCAGCCATGAAATGAAAATACACTTGCTCCTTGGAAGAAAAGCTGTGACCAAACTAGACAGCATATTAAAAAGCAGAGACATTACTTTGTCTACAAAGGTCCACCTAGTCAAGGCTATGGATTTTCCAGTAGTCATGTATGGATGTGAGAGTTGGACTATAAAGAAAGCTGAGCACCGAAGAATTGATGCTTTTGACCAGTGGTGTTGGTGAAGACACTTGAGAGTCCCTTGGACAGCAAGGAGATCCAACCAGTCCATCCTAAAGGAAATCAGTCCTGAGTGGTCATTGGAAGGACTGATGCTGAAGCTAAAACTCCAGTACTTTGGCCACTGAACTGACTGACTGTTCTCAAGTAACCATAAAATCAGTTGCATCAAAGTCACTAGGAAAAGCTTGGTACCTTTTTGCCATCGTGCTCTGGCATAGTGCCATGTTATCAATCATACAAAAGAATAAAATTGGACCCCTATCTTACACCACACATAAATACCATCTCAACTGGAATTAGAGAGTCAAATGATTACATTAGAGATTGTACTAGAGCTGAATCTGTAAAACTCCTAGAAGAAAACTCTTAGAAGGGAAGATCTCCATGACATTGGTTTTAACGACTTCTTGAATATGACACGGGAAGCATAAAAAACAAAAGGCAAGTGGAACTACATCAAACTAAAAAGTCCCTTGCTGTTGCATGCTTTCTTAGTCGCTCAGTCATGTCTGATTCTTTGGGACCCTTTGAATTGTAGCCCACTATGCTCCTCTGTCCGTGGGATTTTTCAGGCAAGAATACTGGAGTGGGTTGCCATTTCCTCCTCCAGGGGATATTCCCAAGTCAGGGACTGAACCTGTGCCTCCAGTCACTTAGAAACACCCCTGCCCAGTTACACCATCAGATACCTAAACTCTTCCTAACTGGCATGAACTTCATGTTCCATGTACTTACTACAACTGATGTGGAATTGTGCTCATAAACATGTCTCATAGAGCATTTTTATTGGGTTGGCTAAAAAGTTTTATTCTGTTTTTTTTTTTTTTTTCCCCTGAAGATGTTATGGAAAACCCAAACTAACTTTTTTGGCCAGCCCAATATCCTTCTTGTGTGAAATGCAAAAGTAGTGTTGTCAGTGGTTTGCTATTAGAAATTTGGCCCTTGAGGGTTCCCATAGTAACTTGTTGCAGGCTTTTGGGGTAGTGTTAGCTGAGGGTGTTTCTTCCTGCAATAAAAGATTATTGTTGAGGTATTTCTCATTGCTTTAGTGTCTAATTCTACCCAACACTCTGTGTTCTCTTTAGCCTTTCCTGATAATCCTACCTTTGAATCTTATTATAGTTGCTGCTTATTTCTTTTAAAAGGGACTTTTTTTGTTTGTTTGTTTTTTTAATATTGAGCGGTCAGAATTGTACCAGTTCATTTAAGGAATATGTAGCCCTGTGTCCAATCTTTACAGAGTGATCACCCCTTTATAAAGACATACTTGTCCTTCTTTGAATTCCTGCAGATAGTTTATGTTTGCATATTTACGTTTTACTCCGTGGCTTCCTCTGGAAAAGAAATATGGTCATGCCACTGCACAGCTTGCAAATTCAGCATTGGATTTCTCTGTGGAATCCTGCAGATGCAGAGAAATTAAATACGGCAGAATTATATAGGCAATGAATGATCTGTAAATTCATTTGAAATGCTCATAGGCACCCCTTTACAAACTGGGGTACTTTGTGTGATATGCTGCATTGATTTTCTTGTGTGTCACATCACATTGGGTTTGTATGTCTCATTATGCAATGTTAGCACTTTATGGTGTTGTTGCGTTTGTGGTGACACTGTGAACATAATGTAATGTGATGTGCCGTGGCTGTGAAATGCCATTAAATATGACACTCTAGAGACTCCGTGAATCATGCCCATTTCACTTCTGCAGTTTCAGGAGGCAGAGAGAACCGCAGGAGGCCCCTGCCTTGCAGGGAGCATCAGAATTTATCTATCTCACTTGAGTCGTGGAAGTTAATGTATTGGTGGATGGCTAATACCGCTAATACCATGACCATTTGAACACCCTCCCTAATAGGAAACTCACTTGTCCCTAAAATTTGTTGTTGTTACACTTTTTCATTTTTAGAATTATGGGGCAATAATAAGAGTCTCTGTGTCATCTGACTCTCTGCTTTTCTCATGTGTGTAAAGAAGGGAGAAAATGGCTTTTTCCAAACCTGGCACTCACCCGGGAGGATGGGTCAGTGTCACTGGGGCAATTCAGAGGTTTGTGACTATTATTGATAGTAGGCTTTACTTTTCAATCACTTGCTTTATCATGAATTTTCTAGTCCACAGAGACCTTCAAAGTAATATTAATACCATCTTGGGTCTTTCTTCCTTTTGATTCAATGCTGTGAGGATTTGTTGTAGGAAGAACTTTCATGTCATATCACTGAGTTGGAAGAAGACAGGTAACCTTCTCTGCTCATCCACAATTTTGGCATCTTTAATGGAATAGAAATATTTCTTTAAAACATTTTTTTTTTTTTAGTTGAGCCATGCAACATCTTGATTCCCCCACCAGCGATCAAACCTGTGTCCCCTGCTGTGGAAGCACAGAGTCTTAATCACTGACCACCAGGGAAGTCTCTCTTTAAAACCAGATTTTGTCAAGGGCCAGTCAAGATGGGGTCCATGGCAAAAATGCTCTCGTGGCTATCATTTGTGTTGAAGTAAATAATGACTCTGATTTTTTAGAGACTGGATAACTTACACCCAGCAACAGTGATACTTCAAGTTACATTCCATTTGTAAGATATTACACTTTTGTCATCATGATCTACATTAACTCTCGCAATAAATATATACACATTATTGTATTTTATAGTCTAGGAAACTACCATTGATTCAGATTTACTCATTGTCCCAAGTTCATTTCAGACCCAATCCTTTTGGCTGTCATTACCTCATCTGGTCAAAAATTGTTAGGGAGGTATTTATTTATTTATTTATATGTGTGTTTTAATTTCAATATCAAAAAAGTGTTCACCATGACATAAAAAATATCAGCCTGATGCATTTGTGCAAAACAGGCCACTTAGTATAAGTGTTTCCACAAGTTGTTTTATCACTAGCTGCAATCAGGATGCAAAGTCCTGAGAGATGTGTGTTTCTTAGGTGACTAGTGTCGGCAGTAACCATTTGAAATCCTCTTTGGACTTCCCTATGATGAAAGAAGCAAGCAGAGAATATGAGTAGATTCAGAGGGAAGAATCCTCTGTTCTTCCTCAAAAAAAGCCTCTTTTTTCATTTTGTTCCCAATTTTCTCTTACATATTGCTTATTTTTACTATCTGCAGAAATCTAATGCTGCTTCACATTTTTTCTCCCATTATCAGATTAAATGACTTAATTTTATACTTACATATAGTTCCTTAAATGATATATTTCCTGAATTAATTAAAATATCCCTTCCATTTCTCAATGAAAAATGTAGGGTATAATATAGACAAGCCCTCCTATAAAACTTGATCTTGACTTCAACATTATTCAACTGTAAGACGGCGTTTTCTAATCCCATTGAATTCAATATTAGGTTTTGTCAATGAATGAATGCATCATAATCTTTCATGTTGAAGTTCATGGGCTTATAATGTTTATTAAGACATTAGTAATTTTGAAATATTCACATAAAGCATCCAAATTACTGGCATGATAATATGTTGTAGGAGTAGTCCCAATTAAAATAGTTCCTGCTTAGTAAATTGGCTTAATTAGGACTCATTTATCTCCATAGGATATAGGAGTCTTTTATGAAAACATAGATGCTGTAACTCTAGTTGCAAATTTCAATAGCTGGTGTGTGTATATATGTATGTGTGTGTGTGCTAAATCAGACAGTAGGGATATGAGATAGAACTGTCATGTCCAACTAGCTTGGATTCATGACCCATGGAACCCCTTCAGGTCCTAGCTTTATTTGTACTTCTATATGCTTTAAGTATCCAAGCTTTTGGGCTTCCCTGGTGTCTCAGTGGTAAAGAACCTGCCTGCCAATGCAGGAGACATGGGTTAGATCTCTGTTTGGGGAAGAAGCCCTGGAGAAGGAAACAGCCACCCGCTCCAGTATTCTTGTCTGAGAAATCCCATGGACAGAGACGCCTCCCAGGCTACAGTCCATGGAGTGGCAAAAGAGTTGGACACAACTTAGCAACTAAAGAACAATGCAAGCTTTTACTCTCACTTTAGGATTTCTGTTTATATTTTTGGCCAGTCCTTCTATATTAGATTTCTATTGTTGCATATCAAATTACCCCAGACTTAGTGGGTTTGCATGGCACACCACATTTATTATTTCACAATCTGCGGGTCAGGATCCAGACAACGCTTACCTCAGTTCTCTATTCAGGGTCTGCCTACATGGAAATCAGGCTGTGTTCTCATTCAGAGGCATGCCAGGGAAGAGTCCACTTCCAGAATCAGTCAGGTCATTGGCAGAATGTATTTCCTTTGGGCTGCATGACTGAAGGTCTTCATTTCTAACTAGTCGTTGGTGAGAGACCCTCATGTCCTACCATGTAGCCCTGTCCGTAGGGGGTTACAACATGGCTATTAACTTCTTCAAGGACAGCAAGAGCATCTCCGTTTCCAGGCTACTAAGATGGTGCCTTATAATGAGACATAATCATGGTAGTGACCTATTTCATTGCCTAAAAGCACAACATATTTTTCACCTCCTCTCATGGGAACGTGATTATAGAAGATGTGATTAACTGAAGTTCCCCTTAGAGCTTGTACAAGACAGGACGCTCCTCCCATTGCATGGCAGAAATTTATCCATTTAAAATATGTTGGCTATGCATTTTATCCAAGTTATTTTGTGTTTCATTGATGAAATGGAAGCACTGCAATATCCGTTTTCAGAGATGAGGAAAGTAGGTTTAGAGATTTTTGTGCATGTGTCCAAAGTAAAAAGCTTATAATTGGCAAAATGGATTTTTTAACTGAAATCAAGTTAAAACCAAAGCACTCATACTTATTAGGTGTTTTAAGGGCTTCCCCAAAGGTTCAGCGGATAAAGAATCTTCCTGCAGTGCAGAAGACACACTGGATATGCAGGTTTGATCCCTTGGTCAGGAAGATCCCTCAGAGGAGCAAATGGCAACCCAATCCAGTATTCTTGCCCGGAAAATTCCATTGACTGAGGAGCCTGGTAGGCTACGATCCACATGGTTGCAAAGAGTTGGACATGACTGAGTGACTAAGCTCAGTGTGATGAAATACTACATGAATGTTCCTTAGAATAAAATGATCTTTATTTTGTATTTAAAAGTTATTTTCTGAGCATACTCAAAATCTGGTATATTGTTTTTGATTTTTTCTTCTTGATTTGGGAGCATGATGAATTTGTACAATTCTACAATTGTCCATCACAGAATTGCTCAATCTTGGACTCTTGACATTTTCTGTTAGAAAATTCTTGGTTTTGAGGAGCTATTCTGGGCATTTTAAGATGTTTAGCAGCATCCTTAGTCTCTACTCAGTTTTGACAGGCAAAAATGTTTGCAGACATTGCCAAACATTTTGGATGAGGAATGTGGGAGGTGTTAGAATCACTTGGGTTAAGAACCACTGTTGTACAGGAAACTCTAGCTTCTTTAAAGCTCCTGACCCTAGCTCTGAGACCTTCTCTGGAGGAATATTTTTAAGCTTATATTTCTCTAAAAATGACATGATATCTGCCTGTTTTTCCTTCATTTTGCACCTTTTCAAAACCAGAGTTTTTGGAAGATTATCTGTGTTGATTTATCATTTAGCTAATCACATGTTTTATTTATCAAATATTGAAAGGAAGCTGGGTACGATAAATAAAAGAGATCCATGATCTCATCTTGTTTCCAGACATTAAACTGGAAGTTTAGTGCATCTTGCCTAACACTGAAGATTTCTCCCAAATCCTGCATGTACATTCTGGAAATTCACAGGAATTCCCTTTATAAACTAGGTACTGTTACCAAGTCCAAGCTCTCTCTGCTCACCACACAATAGACCAATGAATCCAAGTGATGAGGTATTGAGGCAAGGAATAGGGCTTTATTCAGAAAGCCTGCTGACTGAGAAGATGGCAGACTAATGACTCAAAGTAATCATCTCATCAGTAGTCTCAATACCAGGTTCTTTTTTGGATCAGAGATGGGAGGAGGTGAGGAAACAAAGTAAAAAGTCTATTTAATCTTGCAAGTAAAAAGTCTATTTAGTCTTGCAAGTATCTCCTAGATAGCAAGTGCCAGGCAGAGTATGTGTTAATTTCATCCCTCCTGCCATCTGCAGGTGGACAGGGTCCTGAACAGAGGCCCTGGAGCTTGACGAGCAGGCAGAGCGGCAGGATTCTCTGAGGCAGGCCATTATGTGTGATGATAATAACAAAACCAGTCAAAGAAAGAAATCCACCATGCAAGAGTCAAAATGGACTCTTCCATGTTACAGAACTACATCTGAAATGTTTGGATTAGGATCATTCCTCATGGTCATCCCTGCCTGAGTGTGGTAGCAGCTTACCAGTGATGACATTCATATGCAAAACACTACTTTTTATATCCATTTTTTATTTCATCTTTACTGCAACTCTTTGATGTTCATGTTATTATTCCTTTCACTTAACAACATAGGAAATAAATGAGTGGAGGCTTTGTGACTTGTAAGAGAGTTTATTTCTGCAGAGCTGAGAATTGAATTCAATTTGGGGGTTCTAAAGTTTGTGCTCAACAGGCTGAATTTCAATTATATATTGATGATAGAAAGAGAATGGGCTCAGAGGGGATGAGATGGGAGACAAAGCTTTAACATTTGTGTCAATGGATGAGAGGATGGAGATAGAGAAGTAGTAGAAGGAAATGAAAGATGAATGCTCTGGTTCGTGATGGCATATCGGGAAACTTGAATTATCTGTATCATAGTGCAAGTCTACAGAAGAAAACAAGCATGGGTATGGGAAAGGATAGAAAATATATGAACACTGTTGTTGTTTAGTAACCAAGTCATGTCCTACTCTTTTACAACCGCATGCAATGTAGCCCACCAGTCTACTCTGTCCGTGGTATTTCCCAGGCAAGAATACTGGAATGGGTTGCCATTTCCTTCTCCAGGGGATCTCCCTTGACCCAGGGATCAAGCCTGTGTCTCTAGCAGTAGGAAGCAGATTCTTTACCACTGAGCCACCTGAGAATTTAAGTCTAAATTTTTAGCAGACTTCTGACTACATTTTGCAGAATTTCATGTTTTCCTGAAATTTGGTGCCACCCAAATATTACCTCCATCACTTTTCCCAAAAAGGCTGTTTTCTTCAAATTCATTTTGTCTTCACTATAGTATTAATGAGTTGTCTGAATATTAGCATTGCCTCACAGCTGCATTTCTTGGCAGTTTTAAGATTCATTCAGGTTCAAGAGATGGTTGAAAAAAGGGTCTGAGAGCCTATCTTACTTCATGCTGACACCTTTCGCCCAGTGGCACTCTTGTTTTGTTCTTGTTTTATAGCTATTCTCATCAACTGTTATTGCTCTGTGACATTCCCCAAACAGATGTTTTGTTTTTGTAACAGGTGTATAATTTTTCTTTAAAAAAGTAAAGTGAAAGTCACTGAAAATAGTATTTTCAGTCTTAATTTATTTCTCATGTATAGTGCACTGCACCGAAGTTTAACCATTTGAATTGACTTTTTGAATTAGAAAATTGAGAACATTTGCAGTTGGCTACCTCTGACCACCATCATCTTTTCTTCTGACATTGAATCATCCATCGATTCTGATCTGCCTATTTCAGGTTCTATAGTATATACTGAAATTCCTACAGTGCCTCTTTTTTTTACCCAAAAGTACAAGAGTAGCAGCAATAAACTATTAATACTGTCAAGACCTGTTTTCAATATGGATAGCTCATAAGAGAGCCTGCAGTCTTTGAGAGCCTTTGCTTCTCCACTTTTTCAGTTGGGAGAGATTATAGTGGTTTCTTATCCTTTAAATAATGCAGGAGCCTCCTTGTCTTTAGACAATTACTCATGTTTCTGCCTTTTTTCAAACTTACCCTATTTTTAAACAAAGACGTTACTACATATTATAGTATGATAGTTCCAATTTATGTGTCATATTATATCCCTTAAATTGGATTCATTTAGACTTTGGGATCAGACAGATGAAATTATGATTTAAATGCCAAATTTAATTCGGTCCTAAGAAGATTTCTTAAACGAAAGAGAAGCTCATTATGTTTATTATGCTGACCTTTTTGCTATATGTCTGTTATTTTTATTTTGTTTATTCCTTAACTGTAATTTCAGACTCAGAGTACCGTGACCCTTCTAAAGAATTCTGAAGCATGTGTGTGTGCACCTCCTATTTCCATGATGAAACTGCACATCATTTTATAACGGCTTTTGTTTCTTTAACTTCCTGAATTCCCTAGTCTTATTGTTAGGCCTACCCAGGAAAGCTTTTCCTGCTTCATTTGGTTATTTTATTTACCTTGATGATGCATTGTCTTTTTTTATGCAGATGATATCCTGATTTATCTCTTTCCCTGAACTTTTCAGCAGCAATTTCAAAGCTGTCAGCCTGGCAGAATAAGATTAAAGACTAAAAGGCCCAGCATTTCCACAACAAAGTATGTACAAACACAACAGCCAGCTAGAGGTCTCCCCTTGATTTAACAGTCTCTTGGTTCTCACTCCTTTTTATATGGGAACAGACTCTTCTGTAGAAGAAGTGCAAAACCAAGGTCATGAAGCAATGGACTCTAGTGGTATTCTAGGGGGATATTATCCACTGGTTGCTTAAATGTTTCATTCAACTTCTAAGGAACATTGATCAACCATGACCATTGTTCTCTGGGACTGATTTATAAGAACAGAAATAGCCTGAGAGCATCGCATTACTAGATTAAATATCAGGAAGCGTGCAGGGTAAATATTAAGAGAGAGAAGAAAAACCAGAATACTCTGTGGTCAGGAATGCCTCCTTTACCGTCTTCTAAATGTAGGAGTTAGTAGGGCTTGACTTTTTAAAAATTAACATTCTGCCTCTTTCCTCAGGTCCAATCCCTTCTTGTTGGTTTATATGTCATCAGTACTTCCTTATGCCTATACTTACATCTCCAGCTCTTATGTATTTTCTCAGATGCATACTTACATAATGACTTATTTGAATATTACATGGAAATGTCATAGTTGTCTCTTACGTTTATCATCATAAACTAGCTTGTCTTTAGTGTTTCCCATTTCCAGTAAAAGCCATATCTTTTCAACTAATTGCTCAAGCAAGACACCTGGGAATTGGCCTGGATGCTTGCACACCTATCTGATTCACTAGCAAGTTGGATTGATTCTACTTAAAACATGTTTCTTGAATCATCTGTTTCTCAGTGTTTTCAACGCTGACCCTCTGTTTTGATCAACCACTATCTCTTATCTGGTTTATTGGTTTCCCATTTCATTCTTGCCTGGTTTTAACACACTTACTGCATAATAACCAAAAATATATTTTAAAAAGCTAAAGCACACTTATTACTTCACTGCCTAGAACTCTGTCATCACCTTTTATTATACTGAGAACAAAAACTGAGTTTTTTTTTTTTTTTTTTCCAGAATCCTGCACGGATTGTATTCCTGGCTCTTGCTAGCTGTAATTTATATGAATTTCAGGATGTAACCTCCTTGCTCTTATTGCTTATCTTTGAAATGAGAATGCTAATAGT
Organism: Odocoileus virginianus; assembly: GCF_023699985.2. Taxonomy (NCBI): domain Eukaryota; kingdom Metazoa; phylum Chordata; class Mammalia; order Artiodactyla; family Cervidae; genus Odocoileus; species Odocoileus virginianus. The sequence goes on along the minus strand of NC_069681.1, from coordinate 30,800,293 downwards.
GAAAACACATTTTCATAGAGTTCTTGAGAAATTAGAGTTAACTATGTAAGCAATTATAATATTATCTTGAGCATAATAATTACCCTAATAAAAGACTGCTATTGTTTTTGACTTGACCTTTGAATCCTGACATCCTTTGACCTCTGATTTTATTTTCAATCTCACCTTATACCACTCCACTGAGATCCAGCCATATCAGCTTTTATTTATAACTTTATTTTTTCAATTATCCTCAGGAGGGTCTTCCCAGGTAGCACGGTGGTAAAGAATTCTCCTGCAATGCAGGAGACACGGGCTCAATCCCTGGGTCAGGAAGATACCCCTGGAGTAGGAGATGACAACCCATTCCAGTATTCTTGCCTGGAGAATTTGATGGACAGAGGAGCCTGGCTGGCTACAGTCCATGGGGTTGCAAAGAGTTGGACAGGACTGAGCACAGCACGTCCTCATGAGTCAGCTTCCTCCCCATCTTCCTCCCATAGGCCTCAGTTTAAATACCATCTTGAACACCAGGCCATAGAGACAAAATTCTTTATTTGTTCAACTCAGTGACGCAGACCATACTTGGGCCAGAACTAGGAGAACAAGAAGGTGGGGGGTGTGATGGGAAAGATGCCCTATACTCTCTTGCTCACAGTGGCTCCTATTCTTGACTCTGTGTCCAAACTAACAAGACCTCTCAGGACTTTTGCTGCCTCTGCAACCCTATTTGGGTCTCATCCTCAGGTCCATGTCGGAAGAGAAATTAGAACAGAAAAGCCAAACATAACTTCCCCGAGGCACTCACCCCCTGCAGGTTACTACTTCATATTTTGTCTTCACTTCCCAATCAACTTGATTTTGCTTCCTGGTCAAAGTCCTCTGTTATTAACAGTTGCTTTTTCTATTCACCCAGCATTTTGATATATAGTGGGCTTATTCCAACAATTTAGGAGACGCACGTTCGACTCGCGGGCTTCCCTAGGTTGGGAAGATCCCCTGGAGAAGGAAATGGCAGCCCACTCCAGAATTCTTGCCTGGAGAATCCCATGGACAGAAGAGCCTGGTGGGCTACTGTCTGGTCGCAGTGAGTGGGGCACAACTGAGTGAGTAACACTTTCCCATCTTAGCTAACCCTGGAAGTTCATGTAACTGATGTCTCAGGTAGCTGAGTTCATCAGTGATCATTTGTTCCAATTTCCCAGTTTCTCCAGAACTTGAGTGCTGCAGAATAGGATCATCAGATATGTTCCCTGTAATTCCTGATTTCCTGAAAGGAGGAGCTGGCCTTCGCTTCCTCAGCTCTTCTGGTTGTTGCACAATTTTTTGATTACCTATATTAAATCTATCTCTAACAAAATCAACCAGAGTAATTTTGGTTTTGCCAAGCTTACTCTGATGCACACTCAAAAGACTAAACGCGTGTGAAAGTTCTATCAGACAAGAGCAAACATTATACAACTGTTAGGTACTTTTCCTCTCTTCAAACTTTCTTTTCTTCTGGGGAGAAAAATCTCACTTCTCATCCAAATTACTATGCATTTGTCTTTTGTACTGTCTTTCTGAAGCATAATGAAGCAACATGGATAATAGAACGCATGAAAATAAACTTTGAGTACAAGGTTATATAGTTTCTGTTGTGTAGTTGGATCAGTCTTCTACAATTAGAACCTGTATCTAAGAAAAGAGATTATTTTCTTCAAATAAAAGAAATATTTGTAGACTTGTTGTTTATTTCCTTGTGATGCTCTGTTGTGTGTGTGCGAGTTAGTTGCTCAGTCATATCCAATGCTTTGCGACCCCATGGACTGTAGCCCGCCAGGCTCCTCTGTCCATGGGATTCTCCAGGCAAGAATAATGGAGTGGGTTGCCATTCCTTTCTCCGGGGGTTTCTCCCAACCCGGGAATCAAACCTGGGTCTCTTTGTGCTGCAAGTGGAATTCTTTATCATCTGAGCCACTATCCAATGCTCTGTTGAACAGGGTATTTTTAAAGTAAGGGTATTACTGCAATGATAGTACTTGTCAAGAAAATGTCAACTAAAAGAATGGAGCCTTCTTATCCATATTAATATTAATAAGATAGTGTTAAGTACATATAAGACATCTCTGACTATCTGACTAACCTGCGGTAGATCTCATCACTAAGAGGTGCTAATGAGATGGAAAATGTATCTTATTCTGATTAAACTCCCAAAGGATCTATAACAAAGGATGTCACAACATAAATGCCCAGAATCTCACTCAGAAAACATGGGTCAGAATATGCTATAATTTGAAAGGTTTTAATGCAAAGAATTTTAATGAGGAAGATGAATAATGAAAAAAAATACAATTTGATTTAAGACTTAGGCTCTCTTGGGGAAAGTAATGCCAAACACCAGATTAACCTCATGACTTTTATTTCTAACCAGGGTCACTTTTCCTGGAGGAAACTAGGAAGGCTGCCCTAGGCTACAACGAGACAAGCTATCTGATTCCCAAAGAAGCTGAAGTCTGGGGCAATGATAATAAAATTTCTAATGTTTATTGCCTGGGGAAAGATTTTCAAAGATGGCATGGTGCCAATAATAAATTACTTTTTAAACAAATTGCTAAACCTTTGCTCTCAGTCACTTCCCTTTGGTATCTCGTCGAATCTCTCCAGTCTGATAGCCCACTTCATACAGAGATTGGTGCATATATAATTTATTGAAGGCCTGACAGCAAAAATTCTTTCTCTTACATCCCATTCAGAAATTTTCCTAAGTTACAACAGCAATAACATTAGCAATACATAGGCTAGAAACTAGTAACAACTGTTGCTGTGCATATTTATTTTTGCCTAGAAATGTGTTATTAAAGGCAAATAAAAGGAAACTGAATAAGCTACTACAAAAATGTAGCTATTGTTTCTTTCTTCTTCTAGGACATGGAGCAAATAAACTGTATAACACAGATCATATACTAAATAAAATCCTTATATGTACCAGTTATTCCAGAGTACACTTAGGTAAATCCTTTTAAAACTCATTAATTTGAGTGTAATTAGTATCTGATCATTATGTTTTGCTCTGTAATATCAATATGTGCCCCTAGTCAAATCAAATAAACTATAAATACTAGTTTGTCACAAAATGGATTTTAGATTCAGACAGAATCTTTTTGTATACACTCACTTTAGTGACCAAAAATCTCATTAGGCAAAGAAGTGGGCAATTTATGATTCTTACTAGATATGAAAAAAGTCATCCAAGCCTGTTGAGACTATATGAGTTGCCAACACAAAAAGATACACAGCAGAAAACATGCCTTAATCATCAAGATGAAAGAGAACTGCATTCAGGAAAGAACAAAAAGCATGCATCAACTGGATATTGCACACACACCCCCCAAATCCAGCTTTTCATTTGAGTTATGTGGGGCTATCTCTTACTGCATGTGTTTTTCATAATCTCCATAGTTTTTGCTATAAATGGAATTTGATTAGATGTAACAAGAAAGAAGAGTCCCCGATGGCTCAGTGATAAAGAATCTGCCTGCAATGTGGGAGACTCGGGCTGGATCCCTGGGTTGGGAAGATCCCCTGGAGAAGGAAATGGCAACCCAATACAGTATTCCAAGTATTCTTGCCTGGGAAATCCCAAAGACAGAGGAGCCTGGTGGGCTACAGTCCAGGGGGTCACAAAGAGTCAGATAAAACTTAGCAACTAAACAACAAAAACAGCAAGAAAGAAACATATGCAGGGGTCATATCTTCCAGGTTATGGAGAAAACGTTTTTCTATCAAAAGTTTTTGTTATTAAGTTATTAGTCAAGAATTATAGAATAATAGAGGTATTTTCAGATATTCAAAGATGTATACAGTTCAGGTCCTATTAACCTTTTCTTGGAAAGTTGCTTGAGACAATATTCTAGCACAATGAGAAGATAAAAGCTACAAGAGAAAGTCAGATGACTTGGGGTATTTTTGAGGGCAGATTCTCAACAAAACCTCACACACAATCCAGCTTAGGTCAGAATAGTACTCAACAGAACAAAGTAATTATAACAGGAAAACTCTACAGAACTAATCTCAAATTCATGAGACATCCCATAAAAATACAATAGTAATTATTTAATCAAGCATAATATGAAATAAATAAGCAACTACAAACTCTAGAAGAAAACAAACAAAAGACGTTAAAAATGTTATGATAGAAATTTAAAGCAAGCTGAAACACAGCTTCAGTTTTTTGGTTTTTTTTTTTTCATTTATTTTTATTAGTTGGAGGCTAATTACTTTACAGTATTGTAGTGGTTTTTGTCATACACTGACATGAATCAGTCATGGATTTACATGTGTTCCTCATCCCGATCTCCCCTCCCACCTCCTTCTCCACCCGATCCCTCTGGGTCTTCCCAGTGCACCAGGCCCGAGCACTTGTCTCATGCATCCAACCTGGGCTGGTGATCTGTTTCACCCTAGATAATATACATGTTTCAATGCTGTTCTCTCAACCATTACAGTATACTAACACATATATATGGAATTTAGAAAGATGGTAATGATAACCCTATATGCAGTTTCAGTTTTAACAACTGATTGGATGTCGTTATGAGACTCAATTTACCTTGACCATGTCACATGACATTTTGATGACCATATTAGAAGTGACATTGAAAGAATTATCATCTTATTATACCAGGTTATAAACCCAAGTATCATAAATTCAAGGGTGACACTTGGTTTACAGTGACTGATACTTATTTAATTTCCTGAAAATAGTGCTTGCTGATTTTTATTTTTTGGAATCAACAATGGACATATCATAGAACACTTAATTAAGTTTAGAGAACATAAAGTGAATTTGGAAGTCTTGCCAATATAAACATACACTTACATTCTACAGAGACTAGAGAGAAGAAGGGGAATAAGACAGAAAAAAAAAAGAGAATCGGAGACTTCATCTTCTAAAGCAGACATTAGGAAAGTTCATTTTCTCTTATAGAAACAAGTAATAGAAGATTAAGTAGATTTTTAAAATTTCTATAGTTGCCATAGCAGGTGAAGTAAGAATTTTGATATAATAAAATCATCTGAGAAATAAAACAGATAAAAGAAAGTGTGATGTTATAAATCCACATATATTAACAGAAAATAGAAATGAAAAAGTTGTTTGAGCACTTCAAAATTACTTGAAAATATTTGCCTTTGAGAAGAATAAATTAAGACTCATATTCTTTATTAAAGTTCTCTGTGCTGTTAGATGAGATTTTTACAAACCACATGTGCTTATATTACTTTAGTCAAGTTATAAAACAATTTGAAAACAAAACTTTTATGTAAAGGGAGATAGACAGACAGCAAAATGCATAATGAAAAGTATAATAAATTTACCAGTGCTGTTCTGTGGTTCCCTTATTATTTGTTAATTCCCTAACAAATTCCCCAAAAGTGGCTTCTCCATATAACAATTATTTAGTTCTTCAGTTTCTCAAACTTTGATACCAAATTCCTCTTTGTTTGATATTTAAATAAGAAGGTAGATGCTATCTAGAAAAAAAGCTGCTAAATTCCTTTTTTTCCACCTTGAAATGCCGTTTATCTTGTCTTCATTTATTTTCTTCTTTCTCTTCTGCTCTGATAATTATGTGTCTGTTCTTCTCTAAGACTGCGTCTTCTATAATCACCCTTAGTTCAATCTCAACCGTCCAATCTCCTTCTAAACTTTATTTCCTTATTTGTCTTCGGTCTTGGTTTTCGGGGTCTCCTTGCTTGCCTGCTACTATGCTGCAATGTTATCAGAGTCACATTTTTCAGATGGCCTATCCTCTTGCTCTCTTTCTGTCATACTCAATCTTATAGTAATGATAGTGCACATTTACTGTGTGTATTTTCTTACCTATTGAACTCATTTTAATAATCTTTTAAAATTTCACAGTTATTTCTATTGGTAAAAATAAATTACCTCTTTATAGGTTAGTAACGGCCCCACAAATACCACATGAAAATACCTTTTCTCAGCTTTTATCCTCTTTTTCTCCTTCAACTTACCAGTTTTGTTCACTTAGTCATGAGTGAAAATCCCCTTTTTTATGTTTTTTCAACAATTTGTCCTTGTGCTTTTATGAACACGGCTGCTACTATTATCATGGTTCGTCCTTCTTTACTCTTCTTAAACTCTAAGTGATGTTAGAGTGCAAGTTTCTTCTGCAGACGTATCTTTCCTGCATCTACATTCTCTTTTTTTGTGTGTGGTTTCATAGATTCCACAAAGCTGTATCTTAACTAATGCCTTTGTAGGTACAGTGCTGCATTGGAAACTGAGAACATACTTTATCTTATCTATTATTTTATCGACTACATTTTGTCCATCTATTGCATATTACGTATCTTATTACATTTCACCACCAAGCCAGTTTCTCCTGCTGACTGTTCATCTCTGCCACTCTTCCCATTAACTAAGCTGAAGTCCTCACGGAGTCCATCTTGACTTCTTCGTCCTCCTCACTGCAAACATGCATCTGTTTGATTCATCCCATCTTTCCTGTCCTCACAGCTCCTCGGGCATTTACCCTCCATTTTTTTATTCCCACTGCCTCCATTGAAAGCCCTCAGATTTCATCTTTTACTTCGATTTTCCACACATACTCATCACTCAATCCTAGTTCTTAAAGCGATCCAGACCGACTGAAGATGTATTTCAGTACCATCAGCCTCCCAACCTAACAGGGCTTGAATAGAAATCATGAAGTTGATGACTGGTGACAGATGCTGGAACTGGAAACCAGCCTGTTATTTTCGGGCTGTTTTGCACAAACGGATTTTTCTTCTTTTCTTATTAGGAGATACGTCCCAAGCACCCAAAAGGCTACAAAACTCAGCACTCTCCATGATCTGGACCTGGCTCAGTTCTCGGGATCTGGTTTCAAGATTCATCTACCATCTTCCCAAGTGCTGGGCAGGGACAGCATTCTTCTACCACAGTTGGGATCCGTGCTGATTGTCGGGGAAACTGCTTTATTCAACTTGCGCAGGTATGTGATCTGCTTTTCCCCTCTCCCTGTCCTCCTGTGAAAGTAGCTGAACTATGTGTGAAAGGACTGCCACTCAACAGACTTCCCTGGAAGGTTGCCTATCTCCACTTCATTTAGTTGTTTTTCATGGGCTTTTGTCTTGTCCCTTCACCTGGGACATAACTCTGCTTTTTCATCCTGATTGGCTTTCTGTAATGCAGTTTTTGTCCTAGATGCTGTGCGATCATGGTTCTTTCTTTTTATGTCTGCCATCTGATGGAGGAGGCAAAGAGGCTGGTGTAAGCTTCTTGATCAAAGGGACTGGCAGTGGGGAAAGCTGGGTCTTGCTCTGGTAGGCAGGGCCTTGCTCAGTAAAGCTTTTAACCAATTATCTGCTGATGGGTAGGGTTGCACTCTCTCTCTCTGTTAGCTGTTTGGCCTGAGGTGACTCAGCCCTGGGCCTATGGTAGGGTTAATGGCAACCTCCAAGAGGGCTTATGCCAAGGGGGGGTGGCATAAGCCATCCCTTCAAAGACTGCTGCCGCCAGTGCCCCCGTCCCCATGCTGAGCCCCCCTCTACCCACGCCTCCACAGGAGACCCTGCAACACTAGCAGGTACTTTCGGTTCAGTCTCCTGAACTGAACCGAGGGGTCACTGCTCCTTTCCTGGGGATCCCCAGGCCCTTTGCTGGATCCCCAGGCTGGAAAGCCTGACTTAGGGTTTAGAACCTTCCCCAGTTTGTGGGTCACCCCCGGCCAGTACAGGGGTTGACTTTTATCGTGATTGCGCCCCTCCTGCCATCTTGCTGAAGCTTCTGCTTTTTCTCTGGATGTGGGGCATCTTTTCGTGGTGGGTTCCAGCATCCTCCTGCTGTTGGTTGTTCTACAGCTAGGTGCGATTTTGGTGCTCTCGCAGGAGGAGATGAGTGCACGTCCTTCTACTCCGCGATCTTGAACTGAAAGTCGGCTTCTGGTTTTAATCTGCTCTGTGAGTTCCCCCGTGATGTCCTAGTATCACGTTTATTGTACACTCTGCACCAGTGCATGAGACTGCTACATTTCTCAATGCTTCTCATACTACTCGTCTCTGAGATTAGCCTTCATCGCCTGTTTATCTCCCTTTGTTCCCACCTTACTTTAGTGATGTGTAATCCATGGTAGACTTAAGACACCCTTCTCACCTCTTGTCGCAACTGCTGTGATCCCAAGTTCAAATATAAATGATAATCACTATCCTGTTTCAAGTGTTCAATACCTACTTACTCTCTGTACAAAGCAAGTTGTTTAAGAATATTTATTACTTATAAGCACTCTTCTAAATCTCCTTGCAAATCACTATTAGATTGGTTTTTCTATGATTGGGGAGTGTTCATGTATGTGAATTATTATTTCCTATATTAGTTCCCCAATTCAACACATATTTATTAATTAAAAAAGCACAAAACTGATCATATATTCTCTTTCTTGAAGACCTTCAGCAGCTTCCTATTTACCTGAAAAATAAAATTCAAATCCCATTTGTTTCAAACTACCTTGAGTATATTACTGTCATTACAGACAACCCACATTTTAGATAAACTAGATTTCTAATCTTTCTACAATAATTCCTACACATCTCTTTACGATATTTCTTCCACTGGAGTTAGCTGCCTGCCCTTATATGTATGAAAAACTGTTTTTTCAAGTTCAAATAAACCCAAGAGGAAACTTTACCAGATATCTGACTATGAGAATAAGGGAGGTCACTCATTTTCAAAAGATTTCCCTGCCTTCTAGTTCTGCAGTGTTGATAGCTTAGAATGTGGTAAAATAATTAATAGGAAGTTGCTATTTGCTATGCCTCACAAATGGTAAATTATTAAAGAATATTGCTATATTAATTCTGAGTGGATGTCAGCTTTTGTCATTTGATGTAATGAGCACACAATAGAATTTAATTGTGCTTAACATCCTTCAGCATATTCTAAGTGATTATTATGGCAATAAAAACATCACTTGATATTGGTTAAACATGAGCAATTTTTTATGATTCATTAAGAGCGTACATTTGATATGGTATATCCACCCCTCTGGTCCTCTTTTCCATTGTGCTAAAATGGAAATATTCAGCATGAAGATAATAAACACGTATAAATATGGTCACTATAAAAAAAGTCAAAGGCCTATGTAGCTAATTATTTTGATTTGTCAATAATACAAGGACAAATAACTCAGAAATCATTTCATGCTTTTACTGATAAAGAGTAAAAGGTAATGCTCTTATTTTAAATTACAACTAAAATCATCACTAAAGCATGGGGAAGAACTTTGAACCACAAATTAGTTAGGTTCCTGCCTAAATTATGTGCCATATAAGCTCTCCGAAAATATACATAAGCACTTTAATATTTAAAAGTGATATGAATTTGATAGTTTCAAAGTAAAATGTAAGTCTATAAAATATATTTAAGAGTCACTAATACAGTGTATCCATGAAAATGGAAAGAGAAATAAAGAAAAAATAGATTCATGGAAATATAAGGAAAAAAGAAATTTTCTTTCTGTCATTCAACAAATACAAGTGGAACACAAAGGTAGAGTAGTTACCAGGACAGAGGTGATTCTTGCTGTCATAACACTTTATATTTAACTAGGAGAAGGTAAATAAGCTATCAGATAAACAGGGTAGTTTAGATGGTGATAATTGATAGGAAGAAAATACAATAGCTTAGTATCAGAGTAAAAGGGTCAAAGAAGGACTAACTTCTGGCTGAGGGTCAGAGCCAGCCTCTCCAATGTGGGACTGGAGCCGAGAGGAGAATGCCAAGAGCGCGTCGTTTGTGAGAAGAGTCTAGGCGATAGCAAGCGCAAAAACCCACAGGTGGCGGTACAAGTTGCTTTCTAAAGGAAATAGAAACAAGTGCAGTTTAATAAAAATAAATGAGGAGAGAAAGGCACAAAACTAGATCAGAAAGGGGTCAATTCATGTAGAATCTTGTAGGCTATGCTTGGGTGCTTCAGGTTTGTCCTAGTACTTTATTAAGACGTTGTCTTCCTTAAAACAAGAGTAATGTCTAATTGACCTTTGACTACCAAAGTCTCTTTCTACAAAATATAAAACAAATGTGTCCTAGAAATTGCAGACACCTTGTTCTTATTCTTACTTATTATATATTATGGGAAATATATATATATACATATACACAAACACACATGTGTGTATATACAACTTTATTTTATTGGAATCTTTGCATTACATACAAACTCTGTCGAAAATTTTAATTATGCATACATCTTGCAATATTTATTTTAGAAAACAGGTGGAGATGTTTTCATAGGAGGCTAATAGTATTGAACAAACCATTGTGTTTGCTAAATTAACTGTGTCATACTCATTACTACTTAGGTAAATCATGTTCGGAAACTAAATGGAATGTGTCAGATTGAGACACAGGGATTCTCATTTTCCTCTGAGATGTGACCTCTGGTACCATTGGTAGAAAGAAAGAATGGAATTGCATCTGCCCATGCCAATCAGTATGAGTATAACTTAATTTGTTGATCTGGACTTTTTCTCCTCGGTTGCTGAACCTTTACAAACATAAACACTGGGGAGTTAGACTTACAGTGTATAAAATTTCTGGTGCACTATTGCTTTTCATAATAAGGGGATAAAAGAAAACAGCCATCTTTCTGATATTCCTTAGCACCTTTCTTTAAGCTATTACACATATGGCCAAACATTTGTCTCCCTTGAGGATTTCCATGACACAACAAATAAGAGACTGAATATAGTATTTGTACCCAACATGCTGATCACAGCAAAAAGACTTCTCTTTTATTATAAAATAATATATATTTTAGCTCAGGGAGATGGTGAAGGTCAGGGAAGCCTGGCATGCTGCAGTCCATGGGGTCACAAGGAGTGGTACACAACTGAATGACGATGATCCATATATTTGTTCTCTATGTCTGTGTCTCTGTTTCTGCTTTGCAAATAAGGTCATCTATACCATTTTTCTAGATTCCACACATATACATTAATATGCGATATTTGTTTTTCTTTTTTCTGACTTGCTTCACTCTGTGTGACACTCCCAGGTCCATTCACGTCTCTCCAAATGGACCCATTAGAGATGCCATTTCTGCCTCTTATTCTTTGGCCAAAATGAGTCATGTGGCTACAGCTCACTTCACAAAGATGGGGAATTGTCCAATTACCTTCTGCCCAGGGGTAAAACCAGATATATTTGGTGAGAAATGTTGACTACAATTTCTGCTTCCTCCGAGTTGAATCTCGGGTTATTCAGTCAGTCATGTCCAACTGTTTGTGACCCCATGAACTGCAGCTCACCAGGATTCGCTGGTGATGCCATCCAACCATCCAACCATCTCATTCTCTGTTGTCCCCTTCTCCTGCCGTCAATCTTTCCCAGCATCAGGGTCTTTTCCAATGAGTCAGTTCTTCACATCAGGTGGACAAGGTATTGGAGTTTCAGCTCCGGCGTCAGTCCTTCTAATAAATATTCAGGGTCAGTTTCCTGTAGGATTGATTGGTTTGATCTCCTTCCAGTCCAGGGGACTTTCAAGTGTCTTCTCCAACCACAGTTTGAAAGCATCGGTTCTTCGACACTCAGCCTTCTTTATGGTCCAGCTCTCACATCTGTACATGGCTACTGGGAAAACCACAGCTTTGACTAGATGGACCTTTGTCAGCAAGTGTATTCAAAATCCTAAAATCCAAGAACTTAATCTATCTTCATCTTACATTTCCAGCCTCATCTTCCTCATGACCCCATGTCCTCTGTACATCCATGTCATAATTCCCCTCCCATTATATGCTTTCATAATTTTTCGTATACTATTTGAAAATGTCTGGTATTTTCTTTCTTCCTTCATCTCCTTCTTGGTCTAAGAATCACTCTTGAAGACATTTGTCAAGTTCCAACTTTTCTGAGAACCTTTTCAGTTTTCTCTTAGATCAACTCAATAGCTTTTTTGAGGAACCCCCATTGTCTAAAAATATTTAATTATTTTAAGTGTTTTCATCTAAAGTTTAAATTATATGACATCAATTTAATTATTAATATGTACTGTAGAAAAAATGATTATGAAATAGATTTCGTAATTTATAACATGCTTTTTACTTGACACATTCATCATCTTTCTACTACTTATAAACAAATTACACTAGCTCCACTTACCCATGACATGTCAGGAGCTGGCAAAATCCCACCCACGGGCCAAATCTGAATGTTTTTTGTTTAAGATAAAGTCTTATTGCAACACAGATGTTTATATATATAATATGCATTATCAATGACTGTCTTTGTGCCATAGCAGAAGAGTTGAATAGTTGCAATGAGACTTTTTTTTTGTCAGCAAAGTCTTAAATAGATTCTATATGACTACAATGGACTGAATGTTTCTTCCCCCTCAAATTTATATATTTAAATCATAGCATCCCAGTTGATGGTATTAGGAGGTGGGGCCCCACAGTAGTTAAGTGCTGAGGATAGAGCCCTCATGAATGAGATCAGTGCCCTTGTAAAAAGGACCCCAGAGAACTCTCTTACCCTCTCTCTACCATGTGAGGACACAACAAAAATGACAGTCTGCAACCCGGAGAAGGTCCTCCCCAGAACCCGACCCTGCTGGCACCTTCAGCTCAAACTTCCAGCCTCCAGAACTGTGAGAAACCCATTTCTGTTGATTAGGAGTCACCCAGTCTGGTAGTTTATTACTGCAGACAGCCAACCCTTGGAGACACTGCCCTTTATAGCAAGGTGGTGAAGCCCTGGTTGTTGTTGCTAACTCATGTCTGACTGTTTTTGGACCCCGTGGACTGTCTATTTTCCAGGCAAGAATACTGGAATAGGCTGCTAAATCCTTCTCCAGGGGATCTTCCCAACCCTGGAATGGAACCCACATCTCCTGCATGTCAGGCGGGTTCTTTACCGCTGAGCCACCATGGGAGCCCAGCGGACCCTAAATAAATAGGGTCTATTAATCTAAACAAATAAAAACATGACATTTCTAAATAAAACATGGCATTTCCAGCACATGAAGGAGGGAAGAAGTTCAATATTTTTTAAATATATTTTTTGATATGGACTATTTTTAAAGTCTTTACTGAATTTGTCACAATATTGCTTCTGTTTTATGTTTTGTTTTTTTGGCTGCAAGGCATGTGGGTTCCTAGCTCCCCAACCAAGGGTTGAACTCTCAGCCCCTGCACTGGAAGGTGGAGTCTTAACCACTGGACCACCAGGGAAGTCCCAAGAAGTTCAATATTTGTTCAACTAAGTTTTCTATTGAGAACCAAGCTATATTCTTTAATTTTGTTACATCCCTTAACTCAAAATAGCCATATATTGGTACATCATTTCCTTTATTATGCATGAAAAAATGACTGAACTAGGGTAAATTTCTCCAAATACTTTAGCTGGGCTTGAAATTGAAAACTTTAACAAGTTTTCCTGAGTTTCTACTATATGATTTTATTTTGGGGGTTCTTGCCTGAGAGAGTCTATTTGTAGTAATTATATAATTGAATCAATTTTATTTTGAAATGTATATGGAGGACAAGCACTATTATTACTATCGTTACATATGTGGAGAAGAATACCTGAAGTATTCTGAAATATCCAATACAAAAATCATCCTCATATCAGAATTTTCCATTTCATTATCATCTGTACATCAGTTTCCCTAATACTCAGCATCATACCTATTAAGTACCTTGGACCTATACCTATCCATTTTTCTTAATTACTACAACCAAACACATTTGCTTCACATACTGTCTGAGAGGTTACATGTGTCCCCTTGACTTTTCTGCCTCAAGCCTCTTTACTTGATCAAGTAGGATTAACCTTCTCATTTATCCCTTTTCCTCTGAGATGGCAACATTAGGGCCCCTTTATTAAAAGTAATAATGATAGTTCAATCTTCAAATGCAAAACTCATTATGATAATGACAATTTAATTCATTGAGAAGTATATTTCCAGTGAAATATACTCTCTCGCTCTTTTTTTTAAATCTTATTTAACCTGTATAACATGACACTGTATATTCTAAACTAGTGGAATAGTAAGCAATTGGCCAAACAATGAATGGACTCCAGGATTACGTTTCTTCCGTTGATCCATTTACTCCTTACCTGGACTTCCTTTTACTTTCTCCTAACTGGTCCTCTGATACCAAGGTTAAACATGTGAATTTCTGTAGAACTTGTATCTTATAGCTCACATGACAGTGATGGCATCTTGCTCATTAATAGAGTGATTCGTAAAATTGTCAGTTTTCTTTGGGCTTCCCTTGTGGCCCAGCTGGTAGAGAATCCACCTGCAATGTGGGAGACCTGGGTTTGAAGTACTGTGTAACATATCAAACGTAGATTTTTAGGTCTAGTGGTCTAGGGTTCAAGTCCAACTCTTTCACTTACTACCCATTCCTTGATGAACTTGGGCAGTCATTTTATTCTCATTTTGGTCAGTTTTTTCATTTAATTAGTTATAATACTTTTCAAGATTGCAGTGAGAAATACATACACACATGTGTATAGTAGGCACATCAAATAGAAAATAATAAATTATCATTGTATTTAGAATTATTCAACGTACTTAACTTAGGAAACAAGTCAGAATCATTTAGTTATTATTGCGATGGAAATGTGATATCTTGCTGTATTCTGCATCCAATAAATATTTGCAGCTTCACTTTCTCACTTTCTATCTGGGCTTCCCTGGTGGCTCAGATGGCGAAGCGTCTGTTTACAATGCAGAAGACCTGGGTTCGATCCCTGGGTCAGGAAGATCCCCTGGAGAAGAAAATGGCAACCCACTCCAGTCCTCTTACCTGGAAAATTCCATGGCTGGAGGAGCCTGGTGGGCTACAGTCCATGGGGTCGCAAAGAGTCAGACACGACTGAGCGACTTCACTTCCCTGAGTGGTATTCGTCATTGTTCCTTTTGGATTCAGTCATATCATGAACTTATAATGAAACTTTTCCTTGGCGTGTTTGTGAGAGAGCTTATCTATCTATGTGTTTACCTACCTATCTATCTATCTCTCTATCATCTTAATTTAGGGCAAAGGAAAATGGGTTGACATATAAAAAATGACTATAAATAGTGGTAATGTGGATATGAGCCATAAACTTTATAAATTTAATGTGTTGCTTCTTGCCCTAAAGCCCTCAAATAATGAGAATATTATTAAAAGGTGACTACAAAAGAGAACATAGATAGGGGTCCATTATTTCCCAAATGGATGTTTTTTCTTAAAGACATTTGGTTCAGAAATTGATCTTTATCAACTCAACCCATGTGAGTACATATAAATTTCCTAGGACACAGAAATAAGAGGAAAAAAAGAAACAGCACTAACACCAGCATGAGGATGAGGCTAATTCAGTTCAGTTTTTGAGTTCAGATTAACTATTTTGGTTATTGGCCAGTGTAGTTTAGGTGATAAGCACACTCAGAAAGAAGATATGATCACTTTTTAAAATTATGGTCTTTGTGTTGAGCTTCCTTAGAAGATTGGCTGCCTTAATGCCTTAGCAACTAAAAAGTATTTGATAAGAGGATTCAAATGACAAAAAAGAAATAAGAGCAGACTAGTTTATCCCAGAAATTACTAACCAGAAATGAAACACATACAGCATGACTTAGCTGATGAGAGCAAAGGGTAAAAAAGGTTTTTATTAGAATATTGGAGAGGGAGGTGGGAGGGGGGACCGGGATGGGGAATACATGTAAATCCATGGCTAGTTCATTTCAATGTATGACAAAAACCACTGCAATGATGTAAAGTAATTAGCCTCCAACTAATAAAAATAAATGGAAAAAAATACTTTGCTGATTGACAAACGAACATTTCAATAAAGAAACAGGGGTGCTGGTGGTTTAGTTGCTAAGTCATGTCTGACTCTTGTGACCCAGTGAACTGTTGCCTGCCATGCTCCTCTGTCCATGAGATTTTCCAGACAACAAGACTGGAGTGGGTTGCTTCTTCAGGGGATCTTCCAGACCCAGGGGTCCAACCTGTGTCTTCTGCATTGCAGGTGGAAAGGCTAACAAATTCAAATGTTTATGTAATAGGCCACTGCAAATCACAAGAATTTTTTTAAATAAAGAACTCAAATTATATTTAAGTAATAAAAGTTACATTCTTTACCAAATGTTTCATTAACAGAATATCATGTTAAGTTTTTCTATCCCCAAATACAAGTTTCAAATGTCAGACTTGAAATTTTTAACTTCTCTTTCACTATAATACTTGCATGAAATTGCTTTTTAAAATTTCAGTGCAAAAGCATTGATTTTATATTTAGGTGGGCTTTTCCCTGCTCTTGATAGCTTTGCCTCTGTTAGACTTTAAGTCTACAAGTTGCAAAATCAATAAAAACACAGCTTTCCCCAAGAAAGAAAAGTCCTCCGGAGGCTTACCTGAGAGTGTCTTGGGCAAGATTCCCGTGACCTTGAACTATTTGTAAGGTACCAGTGGTGACTTTTCAGAGCGTCACATCAAAATTGGTTTTCTGTCTCCAAGGAAGGTTAGGCGTATAATGTCAGGAACAGCTGGGATAAAGGCAACAATTATATGTCAGCTCTGCTTTCTTTTCAAAGAGAGCACTTTCCCAGGCTGACACATTGCTGGGGAGAAAAAGGACACACACAAAAGTTTGTTTTCATTTTCAATTATTTTTGGAGATATGGAACTTGTGACAAGCCAATAATAGTAAACAAAAATGACAAGAATTGACACTGTGACCATAACATGTGGACGCCACTGTGGTTACTACCCACTGGGGTTGGCCCCTTTCAATTTTATGAGTTTGGAGAAGAGGAAGGAAAGGAATCCAGAAAACCATACCCATTTAATAAGATTTTGCTGGCTCTAAAAATACACAGTCAACCATGCCTTTGAAACTCCCACCATTTAAGGAATATTGAAATAATTACTGAGCATGAAATCACTGCAAAACAGTTTAAGATTGACTTCACCAAGCATCCCAGCCCTTTCTGAAGTCTGAGGCTGTCCATCGTTCACACATTTATAGGGACTTATTTGTGTTGTGCGAGAGTTAGCTGTAAAAAGATCACTGTAAAAGGCAACTGTTGAAACTCACCTACGACTAATTACTGTTTAATCTACACTTTATAAAATGTAAAAAAAAAAAAGAAAACTGTTTCATTTATTGAGGACAGTTGTGTGGGCTTGCTGGCAGAAGGAACTGCTATGTTATGTTATGAAATAATCAGAGGAAAAACCCTCTAATGCGCTTTTCATAACATTTAAAGGAGGTATTCTAATATCATAGAAACCTTGGGGGAAGTTTGCAGACAAAAAGCAACATAATTAAATTTCAGTTAAAGGCCTGCCAGAAAGGGATTAAATCAATGGTCCTGTTATTCTTGGTAGATGTTACGGTGTGGGCTGAACCAACAGGATAAACACAAGCCATGAGAAGTTGTCCTGCTGGAGGTTACTGCTTTATCAGGATTTTCAACTCTTTATTTTCAAAGATGACTGTAGATTTTTAAACGCAAAGGTAAAAGTGCTCTTGTTTTACTGATTAAAAAGTCAATGACATTTTGCCGAATGCCTTTTATCTGAACGTTTGTCATCTTCTATGTTGGAAAAATAAGCTGCAGGAAGAGAAGGAGAAAATATTTCAAGTCTAACCATCCTTGGTTTGTGATTCATTTCAGGCTGGCATTTATGGTAGGCCAAATCTAGGTTTATTTGTTTGTTTGAATTGAACATTTTCTGCCTTCGCACTTCTCCCAGGGTATTAATTTGACCTTTCCAAATAATTAGGGAGGAATAGGTGAGCATTAAACCCAGCAAGGTGCCAGGAGGAGGCCTGCCTAAGTATGGGCTGATAAAAATCGTTAGCAAAGTCATAGGTTGGCAGACTGTTAGGGCAGATGGTGAAAGATCTTTCTTTTCCTTCCAGACTTTGGAAAACAAACACAAATAAACTATGAACCTGGTGGACATTCTGTGAAGTGAAATAAGCCAGCCACAGAAGGACAAATACTCTATGATTCCACTCATATTGACGTAGGAGATAAATAGGTCCCTGGGCCAGGCAGCTGATATTTGTCAAATGGAGCAAAACTGAAGATTTTGTCTTCAGCCAGAGAAGAACAATGACGTTTTCCCTTCCTCTACTGATATGGAGGGAATAACTACCAGGGGGGAATTTGTTGCAACAAAAACAGAGATGAGTGAACAACCTTTGACGCATACCAGCCTTCTGGTAGCTCAGACCATAAAGAATCCTCCTTGTTTCTCCTTGTTTCATAAAAACCCAATGCAGGAGACTTGGGTTTGATCCCTGGGTCGGGAAGATCCCCGGGAGAAGGAAATGGCAACCCACTCCAGTACTCTTGCCTGGAAAATTCCATGGACAGAGGAGCCTGGCGGGCTTCAGGCCCTGGGGTTGCAAAGAGTCGGACACGACTGACACTACAAGAGTTAAAAAACTCGGTTGTGCTCTAGTTGTTACTACTAACAAACATTTGCAGCTGGACTTATGTTTCCCAGAGCTAGTTACTCTGTGCCTCTATGCAGACTAAACTGCATCTTCTGTGCTTCTCCCCGCTACGCCCTCTTGTAGCATTCTGCATTTCAGAAGGAAGGCCGTGGTCCAATAACTTCAGGGACGTTAGACCTGCTGAGTTGCCTGAATATCAGGTGTGGCCATTTTGCAGCTTTGCAAAAGACAAAAAAAAAAAAAAAAAGTACAAGACCCTCAAGAGGATATAAAACCTCTCCTTATTCCTGAGAAGGGGGGCACAGTTCCTGAGGCGCTAGCGTGCTGTGTTCCCCTTTGGCCTGGCAAAAAGAATAAAGTTGCTCTTTTCTGCTTCCCCCAAACTCTGTTGCTCTATTTCTATTTGGCATCAGTGGACAGCGTGCCAAGGTTTTGCCAACAATTGCTCTTGTTGCTCAATTGCCAAGTCCTGTCTGACTCTTTGCGACCCCATGGACTACAGCACGCCAGGCTTCCCTGTCATTCACTATCTCTCCGAGTTTGCTCAAATTCGTGTCTGTTGAGTCCATGATGTACTGGCAACGATATGAAGTATCTAAAACGGTCCGCCTCTTAGGAGCAGACTGAAGAATGGCTGGAGCAAGAGACAGAAAAGAGGGCTCTGGGGCTGGGTGCTCAGCGAGTGGAGAGTATCACTTACGCAAGATGAATGCATTCTAGGGGTCTGCGGTACAATGCTGCGGCTGTAATTAACAGCATTGTTAACATTTGTTAACAAGGTGACACTCATGTTAAATGTTCTTGCTGTAATGTAAAAAGAAAAAAAAAAGTGGGAAAAGAAAAGGACTGAGTCCTCCCTGGCAGTTCTGAATGAGAGAAACAGTGCCGTTGTGTGGATGGCCATCAGCAATTGGGCATAAAGCCTCTAAGTAGCTTCAGTATTTCGAGTGGGTAGAAGGGGAAGGATTCAAAGGGCGCAATCATGGAAAAAGTGCTTGTGCTTATTCAGATAGAGCATTCAAACAGAAAACTAGTGAAGAAGTTTTTCTCTGCTTGCCTAAAGCCACGGAGCTTGAAAAATTCTGCCATTTCAGCTGCAGACAGGAATTCATGGAAATTTTGAGCCAGACATTTTTCCTGAGGGCATTTACAAACCATCCCCAGCAGTGGTCACATTTAAATATACTGGAGGAAAGGGAAGTAAATGTCCCTACACATTGCAAATGCTGTTGATGAAGTCTGCGTGTGTTCAAAATTTCACTTGGGAGCGATATAGCCATCAAGACGGTGGACCTTTGAAGTCATATATTAGCTCTGAGCTGAGAAAAAGTCTGGACATTAAGGAAAGAGATTAAATCGATGAGGGATACTAAAGCAGACTGAAGTGGCCCAGGACCAAAAGATGAAAGTGGAGGAAGCCTGGCACAGGCCCAAATCCCTCATCACACGTGGCTAAAGATGTTACCAATATTCTAGTGTGTAGGATGGGTATTTAATGCCAGGCACAAAAGATAGCTATATATATATATATATGTTCATGTGCACTGTTAAAGTTGTGTGTTTGTCTGTGGGTATGTGTATGTGTAGGGTTCCCTGGTGACTCCTGGGGAGTGGTAAAGAATCCTCCTGCAATGCAGGAGACATGGGTTCAATCCCTGGATTAGGAACAGCATTTAGAGAAGGAAACAGCAACCCACTGCATTATTCCTGCCTGGATAATCCCATGGACAGAGGGGCCTGACAGTCTATAGTCCATGGGGTCACAGGAGAGCTGGGCATGACTTAGTGACTAAAACTGCAACAACAGCAGGAAAAAATATATGTATATATAGTGTACATGTGTACACACGTAATACTAAGACACATACATACATACTTAGCATTTCACGTGTTTTATATTCTTACATACATACACATAAACGTATTCTTAGTTATTGGGCTTCCTTGATGACTAAGCAGTACAGAATCTGCCTGCAGATGCAGGAGACCTGGGTTCGATCCCTGGGTGGGGAAGATCCTGTGGAGAAGGAAATGGCAACCCCCTCCA
Source organism: Odocoileus virginianus (assembly GCF_023699985.2). Classification (NCBI taxonomy): domain Eukaryota; kingdom Metazoa; phylum Chordata; class Mammalia; order Artiodactyla; family Cervidae; genus Odocoileus; species Odocoileus virginianus. The sequence continues at coordinate 30,779,798 of NC_069681.1, read as the reverse complement.
GTATTCTTGCCTGGGAAGTCCCATGGACAGAGGGGCCTGTATATATACATATAAACGTATTCTTAGTTACAGGCTTTACTTTTTCCATGAATTGTTTTATTTCCTTTAAAATAAAATCTTCAGATTAAATAAAGTTCCAGGTATTTATGGACCATCTCCTGAATTGTATCTGTAATCACAGTCTGTAAGCCAGAAGTACATTAACACAGGTATACCTAGTTCATTAGAGGTGTTACCCACAGCCACGCCCTTTAACTGGAGCCTGGGTTTCCAACTGTCTGTGGACACTGTTCTCTGTGGTTTCACTGACATCTAGAGCCCATTCAAGCCCTTGGCTCAAAGCTCTGTGACTGAGCAACTGGCAATCTTCAAGCGACAGCTCCCTTGCAGTTCAGTTCATTCATTCGCTCAGTCCTGTCGGACCCTTCGCAACCCCATGGACTGCAGCACAACAGGCCTCCCTGTCCATCACCAGCTCCCGGAGTTCACTCACGCTAATGTCCATCGAGTCGGTGACGCCATCCAACCATATCATCCTCTGTCATCCCCTTCTTCTATTGCCTTCAATCTTTCCCAGCATCAGGGTCTTTTCAAATGAGTCTGTTCTTTAGATCAGGTGGCCAAAGCATTGGAGCTTCAGCTTCAGCGTCAGTCCTTCCAATGAATATTCAGGACTGATTTCCTTTAGGATGGACTGGTTGGATCTCCTCACAGTCCAAGGGACTCTCAAGAGTCTCCTCCAACACCACTGTTCAAAAGCATCAATTCTTCTGTGCTGAGGTTTCTTTATACTCTAAATCTCACACCCATCCTTGACTACTGGAAAAACCATAACTTTGACTAGATGGACATTTGCTGCCAAAGTAATGTCTCTGCTTTTAATATGCTGTCTAGGTTGGTCATAACTTTTCTTCCAAGAAGCAAACATCTTTTAATTTCATGGCTGCAATCACCATCTGCAGTGATTTTGGAGCCCAAAAAAATAAAGTACGTCACTGTTTTCACTGTCTCCCCATCTATTTCCCATGAAGTGATGGGACCGGATGCCATGATCTTAGTTTTCTGAATGTTGAGCTTTAAGCCAACTTTTTCACTCTCTTCTCTCACTTTCATCAAGAGGCTCTTTAGTTCTTCACTTTCTGCCATAAGGGTGGTGTCATCTGCATATCTGGAGTTATTGATATTTCTCCCAGCCATCTTGGTTCCAGCTTGTGCTTCATCCAGCCCAGTGTTTCTCATGATATACTCTGCATGTAAGTTAAATAAGCAGGGTGACAATATACAGCCTTGATGTACTCCTTTCCCAATTTGGAACCAGTCTGTTGTTCCATTTGTAGTTCTAGCTGTTGCCTTTACTTCATCTAAATTAAGTAAAGCCTCAAGAAATATGGGGAATGTTAGAAAATGACATTAGCTCCAGACTCTTTTTTTTCTTTTCAGAGTAGAAAACAAAAGGATTGAGTATGTATGCTTCCCCCCCCCCCCCAAAGAAAAGGAATGAGTTTAGATGAGTTATTAAGGCCACTGATCTAATACCCTAAGAAGTGGAATTTGAGATATGACAAAGAAGAGGCTTAAAATAAGTTAACTTACATATTGTGAAACAATACAATTTCAGACATATTTGTCACATGAAAGTGGCCACAGAAATGAAGACCTGGGTTTGTATCTCAGTCCTGCTCAGGTTTACAAATAGTTTATGCCAGCATGCAAGTTGTTTCACATTTTTATGGAACCAGATAATAATTAAATAATCAGCTGAACTGTTTTCTGTACTTGCTGTGTGCCAACGAGTATTTGACTGTTTTACATGCATTTTCTCTTTTGTCTTCACAAGGACCACTGAAGATGAAGAAGCTGAAGAGGCTACATAAATTGTCACAAAGCCATCAATGGTAGTGTCAGGACTAAGCATATACCTGCCTGACTCCAGGTCTGGGTTGTTAAAGGTTCTATTATTTGCTCTTTTTTTGTACAATACTGTACAAGATTTAAAGAAGGGACACTAAACAGATTTGCAAATATTGGGTATGATGCTTCTGTGATTCCCATGATAATGAGTAATATTAAAACCATCCCTATAGGATTTCTTATTCAATTGGGGTGAAAATAAAGGTATCTTGGGGCTTCCCTGATGCCTCAGATGGCAAAGAATCTGCCTGCAATGAAGGAGATGAGGGTTTGATTCTGGATCAGGAGGATCCTGTGGAGAAGGGAATGGCAGCCCACTCCAGTATTCTTGCCTGGAGAATTTTATGGACATTTGGAGCCTGGTGGGTTGCAAAGAGACAGACACGACTGAGCAACTAACGCACGCGCGTGCACACACACACACACACACACACACACACACACACACATCACCCATAAAGGTATCCTAATACTATATTTGATTCAGCAACAGTGGGTTACCTCATAACTAGGTATATTAAAAACTTTGAAGTAATTGCAACTATGTTTTTGTAAATATTTCTTATAAGGTATGTTGGGATTTCTTTGGAGTCAGATTCTTTCAGATTCGGGCTTTTTCAAAATCAGATCCTTCTGCTATTTATTGAATATTTACTATGTGCAGACATGTGTTAGATTCTTAACTATTAAGAAAGTATTTATGAAAATGTATATCCCTTAAGGTTTGTGTTCCAAATATATAAAGAACTCTTCTCAGTGATAAGACAAACCATCCAGTAAGTGAATGTTTAAGTTTTTTAAACTGACACTTTGTAAAGAAGATGCACAAATGGAAACTGAACAAGCACAGGAAAATAGCTTCATGTGACCCTGTGGACTTAGCCTGCCAGGCTCCTCTGTCCATGGGACTCTCCAGGCAAGAATAGTGGAGTGGGTTGCCATGCCCTCCTCCAGGGGATCTTCTGACCCAGGGACCAAACTCATGTCTCCCACACTGCAGGCAAATTCTTTGCCATCTGAACCACCAGGGAAGCCTGAACGTCTCTAGTGAAATGTAAAATTCAGACCATGAAGGGACATCATTACACCCTAAAGTGGCTGTTTTTTTTTTAAAGTGAATGTTGCTAAGGATTGAACAACTGCAGAACTGTTATATTGCTAGTGAAAATTCTAAATGAAAGATATACTTTGGAAAACAGCTCAGCAGTGACTTATAACTGTAAACACGCTTAGGAAACCCAGTATTCCCATTTATTGCTAGTTAACAAAAAGAAATGAAAACATACATATAGGAAGAGTTATTACTGAATGCCCATTGCAATTTCTTCATAATAACTTCAAACTGAAAACAACCTTCAACTATCAAGAATTGAAAGATAAACAAATTTGGTATATCCATGCAATAGAATTTCAGCAATAAGTAGGCAAGCAGACAGATGATTAAAGAAACCACTGATGTATACAATGATAAAGTCAAAAACAAAATGACAGATGGCAGACACTATGAAATATGCACTATATGACTCAATTTTAGTGGGTTCCAAGGTTTTGTTGTTGTTGTTGATGGTTGTTTAGCAATTAATTGTGATTTCAGTGTTTTTTTTAAGAAGGGGCAAGGCCAGGTCCTTGTACTCTGCCATCTGATGCACACAATCCTTTGTGTGCAGAAGTCTGTAGTCTAATGGTAGCTAGACTCTACAAATAAACAAATAACCTCAACTGTAAAATATATTAGCCCATGAAAATTCTGTAGTTGCTTGCTCTATATTCCTTTAGAGTTTTCTATTTAAATGAACTCACCTTCCTATTATGGAAGGATTACTTTGTGGGAAGAATCTATTGTAATCCTGATTAATTAAGCTTAAAATTTTCCTCATGTTTAAGATATTACCAAGAAAATATTTTTTTGCAGATTTACCAGATAAAAGCCAAACTGCATAATGAATGATTATGTGGATATATGTATCTTAGCAAAATGAAGCATGTGACTTGCAGAATTTCAATTCAAAACTTGTGATTGAAAATTTTGTGAAATTATCACTTTACGTATTTACAATTTGACTATTACACATGGTAAAGAGTGACAATGGCTTTGGTGATAAAACTCTAATTATTCAACTATTATATAAAAGACTTCAGATTATTGGAACACTAGTAATAATAATAGGCAGTAATAACAATAGGTAACACTCAATGAAAATTTAGTATGTGCCAGGGAATAGTCTGGGCTTCCTTGGTGGCTCAGATTGTAATGACTCTGCCTGCAATACAGGGAACCAGAGCTCAATCCCTGGGTTGGGAAGATTCCCAGGAGAAGGAAATGGCAATCCACTTCGGTATTCTTGCCTGGAAAATCACATGGACAGAGAAGCCTGGTGGGCACTCTCCATGGGATAGCAAAGAGCCGGACACGACTGAGCAACTGAAGTCTAAGTGCTTCATATACAGTAATTTAATTAATTCTCACAACAAACTCATAATGTAGGTGAGTATAATTCTTTCCATTGTATAGGTGAGAAGACAGAGGTATAGTGTTCAAGAAACTCCCGAATAGTACAGAGTCCTGGCAGAGCTGGATATGAACTCGGGCAGCAGGGTTCTAGAATCCTTGATCTTAAACATTATTTTCTGTTGTCTTTAAAGAAAAATTGCTGACGATATTCTTTCTTGTGTAATGTTATTTTAAAGTTCTGTAATTATGTACTTGGGTTTAATCCCTGGATTGGGAAGATTCCTTGGAGAAGGGAAAGGCTACCCACTCCAGTATTCTGGCCTGGAGAATCCCATGGACTGTATGGTCTGTGAGGCCGCAAAGAGGCGGACACAGCTGAGCGACTTTCACTTTCACTTTTCAGTTATGTACTTAATTAAAACTGAACTCAGTTGGTAAAGAATCTGCCTGCGATGCGGGAGACCTGGGTTTGATTCCTGGGTTGGGAAGATCCCCTGGAGAAAGAAATGGCACCCCACTCCAAGAGTCTTGGCTAGAGAATCCTAGAGACTTGGGAGCCTGGCAGGCTACAGTCAATGGGGTCTCAAGAGTCGGACACGACTTAGCGACTAAACCACCACCATGGGATCCTTACTTTTCATCATATCTCAAAATAAACATGTGAAAACACATAAATCTGAATCTAGTTGAAGAGTGTACACTGTGGGGCTAAAGATGAAGGGAATCAGGAGGATGTAATCAAGGTCCCTCCTTATATATTAATAGCTCATGATATTTTAAAAATAATGTTTACATTTTGATTAGGTATTGCATTCATTTAGTTCACAACTCGAAAGTATTGTGTATGTCATACTATGGTAAGTATCCTCTTAAACCCTGTATAGATACTGGGTTCACCTCTAGTAAATAATTAGCACCAGTAGTTCCTTGTTTATCTTTTTCAAGTATTTCATGCACTACAAAATGGTGTAGAAGGACATGCGCTCATCTCCTGAAAGAACTGCAAAATTACAACTTGCTGCTGAATAGCTATTGACAGGAAAATGTTGGATCCCACCAAAAAAAGATACCACACATCCAAGGGCAAAGGAGAAGCCCCAGCAAGATGATAGGAAAGGCAAAGTCACATTTAGAATCAAACCCCATACACACCAGAGGTGCTCAGAGGGCTTAGACAGACCTTGAGCACACCAGGACCCAGAGACCCCACAGAGGCTGAGACAGAACTGTGTTTGAGTGGCTCCTGTGGAGATATGGGTCAACAGTGGCCTGCTGCTGGGGCAGGGGCTCTGGGTGCTGCAGACCGAGGAATGGCATAAGACCTCTTGGAGGAGATTGCCGTTAACCCCACCATAGAGCCACCAGAACTTTGACCCAGACTTGCCCGTGAGTGTCTAGGAGTCTCTGGTGGAGGTGTGGGTTGGCGGTGGCCTGATGCATGGTTGGGGGCATGAGTGCTGCAGTGAAGGCATGGGACCTTTTGAAGGAGGTTGTCTTCATTACCTCCACCATAGTGTGTCCTCAGCTCAAACAACAGGGAGGGAACACAGCCAACAGAAAATTGGGTGAAACCATGAGCCATGCCATGTAGGGCCACCCAAGACGGACAGATCACGGTGGAGAGTTCTGACAAAATGTGGTCCACTGGAGAAGGGAATGGCAAGCTTCTACAGTATTCTTGCCTGGAGAACCCCATGAACAGTATGAAAAGGCAAAGAGACATGACGCTGAAAGATGATCTCTCCAGATCAGTAGGTGCCCAATATGCTACTGGAGAAGAGTGGAGAAATAACTCCAGAAAGAATGAAGGGATGGAGCCAAAGTGAAAATAACACCCAGTTGTGGATGTGACTGGTGATGGAAGTCAAGTCCCATGCTGTAAAGAGCAATATTGCATAGGAACGTGGAATGTTAGGTGCATGAATCAAGGTAAATTAAAAGTGGTCAAACAGGAGATGGCAAGAGTGAACGTCAACACTTTAGGAATCAGAGAACTAAAATGGACTGGAATGGGTGAATTTAACACAGATGACCATTATATCTACTACTGTGGGCAAGAATCCTTTAGAAGAAATGGAGTAGCCCTCACAGTCAACAAAAGAGTCTGAAATACAGTACTTGGATGCAATCTCAGAAACGACTCTCAATTCAATCTCAAAAACGAATGATCTCTGTTTCCAAGGCAAATCATTCAATATCACAGTAATCCAAGTCTATGCCCTGACCAGTAATGCTGAAGATGCTGAAGTTTAAGGTTCTATGAAGACCTACAAGACCTTCTAGAACTAACACTCAAAAAAAGATGTCTTTTTCATTATAGGGTACAGGAATGCAGAAGTAAGAAGTCAAGAGATACTTGAAGTAACAGGAAAATTTGGCCTTGTATACAAAATAAAGCAGGGCACAGGTTAACAGAGTTTTGCCAAGAGAACCCACTGGTAATAGCATATACCGTAATCCAACAACACAAGAGAAGACTCTACACATGGACATCACCAGATGGTCAAAACTGAAATCAGACTGATTACATTCTTTGCAGCCAAAGGTGGAGAAGCTCTACACAGGCAGCAAAAACAAGACCAGGAGCTGACTGTGGCTCAGATCATGAATTCCTTATTGCCAAATTCAGACTTAAATTGAAGAAAGTAGGGAAAACCATTAGGCCATTCAGGTATGACCTAAATCAAATCCCTTATGATTATACAGTGGGAGTGACACATAGATTCTAGGAATTAGATCTAATAGACAGATTGCCTGAAGAACTATTGATGGAGGTTCTTGACATTGTACAGGAGGCAGTGATCAAGACCATCCCCAAAAAAAAGAAATGCAAAAAGGCAAAATGGCCGTCTGAGGAGGCCTTACAAATAGCTGAGAAAAGAAAAGTCACAGAAGGCAAAGGAGAAGAGGAAAAATATAAAAAGCAATTGAATGCAGAGTTACAAAGAATAGCAAGGAGAGATAAGAAAGCCTTCCTCGGTGATCAATGCAAAGAAATAGAGGAAAACAATAGAATGGGAATGATTAGAGATCTCTTCAAGAAAATTAGATTACCAAGGGAACATTTCATGCAAAGATAGGCACAATAAAGGACAGAAATGGTATGGGCCTAACAGAAGCAGAAGATATTAAGAAGAGGTGGCAAGAATACACAGAAGAACTATACAAAAAAAACATCTTCATGGCCCAGATAACCAGGATGGTGTGATCACTCACCTAGAACCAGACATCTTGGAGCGCGAAGTCAAGTGGGCCTTAGAAAGCATCACTATGAACAAAGCTAGCGGAGGTGATGGAATTCCAGTGGAGCTATTTCAAATCCTAAAAGAAGATGCTGTAAAAGTGCTGCATTCAATATGCCAGCAAATTTGGAAAACTCAGCAGTGGCCACAGAACTGGAAGAGCTCAGTTTTCATTCCAATCCCTAAGAAAGGCAATGCCTAGGAATGTTCAAAGTACCAAACAATTGCACTCATCTCACATGCTAGCAAAGAAATGCTCAAAATTCTCCAAGCCAGGCTTCAACAGTACATGAACCATGCATGTCCAGATGTTCAAGCTGGATTTGGTAAAGGCAGAGGAACCAGAGATCAAATTGCCAACATCCACTGGATCATTGAAAAAGCAAGAGAGTTCCAGAAAAACATCTACTTCTGCTTTATTGACTATAAAGCCTTTGACTATGTGGATCACAACAAACTGGAAAATTCTTTGAGAGATGGGAATACCAGACCACCTGACCTGCCTCTTGAGAAATCTGTATGCAGGTCAAGAAGCAACAATTAGAACTGGACATGGAATAACAGACTGTTTCCAAATAGGAAAAGGAGTACGTCAAGGCTGTATATTGTCACCCTGCTTATTTAATTTATATCCAGAGTACATCATGAGAAACTCTGGGCTGGATGAAGCACAAGCTGGAATCAAGATTGCCTGGAGAAATATCAATAACCTCAGACATGCAGATGACACCACCCTTATGGCTGAAAGTGAAGAAGAACTAAAGAGCTTCTTGATGAAAGTGAAAGAGGAGAGTGAAAAAGTTGACCTAAAGCTCAACATTCAGAAAACTAAGATCATGACATCTAGTCCAATCACTTCATGGCAAATAGATGGGGAAACAGTGGAAACAGTGACATACTTTATTTTTGGGGCTCCAAAATCACTGCAGATGGTGATTGCAGCCATGAAATAAAAAGATGCTTCCTCCTTGGAAGAAAAGCTATGACCAAACTAGACAGTGTATTAAAAAGCAGAGACATTACTTTGCCAACAAAGGTCCATCTAGTCAAAGCTATGGTTTTTCCAGTAGTTGTGTATGGGTGTGAGATTTGGAGTATAAAGAAACCTGAGCACAGAAGAATTGATGCTTTTGAACTGTGGTGTTGGAGAAGACTCTTGAGAGTCCCTTGGCCTGCAAGCAGACACAACCAGTCTATCCTAAAGGAAATCAGTCCTGAATATTCATTGGAATATTCATTGGAAGGACTGATGCTGGAGCTGATACTCCAATACTTTGGTCACCTGATATGAAAAACTGACTCACTAGATAAGCCCCCGATGCTGGGCAAGATTGAAGGCAGGAGAAGAAGTGGGCAACAGAGGATGAAATGATTGGATGGCATCACGTACTCAACGGACATTAGTTTGAGTGAGCTGTGGGAGTTGGTGATGGACAGGGAAGCCTGGTGTGCTGCAGTCTGTGGGGCTGCAAAGAGCCGGACATGACTGAGCAACTGAGCTGAACTGATGCACATATAAGGAAGCATGATTCTATACAGACTTCTGTCCATCCATCCGCTTATTAAAAATTCTGTTAGGCTAACTTTCGGTTCCTCTGGCTGTCTTATAGTTTTGCTTTATTGCTCTTTCTCCAATTAGAAATATCAATAGATTCCTGTAAATATTTTCAGTTATTATTGTCATCTTCCCTGTGTTATGACTGAGTGTTGCAGACATCTGTTAGCAATTTTTTGTTTCCGTTTCTTTTTTTGTTTGTTTTCTTGTAGCATATTTGTGTAGGGTCTGTATTGATTCCTTTTCATTGCATATCTCTGAGAATTAAGAGGCAATTTCCACCCCCCTCACGCCCACACCCCCTGGGCAGTTACTTGCAAGTGATTTGTTTTGGGAGTTGTCTGTACTTGTTTGAAGCTAATTGGAGTTTTGAGTGTTATTGTTTGTTTGTTTTCTTAGGTATACTTTTTGTCTGAATTTGATAGTGCTTTTCTTCTTCTTAATTAAATAAGATAAACAGCTCATTGTGAAAAGCCACATTTTGAAACTCTCTTCTTATCCATTGTCATGGAGACAGTACAGGTTCTGTAAAAATGACTTTCCCCCCACAAATTCTCATTTACTTCTGTTTCCTTTGTTTCTCAGAACCAGTCAGCTCAATGGAAACCTAGTGTTTTACAAAATGTGCATCTCAAATTTTGAGAGTTGTGCTTGCTCTTTGCTTGGGAGCCATCAGAAGGGAGTCTTCTCCACTGGTGTATCAGCTCAAGTTTTTCCTGTGTGCTCACTTCATCCAAGTCTTTCCTGGCAGCCACTCCATCTGTTTTGTCTGACTTCCCAGCTGCCTCCTTGTTCATTGTAAATGCATTTTTCTTTGCTATTTTTTCAATGACCTCTAAAATGAGATAGCAGAAAACTGGATGTTAACGTTCATGTTCAAACCGAAAACAGTTCCTTCTAATTCCTTAATTAAATTTGCCAAGTAACTTATTATATTCCTGTGTTTTAGAACAAGATTTAGCAACATACCTTAAAATTAATTGCATGGAGTATTTTGTGGAAGCAGTCTATCTGGATGAATGAGTCTATGTGAATATCATTTTAATATCCTCATATGTTTATTTCACATGTTATCACAAAGCAACATGATGATGTGAATGTTGCCATTTAAAATGAGCCACCTTTCATACTCTCTTTCAAAAGCAAAAAGTTTGAATTGATTGAAAGAATCAAAAGAAGTTACTACTATTCGTCATTTTCAAATTTCTGGTCAACTTGCCCTTCACCAACGTGGTTCACAATACATTGCTATATCTTTGATGTGCTTGGTTTCCTTTGCACAGAGCAATTAGCACGCATTTTCAACACATGTTATTGTAAATGACTTGTGTATTATGTGAATCATTTCATGTGCAGGCATCATTTCTGTAATTGAAACTGAACAAATGAATGGATGGATGGATATAGCAAAGTGGCAAACAGAGAAAAGCTTTTGAAACTTTTCTAAGCAAAACTTGTGCTTAGAAACTAAAGATGATAATACATAGAATGAGGCTCATGGTGGACATGAAATTGAATTGAGATCAAGATAGAAAGGCATGAGTCTGATCATTGCGATGCTCAGAAAACTAAATCAAGACATAGATGTTCGACGGAATCTAGTAGGGAATTTTGTATCTCAGCTATGCAGAGCTCAGTGGAGAAGGGAATGGCCACCCACTCTAGTATTCTTGCTGAGATAATCCCGTGGACAGAGGAACCTGGCAGGCTACAGTCCATGGGATCACAAAGAGTGGGACACAGCTGAGCTTGCGTGCAGCAGGCAGAACTAAAGGAGGTCCAGCAGGAACACCTCAGGGGTCGTGAAGCAGACAGAGGGGTCAGACAGAGCTTTCCACCAGGGATGCTGCCAGAGCAGAATCTTCTGCCAGCTCTGCTTTGTCTTATGGTTGCTACTTCCCCTCAGTCAGCTGGTATCTCTCTGCCCTCTGTGATTCTGAGTGCTTAAGACCTTATACCCTTGTTCCCAAACTCAAAATCACAGGGTCAAATAATCTTTCTAACTTGTAATTGCATATCAAATGTTAACTTTAGCCATTGTGCTTCAAATAGTCACTTACATCAAGCGCATCATATTAAAACTCTCCTATTCGTAATCTCAACATATTTCAATTGAAGAAAAAATTTGGTCCCAAATGCTATTTATACGATACTTTAAAATATCAAACAAATAATTTTTAGGCACAGAATCCACCTGCCTGATCTCCCGTTTCCACCCTTATCTGTAAACCTGTGTTCCTTTTGTGCCTACGTGTGTAAGCCACACTTTCCCAAGTGATTCCAGTCACTGTGAGAATCGGTGTCTCTGTCTTTAATCATGACGTGATTAGCCCGAAGCCATTCTTAGTTTTCCTTTTTGTTTCTCTCTTTCTCTCAAACAATCCCCTTGTCACCCACCTGACTGCCCTTTCTGCCCAAACCTGGGCCGGCTTCCCTCTCGTGATGATGGGTGAGTGCGAACGGCCTCTTCTCATCGTGTCCTTGGACTCACTGCTCCCAGAGAGCCCACGCTGAAGGTCCCGTACCCACCCCCGAGGACCAGTCAGCTGCCGCTGTGTCTTTTGAAGTGGATAGCAGATTTTATTGCTTTAATTAAACTCGGTGTACGTTTTGTTTTTCTACTCCACTGACACCATGGCCTCTGGCCTTGACGCTTCTTCCATTCATAGTACTGATCCTACCATCTCTTTTACTGCCCCCTGGACCACTGCCACTGAAAAGAGAACTCCAACTGTGGTCTAACTGTTGGACATTAATGCTGCGGCCTCCTGAAAATTGACTATTTCCAAAGGAGGTAAAACGACTCCATTGGATTGTCCCAGAGGCTCCTGAAGCTTTTCTTAATTAAGCCTACATGATTGCCAGAAAGTGGCTGCGTCCTAGACCAGTCCTTTTCTTGTATTGATTTCCTGACTTCCTGGGTAACCCTCCCTGTCTTTAATACAGGCTAAGCCTTCTTCCTGGATGGCCAGCGAAAGCTCAGCCCTTGTACAGCACAGCCAGCTACTCAACACTATCCACGCATAAGCACTTTAATAGCTCTCGATATTCCTGTCTGAGTGGTGGAAAGATAAAAATTGGAATCCTGAGATCTTGAATTGTTTTCCACACGTTCCAACTGCCACAGATTTAAAGGGAGATATGTAGAAAGGGATGTTTCCAATTGAATCCAGTCTCTTTAAACACTAGAAAGCTTGTTCCCAAACTTCTCCACTGACTTCTGACCTTAGCATATGGGGCTGAAGCAAGTAAAAGGACTTTATGTGCCCCTAATCTGACCCCCTTTTCAAATTGTTCATCCTAATTTTAGCAATTAATATCTTTGTTCAGAGAGAGAGTGGGAGAGATGAAGCCAGGATATTCATCACATTTGCTGTGCGTTGTTGCTTAGTCACCAAGTGACAACCGAGTCTTTGGAACCCCACGGGCTGTAGCCCACCAGGCTCCTCTGTCTGTGGGATTTCCCAGACCAGAATACTGGAGTGGGTTGCCATTTCCTCCTCCAGGGGATCTTCCCAACCCAAGGAGCAAGGCTGCATCTCCTGGAAGTCTCCTGCATTGGCAGGCAGATTCTTTATCACTGAGCCACCAGGAAAGCCCATTTGACCTGCAGGTCTCACTTTAATGCTCAGGACTGGAATAGGTGAGTGTGGACGTGCTAGGGAGTGATTCATGTGCCTCTCTTCCATACGTGGATGGGAATTTGGGAACGTGGGACCCTCTCGACATTAAATATAGCTTTAACTTTGATTCCAAGGAAAATGTTTTCCTGCCTTCCAAGAGCAATGTTACCCTTTGTTCTGCAAAGCCAGTATACTCAAAAAGCTCACTCACAGACTTCTTTTTCTTTTTAATTCAATTTTCATCGGAGTCTAATTGATTTGCAATGTTGTGTTAGTTTCTGCGGTACAGCAAAGTGAATCAGTTATAAATATATCTCCTCTTTTTCATATTCTATTCCCACATAGGTTATTGCAGAGTGTTGAAGGGAGTTCCCTGTGCCACACAGTAGGTTCTAACTGCAAATTTTTGTCATGGTGGTTAGAATGTGCTACTAACAATAAGCTATCTCAGCTCTCTGCTCCCAGTTCTCTCATAAAACTGACATAGTATTTTTGCCCAGAAACCCTGTCCAGCTAGATAGAGTTGATAGTGTCTCACTAAACCCAGCATTTCAATGGAAGATGTGATTAGAGTTATATGGTGGAGTCAATCATGTTTTAATAAAGTCTAAGGGGCATATGGAATTTCCATGACAAAAGCGTTCAGAACACAGATGTTCAAACCTGTCTGTTTGAAAGTCACAGACAAGGCTAAGGTAAGAAAAACAAATGATACGGGAAGGGATCTTTACATAGGACTCTAGTTGAAGGCACCCTGGGGACAGGAGACCAAGCATTGAATCCAGTCAGTTGTTTATGATTTGAGTTCTTTTATTAAGGTTGATTTATTGATTTTGGCTGCTCTGGTCTTCGTTGCCACACATTGGCTTTTGGGAGCTCCCCTCTAGTTTGTGGCGGCATTCAGCCTGCAGTGTTGGGCACACAGGGCTAGTTGCTCTATGGCACGTGGAATTACTGGACCCATGTCCCCTGCATTGGCCAGTGATTCTTAGCCAATGGACTGCCAGGGAAGTCCGATTTGAGTTCTTTTGAAAGTCCTTTCTGGGCCTCATTCTTCTTATGTATCGCATGAGGGTAGTAATTCTTAGCCCACAGAATTGGTGTAATGGCCAACCAAAATAATACACCTATTACACAGAGGCAACTCTATGGTTGGATGAAGACGGTGATGTAAGAGCTTACACTGTATGCTCATACTTTGTCTGTATTCAGTAAACGTTTGTAACACAATCACTATAAAGGACATGAGATATATCCTCATAATATTTCAAGGTCTTCACTTTACAATCATAGGGTCACTATATGCAGAAAGGAGGGTCAGAGGCACAGGTTAATTGTTTATTGTGTTTATATGTGTGTGTGAAAGACAGAACTTTATTGCAAGATTCTCCAAATCCTTTGGAGTGAATAATTATAATATGTAAGAAAAATATGGACCACACAGGTTATTGAAAGGTAATCTTCTTGGTTGTCCCATAAGATATCATACTTTCCAAATCCTCAATAGCACAGAAGTTTCAGAAACCTGCTAACCAAATTAAGTTAATACATAAGGCACTGATTTAATACTATCCGCTGCTCAGGGATTCCTAAGTCTCTTTTTGCAAATGAAAAAGAGCCCCTAAAAAGATTATCCCTTCTATTTCTCCAGAAACACATTCACTGATGCTAATAAAAGTCAATCTTCTTTCCTCAGAATATTTCTACAAAAGAAGTCTACTTGTCCTGGAAAGAATCTAAACCAGCATTTCCCTGACTCAGTTCCTTAGACCACTAGTCACGTAGAGAATTTAATAAATATATACACACAAAAATCAAACTGTGGCAATGTGGGAAATGTTAGGTTTTAAAATTAGACAGGACATCTCAGACTCTCGAAAATGTTAGTTTGCATTGGGATAGATGCAGTGTCATTTCATAAAATCTATTTGAATGGGAGGAGATTTCAGCCATGGTCAGCTTACCATCTTATTTTTCACCAAGTATTTTAAGTAAACATGAATCAAAACAAACTGTGGAAAACTCTTAAAGAGATGGGAATACCAGACCACCTTACCTCCCTCCTGGGAAAAACCTGTATGCAGGTCAAGAAGCAGCAGTTAGAACCGCACTTGGAACAACAGACTGGTTCCAAATTGGGAAAGGAGTACGTCAAAGCTGTATATTGTCAAGCATGTATAAATATATGCTTATTTAGTATATATGCAGAGTACATCATGTGAAATACCAGGCTGGATAAAGCACAAGCTGGAATCAAGATTGCTGAGGAGAAATATCAATCATCTCAGATATGCAGATGATACCACCCTTATGGCAGAAAGCAAAGAGGAACTGAAGAGCCTCTTGATGAAAATGAAAGAGGAGAGTGAAAAAGCTGGCTTAAAACTCAACATTCAGAAAACTAAGATCATGGCATCTGGTCCCATCACTTCATGGCAAATAGATGGGGAAAAAGTGGAAACAGTGGCAGACTTAATTTTTGGGCTCCAAAATCACTGCAAATGGTGACTGAAGCTATGAAATCAAAAGACACTTGCTTCTTGGAAGAAAGGCTTGATTTCCATGGAGTCCAAGGGACTCTCAAGAGTCTTCTCCAGTACCACAATTCAAAAGCATCGAAACAGAGATATTACTTTGCCAACAAAGGTCCATCTAGTCAAGGCTATGGTTTTTCCAGTGGTCATTTATGGATGTGAGAGTTGGACCATAAAGAAAACTGAGCATCAAAGAATTGATGCTTTTGAACTGTGGTGCTGGAGAAGACTCTTGAGAGTCCCATGGACTTCAAGGAGATCAAACCAGTCCATCCTAAAGGAAGTCAGTCCTGAATATTCATTGGAAGGACTAAGGCTGAAGCTGAAGCTCCAATACTTTGGCCACTTGACGCGAAGAACTGACTCATTGGAAAAGACCCTGATGCTGAGAAAGACTGAAGGCAGAAGAATAAGGGGACAACAGAGGATGAGATGGTTGGATGGCATCACTGAATCGATGGACATGAATCTGAGCAATCTCCGGGAGTTAGTGATGGACTTGGAAGCCTAGTGTGCTGTAGTCCATGGGGTCGCAAAGAGTTGGAAACGACTGAGTGACTGAACTGAACTGAACTGACCAATGTCCTTTGTTTGCAATTAGAGGTGCACAGCAGAGGGATTAAGGGCTCAGACCTTCCTGACGGGGTAGCTATGAAAGCCAAAGGAGATAACGTTTACAGAGAAAGAACAATACTGCCTGGCACGCATACATGCTATGCTAGCTATGTGGCTGTTGTTTAGTTGCTCAGTCGTGTCTGACTCTTTATGACCCCCTGGACCATAGCCTCCCAGGCTCCTCTGTCCATGGCATTTCCCAGGTAAGAATACTGGAGGGGGTTGCCATCTCCTTTTCCAGGGGTTCTTCCTGACTCAGGGATCTAATCTATGTCTCCTGCATTGCATGTTGATTCTTTAGCACTGAGCCACCAGAGAAGCCCCATGTTAGGTATAGTCGTCATATATGTTAAGAGAAATTACATGACGGAAAACTTGTGCAAAATAGTTCTTAATATCATTTCCCTCTTTCATCGTGCTTGTAAGGCATGCTCAGATGTTTTCCTGAGAGTTTTAGAACTGCCCATTTCATTACATCTCAAGTTATAAAAAGAAATATAAAAGGAAAAGGCAAATAAATTCTAGTTATGTCTTGGAGAAAAGATGGATTTACGGCATATTTAAGCAGACAAGAGTGATTATACACCCATGGAACGGATTTGAGCAGCTGTACTTCCATGGGCAAGTTCTATGCCAAGATGCAATTTAGCCAATATTATTATAACTATTTTAAAGGTGAGGGATTTGAAAAAGAGTGAAGCTGGGTAATCTAAGCACATACCTCATAAGTTTTTCAAAGCTGAGTTTTGAAAATGGGCATCCTTGCTCTGGAATTCATGTTCTAACCATTAAATTATTAACTTAACCTTGTGGCAACATCTCAATAACTGGTTTTAACTCTTCAGGTTGGCAATGAAAAACTCATCGGTGCAGAGGAAATAATGCCCTAAAGCCTCTGAAATTTGGAATTTTTCTTTTCCTTTTCTCTCCTTATATATCTGTCTTCTCCCTAAATAACAGTAATTCTCTGCAGCTGGTCATGAAATTTCAAGCCTAGACTTTAAAATGCATATTTGATTCTGACACACAGGTTTTGCAGCAAAATTTTATAATGGAGTCATTGGAATTTAGATTATAAACTGCTGTTTGTCACATTTAATTGATATTTTGGTTGTTTCCAGACTGTGTGGGAATGAGGGAGAAGCTGTGGTTTTCTTGGGTGTTCTGAGCATTTCCCAAAACTATAGAAAGATGTGGCAAGCAAGAGCTATTTTGGGAGGTGCTGAAATGATTTCAATGGGAAGGTGTCCCAGGCCTCATATATTAAAGAAATGCCTGAAATTTCATTCAATCACTTGACTGCCATTCCTCACGCTTAATGTGAGCTGAAATAAGAAGCCACATAGCACACATATTTTTTGGTATGTAAGTGAACACTCAAATGGCTCTAAGTTGATAGGTGGAATGCAGATGTAGACTTTCGCTCTTTTTAGCTCTCCTGATTTCTCAATGAGAACAAAGATTGACTTGGCAGAAAGAGCGGGGAGTCACAGTATTGCATTTTACTTGTCCACACATGTTCCTGTGGTGAGTGGACCATTGCCTAATGGCCTGAGGTCCATTCTCTTTTCTGATGATTCCTAATGGTTTTTTTCCTTTCTTCATTTATTCACTGAGTTCACATATCCAGTGTCCGGTCTGTGTCTCCACGTGGAAGCCTTGTAAACATCCCTGACTTTGCTTCTGCAAAGCAGAGCAATTGATTTATTCCCCACACTCCCAAAGACATCTCCTTTCCCAGTCTCTGCATTCAGCAAATGATGTCACCATCAACTGAGTCCTTTAGGCCAGAAACACAGGACGTATCCTTCCTGTGTCCCTTTCTTAAAGGAACATCTCTCCCTTTTTAACAAAGTTTTTATTTTATGTTGAAGTACAGTTTATTAGCAATGCTGTGTACAATTCAGGTGTACAGAAAATGCACACATCTATTCTTTTCCCAATTCTTTTCCCATTTAGGTATAGTGAGTGGAGTTTCCTGTGCTATAAGTTAGGTCCTTGTTGGTTTGCTGTTTTTCTTTAGTCGCTAAGTTGTGTCCATCTCTTTTGCAACCCACTTGACTGTAGCCCACCAGGTTTCTCTGTCCTTGGGATTCTCCAGGTAAGAATACTGGAGTGGGTTTCCACTTCCTTTCCTTCTCCAGGGGATCACTGGGATTCATGGATCAAACCCCCAACTCCTGCATTGGCAGGTGGATTCTCTACCACTGGGCCCCTTGGGAAGCCCCCATGTTGACTATCCAATTTAAATATAGCAGTGCGTATAAGTCATTGATTAACAGAAAATAATCTAATAGCAGTAGTGCCTCCATAATATAGCAGAAATCCATTCATGTCTTGCTATTTCTACTACTGCTGCCTTCATCCAAATCATCACCATGCAGCTGGATTCACACCTAGATTTTTGCATCAAAACCCAACATGCCTCCCCACTTCTGCTGCACACTTGATAATTGTCCACACAACACCCAAGATGTCATGTTTCTGGAGTGATCCAGGTATAATAAATAAAAGGCTATGAGAGCTGACCCACATATTATTTTACACATAAGAGTAGCATCACTTATTAGAGAAGAATTCCCAAAGGGACAAGTGGAATTCTGGAATGATGCTTCTCCAGCGTAGAAAGCACAATGAACCTAGTTATCTAGGTGCAAGATTTAAAAAAAAAAAAAAAAAACTCAGAAAAAAGGAGAAAGCCTATTTGAATATTCCTCCCACATCATGGGTTTCCCTGGTGGTTCAGCAGTAAAGAACCCACCTGCCCATGCAGGAGACATGAGCTCAATCCCTGGGCCGGGACGATCTCCTGGAGAAGGAAATGGCAACCCACTCCAGGATTCTTGCCTGGAGAATCCCATGCGGTGAAGAGCCTGGCGGGCTACAGTCCATGGGGTTGCAAAAGAGTTGGACATGAATTAGCAACTAAAACAGCTAACAATCCCACGTCACACCTTAACAACAGGGAGGTGGCTATCTAAATGTTTCATGTCATCGGCATCGGCGAGGCTCACCCATCCTGCGCAGTCTCACTGTACAGTGGGAAAGCAAATGAATAAGAAACAAGAACTCGAGCCATTACTCTCTGTAGGGCCATGGGTCACACTTGATAATCTTTGTTTTTAAGTTGTTAAAATGTCACAGCATTCTGATCATCTGCTCTCTGTTGAGGCAGGAAATGCTTTGTCAGAGGTCAAGGGTAAAATGCAGCTCTCTGGTCCACAGAAGCACGAGAGAGGATGGCATTTGACTTTTTTTTTTTTGTAGATTAGAAAAATGATTACGTTTGGATCCTACCAGGTGTGATATTGTTCTCTTTATGCAACACTTTTCTTTGAACTCTTGTCATCTGCATGGAAAATTGATGCCAAAATTCTTTCCAGATTTGTGAGTCTCTCTGCAAATGCATGGGTTTCCCTGGTGGCTCAGTGGTAAAGAATCTGCCTGCAATGCAGGAGACACAGGAGATGTAGGTTTGATCCCTGCGTCGGGAAGGTCACTTGGAGGAGGAAATGGCAACCCACTCCCATATTCTTGCCTGGAAAATCCCATGGGCAGGCTACAGTCCATGAGGTCATAAAGAATTGGACATGACTGAGTACACACACTCAATACAGCTACCCGTCAGTACAGACTAGAAAGAGGGAAAGATCTTTGCTGGTGGAAAGATAGCAGTCGGCTTGAGGATTTCCATACTCTGCTCTTCCTATCTCCATGGGAAAGGGTAGCATTAAAGGTTATGTGTAATCAGAGTTTATAAACCAGGATGAGACCAGCTAGGCTTTGAGGAAAATGCAGATTCTTTTGGTGATTGAAGCATATTCTCCAAATAAATATTCCTTCACTTGAGAATTCAGAAAGGGAATGATGGCTGTGGTATTCAGCATAGGGAGTTTAGATTCTGGGTTTTACTTGGACCCATGACTGAGGGGTGTCTATTTTATTTTATTTTATTTTTATCTACTCAGGTGACACTAGTGGTAATGGTCAATGCAGGAGACATAAGAGACAAGGGTCGGGAAGGTCCCCTGGAGAAAAGCATGACAGCCCGCTCCAGTGTTCCTGCCTGGAGAATCCCACGGACAGAGGAGCCTGGCGGGCTACAGGCCATGGGGCTGCAAGGAGTAGGACACGACTGAAGTGACTTAGCATGCACACATGACTGAGGGGTGTGTGTGTATGTGTGTGTATTTCTCTTTATAAAAATTGGAATACATCTTCCAAGTGCTTATGTTATGATGTGGAGATTTTGAATGGAGGTAAAGGACTAACCACTGTCATAAACATTCAGTTTTCAATGTCATTGCATCTGAATTAGAGACACACCTGAATTATCACTACTCTGTCAACAGAAAAAAAAAAAAAGAAAGAAAAGGTGGCAGGGAGCAGAGTGAGTAAAATTGTAGGAAAAGGGGGAAAATGGACTTCATTGCCACATGTCAAAAAAAAAAAAAAAAAGCACTGGTTAAGTTACAGTGTTTATCACTCAAGGTATGCAATTCCAAAAACTCATTTATATGCTGTGATTAGTTAAGTATACTGAGCCATTCTTCATCAGATCAAAAATGAAGGTATAAAAACGGTAGGCTGACATCGTGTTATATAGGATTACAGCTTTTTATCAAAGATTAGCAGGCTGTCTTCTATTATTTAGAATGCCCAACTTCTCCCAATCCACTGCCTTTTCAAGGTAGAATGACAAAATTCAAATTTCAGATGTGGTCAGAGAATGAAAACAGAGAGAATGAAAACTCAGCCTGGAGAATATATGACTGTTGGAGTATTACCGTAAAACAAGCCTCACTGTTCAATCTGTCAGCACAAATAACCAGAACAAGTAGGACGGGCTGGGTGGAGAAGTGGAATCTGAACGAATATTGGGTTCTCAGTCTTTTGACTGGTTATGAAAAAAAGTGAAAAGGATAACATTGTGAAGAAGAAAGAGGATGTTTCTATGTTTACATTCATAGGACTGATTTAATTTTCATCTATAAAGCAAAAGAGGAGATTGCAGGAATAAATAACTGCCTTTGGAAATCACCTGGTCAGGATGTTAGGTGATGAATATAAATTACACTGTACCTAGTCAAGCCCTTAATGGAGAATTGACTCATTATCAGTAGGCAGTCCCT
This sequence comes from Odocoileus virginianus, assembly GCF_023699985.2. Lineage (NCBI taxonomy): Eukaryota > Metazoa > Chordata > Mammalia > Artiodactyla > Cervidae > Odocoileus > Odocoileus virginianus. The sequence continues at coordinate 30,758,734 of NC_069681.1, read as the reverse complement.
TCCTTCATATGCAATCTACTTATTCATGAATTTTTAAAAAAGGTTTGAGTTTTCTAAATATTAAGCCTAAGAGAACAAAACAGCAGGAGAATTCTGGAACAAAATAACACAGCTTACATTTTTGTGTGTTTCAAAGAATATAGCCACTGTATAAGCAATTGAAATTGGGGGTTGCTTGCTATTGATGATAAACAATCAGGTTAGAGGTCTTTTTACTTCATAAGCAAAGATTGAGGTCTTGGAAGATCTGATATAGTATAAGGTTTGAGGATATTTTATTGTAGTAAACATGTATGCTTAAAAATGACCCTTGGAACATGTTTATATTTAAGTGCCTGATATATTGACTAGCTACTGAGTACAAGGTGTATAGACACAGATCCATCAATTTTATAGTTAAAGTGACATGATCTGTGAATGAATTCTGTCATACATTTTCAGGAATATAATGAATTTGAAGGGCAGAGTTTGGATCTGCTTTTATTGTACTATGTCAACTGTTTCTTCATAGACCCAGTTACTTTCAAAGCTGTTTGCAGTGACAAGGATAGCAAAGGCTGCCTTGTAGGTGACAGGCTCGCTAGTGGACGGCTCCGTGCGTTATTGACTTGCCGCCGGCAGGGGGCCTAAGAACCTATTCACTGAGATTGTCCTGAGCTACACTTCTTACCGCTTGTGAGTACTCAGATCAATAACATGTCCTTTCCAGTTCATGGGGAGGCCCTGGTGCCAAGAAGAAGAGCTGCATTTAAGAAATGGAAGCTTTTCACACTACACGTGATTCTGGGAGGGTCCACTTGGGCAGTGACTTTTTGTTCAGAATCTTGCATGGTGTGAATGTTGGGGTTCAGGCATCGTCACATTCTGGCAACTCCTGCTGAAGGAAACTTCTTTGTCACTAGTTCTTCGGTCTTTCTTCCTTTTGCCTAACTAGCCATAACCCGTTTCTGGATGTGCTCACTCTTCTCAGGTGTTCTTCCAAATGTCCCTCTGCACTTCAAGTATTACATATGTATTTCTTTCCAAACAAATGAAGACATGATATGCCATTTAATTTTTATTTCAACAATACATCTAGAGATGCTGTATTCTGTATAAAACTAACATATTTTATTGTATGAATCTATAAATGTAGCATAATCTATCTAATTTGTCCCATATTTGTAGGTCTTTAATAGTTTTATTACAACACACAATGATGGTCCTTTTCATATAATATTTTACAAATGTGCAAGATATTTTACAAATGTGCCCAAGATAATGGATTGCAGAGTCGCAGGGTTGGTGCATTGATTTTATTGTCAAATTATGTTGCATGGGGATTATAAAAATGTATAATCATATCAGTATACATGTTCACACCACACAATTGCACTCATCTCACATGCTAGCAAAGTAATGCTCAAAATTCTGCAAGCCAGGCTTCAACAATACGTGAACTGTGAACTTCCAGATGTTCAAGCTGATTTTAGAAAAGGCAGAGAAACCAGAGATCAAATTGCCAACATCCACTAGATCATCGAAAAAGCAAGAGAGTTCCAGAAAAACATCTATTTCAGCTTTATTAACTATGCCAAAGCCTTTGATGGTGTGGATCACAATAAGCTGTGGAAAATTCTTAAAGAGACAGGAATACCAGCCCACCTGACCTGCCTCTTGAGAAATCTGTATGCAGAATGAAAACATTGGCTTAAAGCTCAACATTCAGAAAACTAAGATCATGGCATCCGGTCCCATCACTTCATGGCAAATAGATGGAGAAACAGTGGAAACAGTGACAGACTTTATTTTTCTGGGTTCAAAAATCACTGCAGGTGGTGACTGCTGCCATGAAATTAAAAGACGCTTACTCCTTGGGAGAAAAGTTATGACCAATCTAGACAGTTGAGACATTACTTTGCCCACAAAGGTCCATCTAGTCAAGGCTATGGTTTTCCAGTAGTCATGTATGGATGTGAGAGTTGGATTATAAAGAAAGCTGAGCACCAAAGAATTGATGCTTTTGAACTGTGGTGTTGGAGAAGACTCTTGAGAGTCCCTTGGACCATGAGGAGATCCAACCAGTCCATCCTAAAGGAGACCAGTCCTGGATGTTCATTGGAAGGACTGATGTTGAAGCTGAAACTCCAATACTTTGACCACCTGATGTGAAGAACTGACTCACTGGAAAAGACCCTGATGCTGGGAAAGATTGAAGGCAAGAAGAGAAGGGGATGACAGGGGATGAGATGGTTGGATGGCATCACCGACTCAATGGGCATGAGTTTGGGTAAACTCCAGGAGTTGGTGATGAACAGGGAGGCCTGGCGTGCTGCAGTCCATGGGGTCACAAAGTTGGACATGACTGAGCAACTGAACTGAGCTCATACATGTTTAAGGACTTTGTATTTTTTTTTAACTGCACACTGCCCTTTTTTTCTTGGTGATGTTTTTCTTTGTCCTTTTGATTTACCAAAATACTTAAACATTAAGAAAAGTTTTCCTTCTGTCTGGGATATAAATTGAAAATATTTTCCCAAGCTAATATTAGTCCTTGACTTTGTCAACTTTTGTGTAATGAATCTTAAAATGTATATGTTTTAAAATTTATTTATTTTACTTGTTGTCTTTTGTGTTTTTGTTTAATTAGAGATGACAGGCCCACTCCAATTTTTAAACCAATCTATTGCTTATGCTTTTGTTTTACACTTTTTTTGGCAATTGTTTCAATCAATTGATACATCTTATTTTAATGAAATATGAGGTGACTTTACAAATTATTTATTATTTTTCCTTCAACTGACTACCCAATTTTCCACTTTTTGAAAAATGAATCTTTCTCATTGATTTGAAATGACACCTTTATTATATTCTGAATATTTGCCTCACCATCAATTCTCAAACCCTCCAGCTTTTGGACAACGCTACCTCTTGCTTCTGTGATCTTAGACTTTTTGACTCTCCTCCAACACAAGGAAAACCTCAGGCCTCTAGACATAAATCTTTCCTTATCTCCCCTGTTTTGGACAAAATACCTTTCATTTTTTCCTCATCAACCTAGGGAAAAACAAGTTTGATTAATTGCTTTATCTACTTTTCTGTCACAGATGGCGTAGATAGAGCCATAAACACAAGTGGAATAATTGTACTTAGAAACATGTGCTTCTCATAAAAACGATATCTTGTAAATCATTGGTGTTAAAATTGGCTGCAAAGTAAGATGGTTTAAGTTGTATGATGTTTAATCAAATATAACTGTGTGAACCCTCTTCCTAATGCAGCCAAACCATAATATTTAACCCGTAAATAACTGTATAAAACTCAGGGATCTCCAGAGAAGATTCTGTGGAGTTTGCAAACATCACTGAGTGTCTAGTCATCACTTCCACATCTATTAGAGTGACTTTGGATGCAACTGTTTTATTCAATGGAGTTTTTATAAGATGTTATTTGAAAGAAATTTCCAGTGGTAAAAAGCTTTAAAGATACTGAAGTATTTGACGAAGACAACCATTTGCATGCATCCTTAAACTAAGTGAAAATTCAGATTTGGCTTTAATCAAGAAGCCATTTGTAATCATCCTGTGGTTTATTATATGATATTTCCCCCACAATCTCATAATATCCTCTCTAAACCCTCTTTATTGGTCTGTGTTCTTCAGAGAAACAGAATCAATAGGATATAAAATTATAGGGAATTGGTTCATGCAATTATGGAGGCTGAGAAGTTTTTAGACTTAGAGGTGACAAGTTAGAGGCCCAGGAGAACAGATATGGAGTTCCAGTCTGAAGGCTGGCAGGCTCAAGACACAGGAAAACCCAGTGTTTCCATTCCAGTCCAAAGACAGGAAAAAACTGATGTCCCAGTCTGAAGGTGGTCAGGCAGGAAAAGTTCCCTCTTATTTGGGAGAGTTGTTGTTGTTCAGTTGTTAAGTCATGTCTGAATCTTTAAGACCCCATGGACAGCAGCTGAAGGTTCCTCTTTACTTTCTGCCATTAAAATGGTATTATCTGCATATCTGAAGTTGTTGATATTTCTCCTGACAGTCTTAATTCCAGCTTGTGATTCATCCAGCCCAGCATTTCACATGATGTACTCTACACATAAGTTAAATAAGCAAGGTGACAATATACAGCCTTGATGTACTACTTTACCAATTTTGAACCAGTCCTTTTTTCCATGTCCAGTTCTAACTGCTGCTTCTTGACCTGCATACTGGTTTCTCAAGAGCCAGGTAAGGTTGTCTGGTATTCCCATCTCTTTATGAGTTTTCCAGTTTGTTGTGATTCACACAGTCAAAGGTTCTAGTGTAGTCAGTGAAGCAGAAGTAGATGTTTTGCTGGAATTCCCTTGTTTTTTTTTCTATGATTCAGTAGATGTTGGCAATTTGTTTTCTGGTTTCTCTGCCTTTCCTAAATCCAGCTTGTACAAGGGGGAAGTTCCCAGTTCATGTACTACTGAAGCTTAGCCTAAAGGATTTTGAGCATTATTTTTCTAGAATGTGAAATAAGTGCAATTGTTCAGTAGTTTGAACAGTCGTTGGCATTTGGGAGATAGTCTTTCTTCTAGCTTGGCCTTTGACTGATTGGGTGAGGCTCACCCATATGAAGGATAGCAGTCTGCTTCACTTCTATAGGCTTCAATGTCAGTCTCATCTAAAACACCCTCACAGAAACACCTAGAATAATATTTGACCAGATACGTGAGCACCCACGGCCCAGTCAAGTTCATATGTAAAAGTAACCATCATAATCCCTGTTGGTGAACTTATATTTGGCATCTAGAACATGGAGACCTCCATAAAGACAGACCAAATGTTTGAGCCTATGTATTTTTGTTAGCAAGCACTGCCTGATCTTTAATAAACATCAGATTTATAAATAAATTAAGCAATTAACATTGATAAACCTATACTTGTTGAATTAAGGATAACAAAAATTTTGGCAAGAATTTGAATTTCCTTTAAATCTAAAATTTAAATTAACTCTTCTCATTAGAGATATACTAAGTCCATATTTTAAATTAATTGAACTTTTTTTAAGAATAAACAATTTGGCTGACTACCATATTAAAGCTGATCTCTGCATCACTAAAATAATTAGTTATTCAACTATGACTCAAGTGAGAAAGTCTCCAGACTTATCTGTAAAATTTCTCTGAGAAATGAAAACCATACACACACATACATATATGTATGTATACATATATTTATATTTATAAAATGAAAAGTTGTTTTAGTGATTTTAGTTAATATCTGCTGCTCTTTTAGTCACTTCCATAATTAATTTTGTGTGAGTCTTCTTGTTTCTATTTTTATCCCCAGACATAGGCTCCATAGGATGAAGTGGCATGCAGTTAAAGAGGATACCTCTTTTTAAGTGCCTGGTTGGCAAATCCTTGGATCTCAGAAGGATAATTGTAGAATTACAGGGATTAGCTGGTCTGTCTCCTCTCAGTGTTTGCTCATTCATCCAGTTCTTTCTGTGCTATGAGACTTAGGATCAGTGATGTTAAGAATGAAAAGCCTGAAGGTAATGTCTATGTACAATCTACATTTTCCACCCTGAAACAGTGAGAAGCAACACACAGCTGATTAACGGGATCCCTTAAATTGTGTAAATGTGTGCGACCTTGTCTTCATTGGGGGATTTTTCTTAGATTGAACACAGGGCTGCCTCCTTCTCTATAAACTTTTGTTGTTATGTTGGGAAATTATGTTGGTCTTAAATTTTCTTCTGTGAATCGTAAAACTGTCCTTGGAGATTTGATTCATAGGCAAATTCTCCTTAGAAAAACATTACTTGAATTTGAACCATTTGTAAAACTATGGCTCTTTGGGACTGCTGGCTTCTGACCTCTGAATCCTCATAAATACCCTAAGGCCACAAGTGTACCTAAACATCACTTCCATAGGCCATTCAGTGCCTCCCTTAATCCATCAACTCGTCATATTGCTTACACAATGTATGCTTCTTGTATCGTGGGTATAGGCTTCTTGGGCTGGTGTCTTCCTGCTTAGTTATTTCAGTCTGCAGTTACTCCTAATCTGAGTTCCCAACAAATATGCTCAGCCATTTTGTCTAATGGGACGCTCCTGCTTGTGTTCAGTACTTACTAAGTACTTACTAAGTACCCACATAGTCACATAACAGAGGCCCCTTTTGTTTTTCATTTTTCCTAAGAAGAGTACCAAAACAATTAGGTGGTGACTCAAGTTGTAATGCCTGGATTGAATAAATTTATACTGGAGTTACTGAAAGAAGAGGCTTTTAACCAACAAGCAATGTAAGGGAAAATTATCAAGTCAAAGGAAACATGTTAAACCAGATCTCTAATAATACTGATTTTAAAAGAAGAATAGGGAAAAATGAGAATACTCTGTAGAAAAACTTTATCATGCATGTTGATTCAGAATTCTATATTAATCAAATTATTTTGGCACACCTTGTTCACTGGCCTTTTCTCAAAAGATTAGAAGAAAAATCTGTTTATTAGGCAAACTAAGATTATTAAACTTGTAGAAGTAAAGAGAAAACCATGTTGATAGTCTTAGGAGAGACTAGACATAAAGAAATTATAGAAGTGTATTTATTGAAGTTGGAGAACGTGAGATAGGTGATTTTAAGGTGGATATTTCAAGCTATAGAACTGGTTGGGAATGGGCAAAGTTTATAATATTTGGTTTTGAAGACACATCAAAGAGGTGAGAATCTTGAAGTGGTTGGATGAGCAAATTTAGTCTTGATAAGTAAGCAGTTTAGTTACTTCCTAGTCTTATCTGCCAAGAGCAGGTAATTCCTGGAGCAAAAAGATAAGCTATTTTTTGCTTGATCTCAGTATAGAAAAGTATGACTTATTGTTTAGCAAGGGAGAGGAATTATACTGGTTTAAGTTATTGGTTTTTAGCCAACCTAAGACAGCATCCTATATGTTTTTAAGAAAAAAGAATTTTCTTAGTTATCTACTAGTATATGTCCGAACACATATTTGTAGATATGTTGTAGTCAATATTTACTCCTGTTTTGGGAAGAATCATGAAAGGATCTTGCTACCTCATTGAGTTTGGCTTTCTCAGTAGTTTCTGACCATTGACAGTGGTGCCATGTTTATTTTGAAAGCCTTTCTTGGTAAAAATAATGATAATAATAATTAATAATAATACTTCAATTTCTCTTTAGTTTTAATTAAGTAAAATGATGCAGAAATATCAAATTATTTGAATGTTTTTATGGTCCATCTTTGATGAAAGGTGGAACAATATATCCAGGTCTATCCAAAGGTCAAATTCAGACTTACTTTAATGGCCAAATTCAGATTTAAATTGAAGAAAGTAGGGGAAATCTCTAGACCATTCAGGTATGACCTAAATCAAATCCCTTATGATTATACAGTGGAAGTGAGAAATAGATTTAAGGGACTAGATCTGATAGAAAGAGTGCCTGATGAACTATGGATGGAGGTTCATAACATTGTACAGGAGACTAGGAGCAAGACCATCCCCAAGAAAAAGCAATGCAAAACAGTAAAATGGCTGTCTGAGGAGGACTTACAAATAGCTGTGAAAAGAAGAGAAGCCAAAAAGAAAAGGAAAGATATACCCATTTGAATGCAGAGTTCCAAAGAATAGCAAGGAGAGATAAGAAAGCCTTCCTCAGTGATCAATGCAAAGAGATAGAGGAAAACAATAGAATGGGAAAGACTAGAGATCTCTTCAGGAAAACTAGAGATACCAAGGGAACATTTCATGCAAAGATGGGCTCCATAAAGGATAGAAATGGTATGGACCTGACAGAAGCAGAAGATATTAAGAAGAAGTGGCAAGAATACACAGACGAACTCTCCAAAAAGGATCTTCAAGACACAGATAATCATGATGGTGTAATCACTCACCTAGAGCCAGACATCTTAGAATGTGAAGTCAAGTCGGCCTTAGGAATCATCACTATGAACAAAACTAGTGGAAGTGATGGAATCCCAGCTGAGCTCTTTCAAATCCTAAAAGATGATGCTGTGAAAGTGCTGCACTCAATATGCCAGCAAATTTGGAAAACTCAGCAGTGGCCACAGGATTGGAAAAGGTCAGTTTTCATTCCAGTCCCTAAGAAAGGCAATGCCAAAGAATGCTCAAATTACCACACAATTGCACTCATCTCACATGCTAGTAAAATAATGCTCAAAATTCTCCAAGCCAGACTTCAGCAATATGTGAACTGAGAACTTCCAGATGTTCAAGTTGGTTTTAGAAAAGGCAGTGGAACCAGGGATCAAATTGTCAACATCCACTGAATCATCGAAAAACCAAGAGAATTCCAGAGAAACATCTATTTCTGCTTTATTGACTGTGCCAAAGCTTTTGACTGTGTGGATCACAATAAACTGGAAAACTCTGAAAGAGATGGGAATACCAGACCACCTGACCCAGCTCTCGAGAAACCTGTATGCAGGTCAGGAAGCAACAGTTAGAACTGGATATGGAACAACAGGCTGGTTCCAAATAGGAAAAGGAGTATGTCAAGGCTGTATATTGTCATCCTGCTTATTTAACTTCTATGCAGAGTACATCATGAGAAACACTGGGCTGGATAAAGCACAAGCTGGAATCAAGATTGCTGGGAGAAATATTAATAATGTCAGATATGCAGATGACACCACTCTTATGGCAGAAAGTGAAGAAGAACTAAGGAGCTTCTTAAGGAAAGTGAAAGAGGAGAGTGAAAAAGTTGGACTAAAACTCAACATTCAGAAAACTAACATCTTGGAATCCAATCCCATCACTTCATGATAAATAGATGGGGAAACTGAAAACAGTGCAGACTTTATTTTTTGGGCTCCAGAATCACTGCAGATGGTGACTGAGCCATGAAATTAAAAGATGCTTGCTTCTTGGAAGAAAAGTTGTGACCAACCTAGACAGCATATTAAAAAGCAGAGACATTACTTTGCCAACAAAGGTCCATCTAGTCAAGGCTATGGTTTTTCCAGTAGTCGTATATGGATGTGAGAGTTGAACTATAAAGGAAGCTGAGCACCAAAGAATTGATGCCTTTGAACTGTGGTGTTGGAGAAGCTTCTTGAGAGTCCCTTGGACTGCAAGGAGATCCAACCAGTCCATCCTAAAGGAAATCAGTCCTGAATGTTCACTGGAAGGACTAATCTTGAAGCTGAAACTCCAATACTTTGGCCACCTGATGTAAAGAGCTGACTCACTGGGAAAGACCCTGATGCTCGGAAAGATTGTAGGTGAAAGGAGAAGGGGATGACAGAGGATGAGATGGTTGGATGGCATTACAGACTCAATGGACATGAGTTTGGGTAAACTCCAGGAGTTGGTGATGGACAGGGAGGCCTGGCATGCTGCAGTCCATGGGTTCGCTATGAGTCAGACAGGACTGAGCGACTGAACTGAACTGATCCAAAGATCAGTTTGTTAACTTGTGAAGATCCTCTGTTGCTCCTTAGTTAAAAAAATCCTTAAAGAAAATCTCAAGAAAAAACAAAAAAAATCAAGTAATTTCCACATCTTTGTTTTTGCCCAAGATTTAACTTAGGGAACATTTTCCTCGTTTACATATCCCTGAGAAATTAGTACCATGAATGCATGCTAAGTTGCTTCAGTTGTGTCCAGCTCTTTGTTACCCCATGGACTGTAGCCCACCAGGCTTCTTTGTCCATGGGACTTCCAGGCAAGAATACTGGGTGGGTAGCCATGCCCTCCTCTAGAGGTACTTCCCACCACAGGGATTGAACCCACATCTCTTGCATCTCCTGTATTGGCAGGTAGTTTCTTTACCAATAACAAGGGCTACGTGGGAAGCCCAATCAATGCCATACTTCCCATAATATCCTAATTTCTGCCATATATAGAGAACTGAATATGGCAGAAATGTTCACATGCCAAATCTCAACTTGGTGCAAAAAACTCTCTGTGGTAGATGGGAATGATTTGTAAAGAGTGAAGTGCAGAAGCATTCAAGGTCATTCCTCTGGAAAATGTTAGTGCTGAGAGTAGAAATCAGCCCTCTGACAATTAGTTACTGCTCCTTCAACCGCTTCAGATATAGGGCTGTGACTGCAGACCTGGGTGTAATGAGGACACAATCTTTCTCTCTTTAAAAAGATAATTATCTTTATACCTGAGATGCCTTCCTAGACAATCTGGATCAGTCTGGATAGGGACAAAAAGAATTAAATCTCTCACTAGTCCCCTGAACTCTTCGCAGTTAAGTCTCTGTGGGATCAGTGGGTGAAAAAGAGATTTAGCCTAAGGCCTTACCTTGCTAAGCATTTAAATATGGTTCTTCTCTAGGAAAAAGTTCTTACTTCAGAGCATTTCAAATATCTGAAGTGAAAAATTAGTTTAATTTTTTGTTTAAATTTTAACATGTCACTGCTGTATACTTTTATAAAATCCAATGAAACTTACTAGAATAAGAGGAAAAGAACATTAAAACCACAAAACCACATTAAGAAAACATAGAATTAACAAAGTTACTTTAAAATTTTCAAAATATTTACTCCCACTTTCTGTATTTATCTCATCACAGACTTAACAGAGAGAGCATCACTGGTCTGGGCTACACCATGAAAAAAAGAAAAAAACAGTGCTTTAAGTCACATGCGTACGTAGACCATAAATGCTGATGGAGTGGAAGAGTGAGAAGGAGATCTTAAAAAGTTTAGAATCTGATTCGGGAGAAGAAACACACTGCTGTGTTGAACTGTGATGATTAGCTGGAAAATCTCCTTATGTAGACGTTCTCCTCCTTCTTGCATTTAATCCCGATCTTTTAAGAGAAGGGTGCCCAACTTCCAGGATCCAATGCCTGATGATCTGAGGCGGAGGTGACTAATAATAATAGAAATAAAGTGCACAATAAATGTAATGAACTTGAATCACCCTGAAACCACCCCCCACCCCATCTGTGGAAAAACTGCCTTCTACAAAACCACTCCCTGGTGCCAAAAAGTTGGGATCTGGTATCTTAGGGCACTTATATTTTCTATTTTGAATTTGTATTATTTTATGCTTGACTTCTTTCAATTTCTAAAATATAAGCTCTTTTAAAAAAAAAGAGAGAGAGAGAGATCTGTGTCTAACTTGCATGAATTTCCTTCCTTCAGCCTAGCATCTTGCTGATAGGAGATCAATAAATATATTACAACTCAATAATGCATCCATCCACATAAATATAACAAAGTCATACAAAACAAATTATTGTCTAAATCATGTTACTGATAATCAAGTTCAACCAGTCTATTCTGAAACTGTAAAAGGCTCAAAATCTGCCAGAGATAAAATAATCAGTTGCTATCCTGGCTACTATGGGATGAATTATGCCCTCCTAAAAGAATCATTGAATTCGTAGCCTATACTCATGAATGTGACCTTATATGAAAGAAAGATCTCTGAAGATGTAATTAGTTAGGTGAGGTCATTAAGGTGGGTCCTAATGTAACATGTCTGGTGCTCTTATAGGAAGAGAAAAAAAACAGATACAGAAGGCATATGACCATGAAAAGACAGGGGCAGAGATTGGAATCATGCAGACACCAACCAAAAATCACTTTGTAAAAGGCAAGGAAGGGTGGTTCAGAGGGTAAAGAAGTGAAGTGAAGGCTGCTCAGTCGTGTCCAACTCTTTGCGACCCCATGGACTATACAGTCCATGGAAATCTCCAGGCCAGAATACTGGAGTGAGTAGCCCTTTCCTTCTCCAGGGGATCTTCCCAACCCAGGGATTGAACCCAGGTTTCCCGCATTGCAGGTGGACTCTTTACCAGCTGAGCCACAGGGAAGCCCAAGAATACTGGAGTGGGTAGCCTATCCCTTCTCCAGCAGATCTTCCAGACCCAGGAATTGAACTGGAGTCTCCTGCATTGTAGGAGGATTCTTTACTAACTGAGCTATGAGGGAAGCCCAGAGGGTAAAGAAGCTGCCTGCAATGCAAGAGAACCAGGGTTCAATCCCTGGGTCAGGAAGACCCCTGGAGAAGGAAATGGCAACCCACTCCAGTATGCTTCCCTGGGAAATACCATGGACAGGGGAGACTAGTGGGCTATAGTCCATAGGGTTGCAAAGAGTTGGACACGACCTAGAGACGAAACAATAAATAGGAAGGAAGGATCATTTGCAGAAGTTTTCAAGGGACTGTGGCCTTGCCAATATTTTAACTTTGGATTTCTGGCCTCCGGAGTTATGAGAGAATAAATGTCCGTTGCCTTAAGCCACCCAATTTGTGGTGCTTTGTCACAAAAGTCTGGGAAATCAATATGTCAGAGAAACGTGAAAAAATTGGAATGATCAGTTCCACGTGCAACTTCCTCGAAATCTGGACAATAGACAGAAAACTTCAGGAATGCAGCGTTGGCATGAGGCTCTTGGACAGGAGCTTCCAGATTCTCTGCTTACAGAGAGAGACAAGTCCCACCTTCATACTGGAGGGGGGGCATGGCAACCCCCTCTAGCATTCCTGCCTGGAGAATCCCCGTGGATGTAGGAGCCTGGTGGGCTATAGTCCATGGGGTCGCAGAGAGTCGGACATGACTGAGTGACTAAGCACAACCTAGGCAGCAGGTACTGATTTTTAAAACTCAACAAACTGGCTTAGATCCAGAGAAGAAAATACCAGTAAACAAGTGGCTTGGTGCCCAGTGCCTGGTGCAGCAGAGTTACGTATCTGAAAGCACAGAGGAGAGGCAGGATGTCCAATGTTAACCCTGCAAATGTGCCAAGGTGGCTGGTGCTGTTTGAATTCTGCTTTTCCCCTTGAACATCACTAATTATTTCCTGGAAGAATGGTACAGACTTGTAAAGAACCACATAACTGTCAGCCCTGTAACTCTAATTTCCTTGAACCACTGATTTGTTGTTCATGGTATTCTAAAGAAAAAAGAAAACCTTGTTATTTTACAAAATTTGTGGGAAAATGTTTATCAAAACAACACTAAAAGTCTGCATTCAAAAGGCACATAGTAACTTGAAATTTAAAGACATATAGATCAATCCTATATTGATTCAGTTTAAAAGCTTGTTAGCTGTGTATTAGTAGTAATACATTAAGTGTAGGAGGATGCATTTTAAATTTGTAGAATCAAGCATATGAAATCATTAATGTATGCCCATTAACTCTAATATAATACTTATGAGGCTTATGGGATCAAATACAGAAAGCTGACATTATATGAGCATTAATTCTCAATTCTAGATTTATTTAGCCATAACTTGTTACAGGAAAGGATCTTCAGTCCCTAATAAAAACTGGAAAAAAAAATGGAGAAAAACTCAAGTGGAAACAAGAACACATGGAGATGGATGAGCATGTTTAAAATAAAGTAATAAAACAAAAGCAATCTGTTAAAACACCAAGTGCCCTTAAAAGTGAAAAGAAGGTCTTAAAATTGAACACAAGGGCATAACTTTTAGATGCTATTATACTTGTAAGAGAAAAAGCACTTATCTGCAATATTTTTAAAGGTCAAGGGTATATTCAGAAATAGGTCACTGAGGACTGGGGTCGCAGGTGCTATGCACGCTTTGGAGAAGGTGTCTCCCGCCAGGTTGCCTTGCCTGCCCTCTGCGATGACCCCTAAGGAACCCCGCCCAGCGGCACTAACCAGAGATGTGACCACTGAAGGTGCCATCAATGTTTGCAGTGATGCTTTCTGTGTACATGTAAGGCAGGAACTTAGAAGACAGATCAGTTCTAGGAAAGTAGTTCTAGTGTGCCAAAGTCAAATGAATCTAGTAACAAACTGAACTGCTAAACATGAGCACTGTTCTGGAATAAAACTAAAGAAGTCAGACATCAGCTTTCAAGAGTATGATTTTTCATTTCTCATTACAAAGCATTGGGATTAGAAAAATTGGTAACTCCAGCATAATCTGAAAATAGGAGAAAAGAGTTAACACAGCAAAGCAAATTAAGCATGAGAGATTCTAACCTAGCTCATATGTGTCATGTGGGAAGCAATCCTCTCAAGTATCCTCTGTTATAAATTCATTTAATTTTTGAAATACCTTTCATCACTGTAAAAATGAAGAAACTAAGGCACAGAGGGGTTACCTCACTTCCCCAAGGTCTCACAGTGGGTAAGAGTTGGAGATTAGGTGTAAATCTAGGCAACCTGTCACAAGATTCATGGCCACTCATATTCACTGCATAATATTGACATCCTAATTCTTGCATCATTTTAACTGGTATCCTTTCTAAAACTATAGTGTGTTTTTACAAAGTGCTTCAATTTGCTACTCATAAAGAATTTTTTTAAGATCTGTTTGCAATTTCACTGAAATAAACATGCAAAGCTAGAAATATGTGTCCTACATGATATGAAAAAAATTTGAGAAGTAAACCTATTAATTGAGATGATAATAAGGTCCTTTCTCCCTTTATGCTTTATGCAGCTTTTCTTTTTTCCATTTTCTATTTCAAATCAGAACAGGATACCTCTGGCTAACAACACCGTGTTCAGTGCAATGATGCTGATTTCCAGGACTCATAAACCAACTTCAAATTCAACTCCATAATTGGGACTGCAAAAATGTTCTATAGTAAGACCATGACGGAATAAGTGTATAGTTTCCTAGGGTAACAATGCTTATTTTCAAAAGGGAATCTAAAGAGAGATGATACAAATGGACTTATTTACGGAACAGAAACAGACTCACAGACTTAGAGAACAAACGTATGGTTGTCTGGGGGGAAGGATGGGTGGAAGAGATAGTTTGGAATGGACAGGTACACCCTGCTATATTTAAAATGGATAACAAACAAGGACCTATTGTATAGCACAGGGAACTCTGCTTAATGTCATGTGGCAGCCTGGGTGGGAGGGGAGTTTGGGGGAGAATGGATACATGTATATGTATGGTTCAGTCCATTTGCTATTCCACCTGAAGATGTCACAACATTATTAATCGTCTATACTCCAATATAAAGAAAAAGTTTAAAAAAGCAAGTTGGGATTAGGCTTGTCCCACTATTAGATTCATTATTTAGAGCACATATTAAATGTTCTTTTTATCATTAGCCTGTATTTATTTATTAAAGCCAAAGGTAAACCCTAGGAATGCAGAAATATTGCTTTGGAGGTAATTGTGATTACTGAGGCACTCCAGCTGGATTTCATTGATGCAACAGGCAGATGTGAGTTAAAAGTGAGAACCAAGGCAGCAAACGTATGTTTTTTGCACTTTTCTGTTTCAAGAACTTTGCATATTGCCTCCTTCTAAGTTGCTTAGTAAATATTGTACAGACATGGGAGATTTTGACGATGATTCAAAGTCACTGTGGAATATACAGATTATGTTAAAGTTTCAACCTAATGACAAAGTTAACTAATCCTTACTGGCTTCAAAATGATGACATAACTTTGAGATTTTAAATTAGCTCCATTGGCTGAAGTTAAACATAGCTCCATTGGCTGAAGATCACGTATATTTGTCAATATTTTCTACTGAAAACCAACTAAGATTGTTATTGATTTTAGGTTAGTCATTTAGCCTAGTCATTCTAGGTTTCCTAGACAGAACCAGGAAACAAACATGTATAATACCTTTACATTGACATTTCTAATGTAAAGTTAAAATCATAGAATTTGTACTTAATGTGAGTTTGATTTTGATTTTCTCCCACTGAATATCCTAACTATAGAATTATTTGCTCTATCATCTGTTTATCTTTCTGTATACCATCTCACAATGGCAAGATAGAATATCAATAATAAAAGAGCTTCAAATTTCTTTACATTCATTATGGTTCTTGGGGTTGATCTCACCAGATATATATAGTTGAATTGCGATTTTTAAAAAACAGTTTGACTTGGCCACCAATGCAAGAAATAAACTAAATTGTTTTATTATGCTCTTGGCACCTAGGGATTATTCAACTGATTTCATTTTATAACTATTTAAAACATACACTTGTTTTCAGTGGCAAAACTACAAACATGTTGTATTTAGGATATTTGCCTTCTCATCACCATGAGAATTGCCTTCCTCCCCTTGACGTCTCAAATCACTCCCCCAATACCCTTTTGGTCTTCAGCTGAAGACAGTATTTAAGGTGAGGAGTTCTGGCTACTTTCAAGAGTTATTCAGTCTTCCTGTCTCTCTTCCATGTACATATGTTATTAAACGTGTTTGATTTTTTTTCCCTGTTAATCCATCTCATGTCAATTTCACCCTTAGACCAGTCGTATGAACCTGGAAGTTTTGAGGACAACATCCTTGGTAATAAAGTATGTCAGGCACAGTTTAAGCACCAAGATTACATCAGTGAAGAAAAGTAGGTCTGTCTTCATAGAAATCACGTTTTAGTGAGAAAGGCAGAATTTAATTGAATAAGGAAAACTATCAAGGGAAACCAAGCGGCAGGGGCGGTCAGTGCTCTGGAGAAAAAGTGTGTTTTCAGTGGCATTGTTTGGAATAGCTGGTGCTTGGTGCAAATGAATAGCAGGAGGCTTTCGTGGGTTCTTTATGTCTTTCATTCTCTACGTTGCGCCCCTTAGATGGGTGGGTCTCACGCGGGACCACCTCTCCCCCAGATTCTCAAATCTGACATGTCACTGCTGTGGGGTGTGTGTGTATATGCTCTGTCACTCAATCGTGTCTGACTCTGTGAGATCCCATGAACTACAGCCTGCCGGGATCCTCTGTCCATGGAACTTTGCAGGCAGGAATACTGGAGTGGGTTGCTATTATCTCCTCCAGGGGATCTTCCTGACCCAGGGATCAAACCCTCGTCCCTTGCATTGCAGGCGGATTCTTCACCCCTGAGTCATCTGGAAAGCCCACCTGATATGTCACTGGTAAACATCAAATAGGGATAAATGCTATGCAGGGAAACAGCCTGGGGAAAGGCAGAGTAAGGAGTTAGGGGCATGGGGATTTTAACAAGGGTGGTCTTGTATGAGAAAAAACTTAGTACAGGAGGACAAGAGGGGCTTCTGGTGGCCTTTGATGTGTCTCTGCTGTTTGCTGTAACTGCAGTGGATACGTTTCCACAAGGATGGATTCACCTTGGCTAACAGCATCCCACGTTGAGTGCTAGCTGCGAGTCCTTCTGCTTCGGTGCCGTTCCTCCGTCACAGCAGTGGGGCTCAGCCGATGGGAGATGGGGGCTTCCAGATGCTGACTCCCCCAGGCCATTCTGGGAGGTTTTCTGAATGCTGCTTGGCCAGGCTGGCAGAAGGGGCCACTGCCCGCAGAGGTGATGCTGTGTGGGCATTTCCCCTTCTCGTGTGTAACCTTTTCACCCTCTCACTCCTGTTCCTCTTCTAGTCTGTCTTTATGGGAAAGGCAGTCAATTAGCCGGGTGTCTCCCTGGCAGGGAACATTCCAGACAGAGGGACGAGCAGGTACCACGGAGCCTTGGTCTCGTGAGCCAGGAACCAGGAGGCCAGTGCTCGGGGAAGCTGTGTGAACCAGCAGAAGAGGAGAGACAGCCCCATGCATCCCTTTCAGAGCAGCCCAGGGTCTCCAAAAACAAGCTCTGAGTAATGAGCAGCAGAAAACCTTACACAACCTTAAACTGCTAGTTAATCATGTGCCACAGAAAGACACAGCATCGGGATAACTGGGCTCACGGAGAACACTCACCTCTCGACTTAACATCCCCACCCCAGCGTTCTCTCTTCCCGCTGGAGTGACCTTCACTTCTTTCCTTTCTTTCCTCTGAAATACTCTTCAGCTTTCCTGCCTCATCATTTCTTCTCTCCAAATTTTATTCACCGTTTTGTCAATTTCTTCTACCGAGATGCTTTTCCAAATCCCCACTGTTAGCTGACATACCAAATGATATGTACAAGGATTTTTTTTTTCTTTCCATTTCCTGAAGCATGTAGCTCTGACACAGAGAGACAGAGCGAGAAAGAGGGCGGGGGCGAACTTCCTCACTGGAGTGTTATAAAATAGTAAATGTACGTTACATAATGGAATACTGATAAATTTGTTTTATGGGAGCTTTCAAACAGATACATTTATGTTCAAAGAAAGAACTGGAAAGCTAAATTATCGTAACAAGGGTTTCTTCTTTAGAGTCTCTGAAGTATTTTAGAGAATAAACTCACTAAAATTTTATGTGCTTATAAAAATACAGTGTATGGAGTTACTTAGGAATCATCCATCGCTTCAGAACCTTTTTCAAAGAAATGATAGAGCATCTGCTACGTACATATGCACAAAGTCTAATACCCTTACTCTTTCAGTGGCTGCCTAGCAAATGAGATGGACCCTTTATATATAGATTTAAACCTCTGAAATAGAAACAAAGGATTGGTCAAGACAATTAATACAGGAAATGTTTGCTGGAGGTGGTATAAACAAACGAAAGAGCGCTCACTCTCAGACCTCACTATTCAAGTTCAGCTAAGCCTGTTCAGCTCTCAATGAGACCTATCTTGATAATGTTATTATTTTTTTTCCCCCAAAACTACACCTCGTTATTCCACCCCCTTTTCAGCAACAAGCTGCACCCTATTTCCTGCGCTTCAGGAGGCTGCCCTTGGGTGCAGACTAAGAGCATCTGCGAGGGACTGGCCCTACATTCAGCAGTGGTCAGTCAGTCAGTCAGTTCAGTCGCTCAGGCGTGTCCAACTCTCTGCACCCCCATAAATCGCAGCATGCCAGGCCTCCCTGTCCATCACCAACTCCCAGAGTTTATTCAAACTCATGTCCATCGAGTCAGTGATGCCATCCAGCCATCTCATCCTCTGTCATCCCCTTCTCCTCCTGCCCCCAATCCCTCTCAGCATTAGGGTCTTTTCCAATGAGTCAGCTCTTTGCATCAGGTGGCCAAAGTATTGGAGGTTCAGCTTCAGCATCAGTCCTTCCGATGAACACCCAGGACTGATCTCCTTCAGGATGGACTGGCTGGATCTCCTTGCAGTCCAAGGGACTCTCAAGAATCTTCTCCAACATCACGGTTCAAAAGCATCAATTCTTCAGCACTCAACTTTCTTTATAGTCCAACTCTCACATCCATACATGACTACTGAAAAAACCATAGCTTTGTCTAGATGGACCTTTGTTGGCAAAGTAATGTCTCTGCTTTTTAATATGCTGTCTAGGTTGGTCATAAGCAGTGGTAGTGCGACTCAAACCTGTCCTTCCTTGCTCTAACTCCAACTTTCTGCTTGCTTGGCAACACCTAATACCTAAACTCTCATATTATGGTAGTGTATGATCATATCTTATATTCCACTAGATTGATACATTAGTTAATGTGTTTAATGCCAGCTATGTTTCAGGAAGACATATTGGTTCCCAATACTCAGAAGCCAAAAAATAAAAGAAAAAAAGAGTTCAGAGCACTTCAGTATAGACTTACCATTCCAAACGGGGACAGGGAGAAAACCCAGAAGTAAGTGAAGGAAAACACAAGATTATTTGATATAGTGATCAGTGCTAATTGGACAATAAATCAAGTTATTTGAAGAATTGGAGGTGGTAGGGTATGCCTGAGAATTACTAATTTAATAAGACAGGAAAAGTACGTCTGAGGGACAAATGTTAAAGACTCCCAAAATCTTGTGTTCAGACACTCTTTTCTTTTTCCCTTAGTTTTCTCCATGAAATTTTAGTGGAGACGTGTGTTCATGTGACAACTTTTTGGAGTAAATTTGGAGAAGGAGACCTGGAACCATGAATGAATATTTGAAGCAAGGGAAGCTGGTTAGATGTACATAGCGAATGAAATGAAAAAGAGAAGGTTTACGTAGCCATCTTAAAATAATGCCATGTGTTGATTTCATCAAGAGGCTCTTTAGTTCTTCACTTTCTGGGTGTCATCTGCATATCTGAGGTTATTGATATTTCTCCCGGCGATCTTAATCCCAGCTTGTGCTTCTTCCAGCCCAGCGTTTCTCATGATGTACTCTGCATATAAGTTAAATAAGCAGGGTGACAATATACAGCTTTGACATATTTCTTTTCCTATTTGGAACCAGTCTGTTGTTCCATGTCCAGTTCTAACTATTACTTCCTGACTTGCATACAGGTTTCTCAAGAGACAGGTCAGGTGGTCTGGTATTCCCATCTCTTTTAGAATTTTCCACAGTTTATTGTGATCCACACAGTCAAAGGCTTTGGCATAGTCAATAAAGCAGAAATAAATGTTTTTCCGGAAATCTCTTGCTTTTACAATGATCCAACAGATGTTGGCAATTTGATCTCTGGTTCCTCTGCCTTTTCTAAAACCAGCTTGAACATCTGGAAGTTCACGGTTCACAAATTGCTGAAGCCTGGCTTGGAGAATTTTGAGTATTACTTTGCTAGAGTGTGAGATGAGTGCAATTGTGCGGTAGTTTGAGCATTCTTTGGGATTTCCTTTCTTTGGGATTGGAATGAAAACTGACCTTTTCCAGTCCTGTAGCCACTGCTGAGTTTTCCAAATTTGCTGGCATATTGAGTGCAGCACTTTCACAGCATCATCTTTTAGGATTTGAAAAAGCTCAACTGGAATCCCATCACCTCCACTCGCTTTGTTCGTAGTGATGCTTCCCTGAGGCTTTCTAAGTGAAAAAGTTGGCTTAAAGCTCAACATTCAGAAAACTAAGATCATGGCATCTGGTCCCATCACTTCATGGCAAATAGATGGGGAAACAGTGGAAATAGTGGCAGACTTTATTTTTTTTGGCTCCAAAATCACTGCAGATATTGATTGCAGCCATGCAATTAAAAGACACTTACTCCTTGGAAGGAAAGTTATGACCAACCTAGACAGCATATTAAAAGGCAGAGACATTACTTTGCCAACAAAGGTCCATCTAGTCAAGGCTATGGTTTTTCCAGTGATCTTGTATGGATGTGAGAGTTGGACTATAAAGGAAGCTGAGCACCAAAGAGTTGATGCTTTTGAACTGTGGTGTTGGATAAGCCTCTTGAGAGTCCCTTGGACTGAAAGGAGATCCAACCAGTCCATCCTAAAGGAGACCAGTCGTGGGTGTTCATTGGAAGGACTGATTCTGAAGCTGAAACTTTAATACTTTGGCCACCTGATGTGAAGAGCTGACTCATTTGAAAAGACCCTGATGCTGAGAGGGATTGGGGGCAGGAGGAGAAGGGGACGACAGAGGATGAGATGGTTGAATGGCATCACTGACTTGATGGACATGAGTTTGAGTAAACTCCAGGAGTTGGTGATGGACAGGGAGGCCTGGTGTGCTGCGGTTCATGGGGTCGCAGAGTTGGACACGACTGAGCGACTGAATTGAACTGAAGTGTTGATTTAGAGATTGCAGAATTTCTTTAACATGTAAAATCAATAGACAAAGGGTAGAAATGATAGGAAAATGAGTTCAGTTCAGTACAAATCAAAATTAGGTATTTAGTGAGAGAGCTGACTCAAGTTGTTCAAGCAGAGTTGGTACTGCCCTTCAGAGATAACAGCGGACCATCTTGCTCCAGGTTAAAAGCACAGCCCACTGCTGAGTGGTGCCTGTGGTTCTTTCCAAAGCAAATACTAAGCATATATATTATGCTATGAGTGAATGATTGAACTCCGTGTTAAACACAGCAGCATAATATAGTCTAAAGCTAAAAGCAATTCAAGAAAGCAATTTTAGAGGCAAAATTCTAGACAACTGAATGTAAACTTTGTATCTGTTCACACAGAGGTGGATTCTTCCCTCTGCTTCACAAACAGTTGGCAGAACATTTTTTTTTTCCCCTCTATTCTTCTGTTTTACATATTTCATTGTATACTAAGCCATTAATTTGCACATTTAAATGGTATCTCCCTATTTGATTTCTTTTAGTGCTAGTAAACTTCAATGACATCACATTTTGTGATGTATGTTAAATCCAGAATAGAAGACCAGTGTAAGCTAACCATTTATCAACTCAGTCTATGCAAGTTAAATTGAACTTTGACCTGTTGTATCCTCATTTATTTCTTCCATCTGTAACACAGGAATTGCTTCAATTTATGCTGCCTGCTCATGTGTGACATCTATTAATATCCTGTTGAAGTGGAAAGAATATGGGCTTTGTCTCTAAGACTGAGTTGTCCATCTCAATCAAGTGGAAGACGTTTAGATTTCAGTCACTAACCCAATGACACTGAGACAGCCCCTTAACATACACAGGCTCATAAAATGATGAAAATGAGGGTAGCAATTCCTATCTTAGATTGTTACAAGTTTTACATTAAAAGGAGACATTAAAGGTGGCTGAAACATTAGGGCATAATAGCTGCTCAGGCTTCCCTGGCGGCTCAGCTGGTAAAGAATCCACCTGCAATGCCAGAGACCCTGGTTCGATTCCTGGGTCGGCAAGATCTGCTGGAGAAGGGATAGGCTACCCACTCCAGCGTTCTTGGGCTTCCCTTGTGGATCAGCTGGTAAAGAATCCGCCTGCAATGCTGCTCCATAAATAGTGTGTTTCTTTTATCTGGAAACAAACAGAGAAGAAACATGTTTTCTTATACACTTCATATTTTACTTGGAGGAGATAGTTTTACTTCTCAAAGTATCAATTATATACTCATATATATATTTGATGATTGGAGATGTAAAACATGTATGATATATATGATAAAGTTGCTCTTAGTTTTGCAGTATCTAATAAGCTGATCAATGTGAAAGAATTTATAATCTATAAAATGTCATAAAAACTAAACTTTGGAAAAAAGGAAGGATACATCAAGCAATAGATTTATAAAAGTAAAGTAATTTGATGAGGATTATAGTATACATTTCCTTTACTTACTGAGTTACTTATTCATTTATTGATTCATTCTTTCAGAAGCATTTGTTGACATTTACGATGGGCCAGTTTTTACACATATATGCTATGCATAATGAAATGTTTTGATATTATGCTACTGATATCAATACTGTATGCATTTCTTTATGGACCAGCATTTAAATTACCTTTATTTTTAATGGTCATATTTTTATGGCACATTTTTGAAAAAGTTCCAATAAAGGAATTTAAATAGGCTTTCATAATTTCTTGAGTTATTAAAAGGACTCAGCTTGATGTTTATTCTTACTCTAAGAATATTTGGAATATAATTCTGAATGAAATGTGAATTGAAATGAAATGAAAGAAGGCTTTAAAAGTTATGTATGAATGATGTGAAAGACCAAATACATGCTTGATGTTGCCACTTAAAACCAGGTATTGCTGTACTTGTGTAAAACAGGGATGCAGCAGTAAAAGTTTAAAATGATAAGATGGATAAGTAAGGCACTGAGATGATTCAGTGGAAAATTGCTTTTAAGCTTATTTTGAAACATTTTGTATGAACTAGATTTTATTGAAAGTTTACTTAAGGTGTGAATGAGTTACAGAGGCTTTTTCCTTCACTTTTTGTAAATGAATAGTCATTACTACTAAGATGAGCTTCTTCAGAATGCATTCCTTAATTCTCAGATTTTCATGAGTCACAACTCAAAGGCAACCACGATACTTCTTTACATTATTTTGCCTAACTATGGAAGAAACTTTTTTACCATGTTTGATAATAGGATTAATGGATATTTCAAATTATGCCATCATAAAAGTCTCCGCTATTTACCGCTAGGAAGGAAGAGAAGGTAATACTGAAAATGGCTGATATGAAGCTGCAATGAGAAATTGAAATTCATTCACACATTAAATATGGGACATCAGCATGTTTTACATTTTGAAGCTAAGGATTTAGAGGCTAAATAAATAACATTTTCAAGAGGAAATGCATTAAAATGCAACTTTCAAAAGAAAGTTTTTCTACCAAAAATTCTCTGGTAACAGTAGTTCCACAATTTTAAATATTCATCCAATATCTCAAAGTACTTAATAATCATGAACTACATACCCTAAAACAGTGTCAAATATATAAGGGTGAATAGATGCTGGCTCAGTGGTAGAAAACCCACCTGGCAGAGGAGCCTGGAGGCCTGCAGTCCACGGTGTTGCAGAAGAGTTGGACATGACTTAGCAACTAAACAGCGATGACAAAAACAGGAGCAACAGCGGATCTACAATCACCTACATGGGTGTGCACGCTCAGCTGTATCCGCCTCTTTGCGACCCCATGGACTGTGGACTACCAGGCTCCTCTGTCCATGGGATTCTCCAACCAAGAATACCGGAGTGTTGCCATGTCCTTCTACAGAGGTCTTCCCATCCCAGGGATGGACTCCACATCTCCTGTGTCTCCTGCATTGAGCAAGTTCGATCCCTGGATCTAGAAGATCCCCTTCAGATTCTTTCCCAACTGCACCAGTGCAGAAGATGCCCTGGAGAAGGAAATGACTACCCACTCCAGTGTGCTTGCCTGGGAAATCCCGTGGACAGAGGAGCCTGTGAACTACCTCCCAGGGGGTCGCAGAGAGACACCAACAGCAGCAATAGCTCACTAACTGGGAGGAAAAACTGGGAGGGAGCGTCTTTGAGAAATGGAGGTCTTCAAGACACCCGCGACGGAGCAATGGAGGAGGCCACACGCCTGCCCAGAGCAGAACCCAGGCCCGAGATGACCTGAGCAGACCCGACGCCTCACCTCTGGCTGGTCTCCAGGCTCAGGCAAGAGACGTGAGGCCCGAGGCCAAGTCCTCAGGGGCCTGGTTGCCTTGGAGGTGAGCCCCCTTGGAAGCTGCTGTGGAAGACCAGGAGGGCTGCTCCTTCTCTCTTTCTGCTTCCTGCTCTCCTTTCTCTCCTTCCTTTCTCCCCTTTCTCCTTCTCCTTTCGTCATTTATTGGCAGTTATTTTCTTTTTCAGGTAGTGAGTCTACTTTCTAACAACGCTTTCGTGGTACCTCGTGTCTTCCCCTGCCTTGCCCATTGCATAGCAGTGCTAAGGGTCTGTTACTGTATCCAGTTGTTCAGTTGAGCTGACTCTTTAGGATCCCATGGACTGTAGCCCGCCAGGCTCCTCTGTCCATGAAATTTTCCAGGCAAGAATTATATTGGAGTGGTTGCCATTTCCTACTCCATTATTAAACAGAATGTTTTAATAAACAGTGTCTAAGTGAAGAAATGTGTCATTTAGATGAATGGCAGATAGATGATTTCATACGACATTATGGTTACACATTCACAAATTAGAAGCATCAAGGGGTGTTTTCTTCAAGCTTTCTGTCCTCACTCTCTGGTCACTTTATTCCTTTGTTTTATACTTTTAGATAAATTATGATTTTTTAAATACTTACTTGATTCTTCTGTGCTGTCTCAGGCTGCCCAAATGAATCAATCACGTGTGCTAAGTTGTTTCAGTCGAGTCCTTTGCGACCCTATGGACTGTAGCCTGCCAGGTTCCTCTGTCCATGGGATTCTCCAGGCAAGAACACTGGAGTGAATTGTCATGCCCTCCTCCAGGGGATCTTTCTGACTCAGGGATCAAACCAGCATTTCTTATGTCTTCTCATTGGCAGGTGGGTTCTTTCCCACCAGAGCCACCTGAAATCAATAATCATCTATATTCCTGAACTCCAGCTAATTCTTGTTTAAAACTATGGGTTTTTGTTTGTTTGTTTTGTTTTCAGTAAATACAAAGGTCTCTAACTTAGCCAAACGCTCCCTGGCCCACCTCACAGAAACTGTGGTTTGTTTAGTCCCTACTCCTACTGATGTGGGACTTCCATCCTGATGCTCGTGTCCTGGGTTCTAACACCTTGTTCTCCCCCCATCAGTTTCCTCCCATCATTTAAAACTGTTTTCCCTGCTACTCTGGATCCTCATAGCCTGGATTTTCCTTTTCTTCTAAATAAATCATTCCTTAAAAATTACCCTAAACGGTATTTTATGTGGCAGCTTGTTCTCTTGAGACCTGTAGCGCTTCTAAGCCCAATATAACGAACACAAGAGATTAAAAAAAAGTGTGGGATTCTGTTTTTGTGAACCACCTTTGCTTCCATTGGCTTCTCATCCCAAATTACTGAACTGATTTTCTGAGGGACCAAATGAAGGCAGGTTCTGCATTCAGAGTTTCAGCCAGTGGGCTCCATCTGTGATTGGTTGAGTAGAGGGATGTGGTACCCACAATTGCAGAGGATGCTAAGTCCTTTTATATAAGACTTGAGCATCTGAGGATCTTGATATCCATGGGGGCTCTGGAACCAGGAGGACTGTATACTATGTGTCACCAAATACCCACTACTATGCATCTTTCTGTACAACATTAAATATGAGTCATGGGAGAAAATAAAATTGGACAGGCGATAGTGTAATGGCACTAATAGTTGATGCCATTGTACATGCGAGGAAAGAACAGGGTGGGAAACTGGAGTAATGTTTGCACGTATCTGCAAAAGCTGGTCTTGTATCTTTTGTTTCAACAAAGAATGTTACCACCATTAACACTGACAGTCCTCAGAAGATTTACACCTTGATTTCAACATCTACTTGCAAATTCACAGCTGACAGATTAGTCTCCATAGACTCATAAAGAATCCTGTCATTAAATTTTGTAGTTTTTGTTGTTGTTGTTAGGATGAGATGTTTTTGAAAATTGTTACAATGGAATAAAATAAATAGCATTTGTATAAAAAAGCATCTATATGGCCCAAGAGCAAACTGTTCTCTGGATCTCAGCCTACAGATTCAACCTTTTTGTTATGATGGTGAATTTTAGGATATGATGCTCTAATTCAATCTTGCAAGTTATAACAGTTATCCAGTTAATCCTAATTGTGCATAAATATTTCAGGAAGTTTCTATAGAGACATCAGTTAGGGAAAGAATTTAGACGCTATGGTCTGGCTTGGTTTCCTGATACAATCCATCCTATAGTAAAGGATTTTTCAGGTGACAGAGCGGTTACCACCATCGTCAATTACCATGGTCCACTGGAAAGGGTGCCAGTCTCGGACTTTTCAACAAAAAGTACATCTTGATGCAGCACCCAATTACAGATGGCAATGTGCAAGGTGAAAATCCAATGTCAGCATCCACCTCTGCCGAAAACCATGACCTTGTGTGAGCTACTTAAACTTTCTGTACTCCAGTTTGCTAGCTGATAAAATGAAGAAGACACTGCTTGAAAAGTCTTACCTCATTTATACTCCTGATAACAAAATAATGTGATATGTGCAAAAGTGATAAAAGTTAATCTTATACAAGTTTACATATTATTATACTTACCTTATTTGTAGTTGTTTGCAATTAACATATATACAGGAAGTCATTTTTATGATTATTTCTTATGAAATCCATGTATTTATTTATTCAAGTTTGAGGAAATTTTGCTTTCAGATAGGCATCACATTGACAAACTCAAGGATTTTCAAGGAGATTAATAGCAACTTTGTCTAATTCTGGAAATGAGAAACCCCAAATTCAGTTTCTGAAAGGTCATGTTTTATAGCTGTAACATTAAGGTAGAAAAAAATTAAAACATTTTAGTATTTGTTAACTTTTGAGGCTATGTTAGCTCCAATCCAAAAAGTTTTAAACAGTTTGAATCAGGTGAATTCACTTTGTAGAGTAACCTCAAAAGTCAAGTGAAAATTGATAGATACTACTGAAAAGCGGTTCAAATGATTCAAATTTTGGTAAGTAAAGAAAGTAAAATTCTTTTTCTTTTGACAGCATTGTTTTTATGACCATAGTTCTGAGGTCATTTAAACTGACAATGTCTAAAATAGAAAGGTAAGAGGGTACAATTCTTTAATATAATGGGAAAAGTTGTAGCTTTACATTGGATTTCATATTAGAAATACTTTAAAGTTCACTTTGAAGGTAATGGAGGATAAACTAATTTCCCATGGAGGACTGACCATGTGAAATCATAACATATGAAAGTAGCAATTTTAAATCTACTGAAGCACAACCATGGAGTGTAATTTCAAATCTAAACCCTGCAGAGCTCAGGAGAGAGAGAACTATCAAGAATAAGGTATTATATGTCTCTCCAAATAGGATGGGAGGAGAGAGACTATCATCCTTCTTGACACTGAGTTGATGTTTCATCTATATTAATTTCTGGGCTCCCCAGGTAGTGCTAGTGGTAAAGAATCAGTCTGCCAATGCAGAAGATGCAAGAGCTGCAGGTTCGATCCCTGGTCTGGAAGATGCCCTGGAGATGGGAATGGCTACCCACTTCAGCAATCTGGCTGGAGAATCCCATGGACGGAGGAGCCTGGTGGGCTACCGTCCATGGGGTCGCAAAGAGTTGGACACGACTCTGTGATTAACACTACTACATTAATTTTTAACCCCATGATTTTGGCAAATGTTCTCAAAAACTACTAAGAGGCAAGAGTTCAATAGAAGTTAAGTTGTAGCTGTCTAACTTCACCTCAAATTAACAGAGCATGTCCACTTTGCTTTTTTACAGGGCATTTTCATTGCTGAAATGAGCACCCCTTCAAGGTAGGAGCTAAATCTTTCAAGTTTGCCACCATGCCAACTAGAGTGTTTTTCAAAGAATAATTCTCAATAATTAGAAGTGAATTAAATTTCACATTCATTCAGATTAAATTAATTCAATTCAACTGTGTGTTTTGGAACTATGGAGCATAATCACTTCCATATCCACTACTTAACTTCTAAGAGAAAATTAAATGTCTTTGAAAACAAATGCATAGTCCTTTGCTTCTCCTAAAAGTATTATTGGAAGACTGGGAAAGTTATTACAAATGTTATCATTAACAAATACAAACAAGGTTATCCACATTCCCTTACTTAGTCATTTTTGATACATAAAGACAATCTCATTGTAGTAGTTTGTTGAATTGTTCCAGTAACAGTGAAAAGTGAAAGTGAAAATAGCTCAGTAGTGTCTGACTATTTGCAACCCCATGGACTATACAGCCCATGGAATTCTCCAGGCCAGAATACTGGAGTAGGTCATAGTTACAGAAGAGATTTTCTCTGGGAGATCTTCCTAACTCAGGGATCAAACACAGGTCTCCCGCATTGCAGATGGATTCTTTACCAGCTGAGCTGCCAGGGAAGTCCAAGAATGTGGGAGTGGGTAGCCTATCCCTTCTCCAGCAGCTCTCCCTGACCCAGAAATTGAATCAGGGTCCCCTGCATTGCAGGCAGATTCTTTACCAGCGGAGCTACATTTTCACTTTCATTTTTCATTGGTGATGTATAAGCACTGCACAGAACTTTGACATAAAGTATCTCATTTAACTTTCACTTTCACACTCCGAGGAAAGAATCATTGGCAGCACTTTGGTACAGACATGGGAAAGTGAGATAGGCTCATCCAGTTTTAGAAATGGAAGGAAATGGTCAACTGGACCTGTTTTTAACTAATTTACTATTAAGTGAGCAAAAGGTAGTGTCAAATATAAATCCAGTGTTAAGAATATGCTGGTAAGTGGACAGGACTCCTTGCTCTCTCAGCATCTCTCTTGGAGGCCAGTCCAACATTAAGTGCACAAGGCAGTCTACACCATCAACTTCCAGAATTCTGAACCTCTGAGGTGCTAGAGAGGCCCCATCCAGGCTGAAGATCCTACTCTATTATCGTATAAGGACATCCTTGCTGGGTCAGAATTTCATTCTCCTCTTTCCAAAGTTTTGCTATTTAATTGATTCTACAGCAGGTTTGGCTTTGTCCTACAACAAGGAAATCAGGAACTTTGCTAAATAATTTGGGAAGTGAGGTGTAGTGAGAGTTGCTCAGTTATGCCCCAGTCTTTGAGACCCTATGGACTGCAGCCTGCCAGTCTACAGGTGCCAGAGGACAGGCTCCTCCGTCCATGGGATTCTCCAGGCAAGAACACTGGAGTGGGCTGCCATTTCCTTCTCCAGGGCATCTTCCCTACCCAGGCATAGAACCCAGGTCTCTTGCAATGCAGTTGGATTCTTTACTGTTAACACACCAGGAAGCCAAAATAATTTGGGACCAGCCAACTTTTGAGGGGGGTCAGGAAGATCTCCTGGAGAAGGAAATGGCACCCCACTCCAGTATTCTAGCCTGGAGAATCCCCACGGACAGAGGAGCCTGGTGGGCTGCAGTCCGTGGGGTCGCAGGGAGCTGGACAGGACTGAGCGACTAAGCAGCTACAGCAACATTTGAGGGATGATTGGAAACAGTATCTGTCTGGCTCCCAAGCCATCACTTTGGCCTGTATAATTCTGAATGTCTGTCTTTTCCCTTGTTTTAGGTATTAATTTAAAATTAAAAAAAAAAATCGTTCTAGGAAAATGAATGTAATTAGTCTAAATATATTCTTTGTTATATAAAATATGATATAAAACATAAATATCTATATTAATAAGGTCTTTAATCTTTACAGTGTTGCCGTGTTAGGAATTTTGTTTTCCCATTGAAAATTCTACATCACAGAAGTCAGAACTGGATGTTATTCTTCAGAGGGATGGAGAAATCTCACAGAGGACTGAAACTAAAATACATTATAAAATTCATTAAACTTTCCATAAGTAGTCTTTTTGCTTAAATCTGTTTTCTTATTAGACCTTTTTTTAAGAATTGTTTCTCAGTATTATTGTCACATGCCCCATCTCTCTTTTTAAATAAGAGAGATATTTCTGCTTCTGCTCTTTTGAAAAAAAAAAAAAAAAAGATTTATTTAATTTATTTATTTTGTTGCACTGGGTCTTATTTGTGGCATGTGGGATCTAGTTCCCTGACCAGGGATTAAACCTGGGTCCCCTGCACTGGGAGCAGAGAGTCTTAGCCACTGGAGCATCAGGGAAGTCCCATGATTCCACTTTTTAAATTTTTTAAATTTGAATTTTACTTATTTATTCATTTAGTTCTAATTAAGGTATAGTTAATGTAAAAGGTTATGTAAGTTTCAGGTGTACAACATAGTGATTTACAATTTTTAAAGCTTAGCTTTTATTTATAGTTATTGAAAATTGGCTATATTTCCTGTGTTTTACAGTATATCCCTGTAGCTTTTAAAATTTTTTATAAGTAATTTGTACTTCTTAATCCCCCACCTGTACATTGCTCCTTCCTCCTTCCCTCTCCTCTCTGGTAATCACTAGTTCTCTAAATCTCTGAGTCTGCTCCTTTTTGTTATATTCACTACTTTGTTGTATTCTTTTAGATTCCACAAATAAGTGATATAAAGTGCGTCTTTCTTTGACTTATTTCACTTAGCAACATACCCTGCAAGTCCATTCCAGCTTGGTTTTTTTGTTTTGCCTGAGAACCACTATACATTTAGAATATTTTAAATTTGTAGACTAAAAATAGACTTCTACAATTATTTTTTTCTTTTATATTCTTTTACAAGGTGCCCTTTTTTAAAGAGAGATTATTAAGGTATTTTAAGATTTACACATTCAAGAAGCTCAGAGTCACTATAATTTTATGAACTTCATATAGAAACAATACAAGTGAGAATACAACTCAAATAATATTGTAAGATATAGATAATGTTTGACAGAGATGCCAATACACAAAAGTGTAGAGATCCAGGTACCTGGCAAAGTGAACTTCATGGAGGCTTATGGGTGGTTTCAAATACAGTACAGGTAAAATAGCTTAATATTTAAATTTTGTTCCTTTTATATGGGAAACATTGTTTTCCCAGGTGGCACTAGTGGTGAAGAACCCACACAAAAGCAGATGCCAAGTTTTTTCTTTTTAAAGACATTGTGGTTTATCTATGGAAGGTAAGATCTTCAGGAAATATGATGAGACTAATCACAAAACAAAATAAAACAGGCTTGAGGTTTTGATCATGGCATCTGGTCACATCTTTCATGGCAAATACATGGGAAACAGCGGAAACAGTGGCTGACTTTATTTTTTCGGGCTCCAAAATCACTGCAGATGGTGATTGTAGCCATGAAATTAAAAGACGCGCTTACTCCTTGGAAGAAAAGCGATGGCCAACCTAGATAGCATATTAAAAAGCAGAGAGATTACTTTGTCAACAAAGGTCTGTCTAGTCAAGGCTGTGGTTTTTCCAGTGGTCGTGTATGGATGTGAGAGTTGGACTATAAAAAGACCTGAGTGCTGAAGAATTGATGCCTTTGAACTGTGGTGTTGGAGAAGACTCTTGAGAGTCCCTTGGACTGCAAGGAGATCCAACCTGTCCATCCTAAGGGAGATCAGTCCTCGGTTTTCACTGGAAGGACTGATGCTGAAGATGAAACTCCAATACTTTGGCCACCTGATGTGAAGAGCTGACTCATTTGAAAAGACCCTGATGCTGGGAAAGATTGAAGGCAGGAGGAGAAGGGGATGACAGAGGATGAGATGGTTGGATGGCATCACCGACTCAATGAACATGAGTTTGAGTAAACTCTGGGAGTTGGTGATGGACAAGGAGGCCTTGTGTGCTGCAGTCCATGGGGTCGTGAAAGAGTTGGACAGGAAGGAAATGAACTGAGCTGAGACTTTGATACAGTTTTGATCAATGGAATCTGAAGGCAAGTTTATGCCTATCTGAGTAACATTTCAGACACATTGGTCAATGTGTGTAACTGTCTACTTGGCAAACTCAGGGTGAAATATGGAAACATTTGAAGATTAATATTAAAGTTCTCTTTCTAATACATGCTCCTTTCAAAATTATGTTCAAAATTCATCTCATGCAGGATGCTTCCCTGTCAGTTTTGGCAGCAAGAATCATTTTTGCCTCTTCAAATGTCAATGTTGAGAAATGTATTTCCTTTTCAAATTTGCAGGAGATCTTCATTTAAAAAAATAAATAAAAGCAGCAAGTGAATCAATGTGTGCATGCTCAGTCGCTTCAGTCATGTCCCGTTCTTTGCGACCACATGGACTGTAGCCTGCCGGGCTCCTCTGGCCATGAGATTTTCCTGGCAAGAATGTAGGAGTGGGATGCTATGTGCTCCTCTAGGGCTTTGTCCCAACTTGGGGATCGAACCCACATCTCCTGCATCACAGGCAGACTCTTTACTGTTGAGCTACCAGGGAAGCCCAAGTGAATCAATGCTGATAAGGAAAACAAAACAAAGTAACAAACCACCATGAGATTATTTCTCGTGTTGAGGAAAAATTGAGTACAGGTATTGTAAACATACATTGAGTATAGTTTTCCCCCTCTATCTGAAAATATATATTAATATATGTACACTTGACTTACTTCTTCCATTCACACTATTCAGTTCAGTTCAGTTCAGTTGTTCAGTTGTGTCCGACTCTATGCAACCCCATGGACTGCAGCATGCCAGGCCTCCCCAGCCATCACCAACTCCCAGAGTTTACCCAAACTCATGTTCATTGAGTCGGTGATGCCATCCAACCATCTCATCCTCTGTCATCCCCTTCTCCTCCTGCCTTCAATCTTTCCCAGCATCAGGGTCTTTTCAAATGAGTCAATTCTTCACATCAGGTGGCCAAAGTATTGGAGTTTCAGCTTCAACATTAGTCCTTCCAATGAATATTCAGGACTGATCTTTAGGATGGACTGGTTGGATCTCCTTGCAGTCCAAGGGACTCTCAAGAGTCTTCTCCAACACCACAGTTCAAAAGCATCAATTCTTCAGCACTCAGCTTTCTTTATGGCCCAACTCTCACATCCGTACAAGACTACTGGAAAAACCATAGCCTTGATTAGATGGACCTTTGTTGGCAAAGTAATGTCTCTACTTTTTAATATGCTCTCTAGATTGGTCATAACTTTCTTTCCAAGGAGTAAGCATCTTTTAATTTCATGG